>NW_027464628.1:1304000-1630000 GCF_043290135.1 Rhipicephalus microplus
CGTTTTTGAGCCCTCCCAGCGCCATAAAGAGCCATCATCTCTACAACCGGATACTTTTTCAACCGATTGATGTTTCTACTCAACCTTTTAGGGGCGAAGCTCCTTAAAGTTGCACCCGTTCGTTCCTCGTAGTAGTCCCAATTGTAGTCGTGTTGTGTAACCACTATACTTACCCGTTTTTGAGCCCTGCCAGCGCCGTGAAGAGCCATCTTCTCTACCAGCCGGATACTTTTTCAACCGATCGAGGTTTCAACTGAACCTTTTTTTGGGCGAAGCTCCTTATAGCGGCACCGGTTCGTTCTTCATAGTAGTCCTAGTCGTCGTTTTAGTGTGTAACCAGTATACTTACCCGTTTGTGAGCCCTGCCAGCGCCGTAAAGAGTCATCTTCTCTACAAGCTGGATTCGTTTTTAACTGATCGATGCTTCTACTTAACATTTTAGGGGCGAAGCTCCTTCAAGCGGCACCCGTTCATTCCTCGTAGAATTCCTAGTCGTAGTCGAAGTGCGCAACTAGTGTACTTACCCGTTTGTGAGCCCTGCCCGCGCATTAAAGAGCCATCTTCTCTACCAGCTGGATAACTTTTCAGCCGATAGAGGTTTCTACTCATGCTTCTAGGGGCGAAGCTCCTTAAAGCCGCACCCATTCGTTCATTGTAGTAGCCCAAGTCGTAGTCGAAGTGTGTAACCAGTGTTTTTACCCGTTTGTGAGCCCTGCCAGTGCAGTAAAGAGCCACCTTCTCTACAAACCTGATACCTTTTCAACCAATCGAGGTTTCCACTCGACCTCTTATGGGCGAAGCTCCTTAAAGCGGCACCCATTCGTCCCTCGTTGTAGTCCTAGTCGTAGTCGTAGTGTGCAACCAGTATACTTTTTGTTTTTGAGCCCTCCCAGCGCCGTAAAGAGCCATCTTCTCTACCAGCTGGATACCTTTTGAACTGATCGATGTTTCCATTCAAACTTTTAGGGGCGAAACTTCTTAAAGCGCACTCGTTCGTTCATCGTAGTAGACCTATTTGTAGTCGTAGTTTGTTGAAAAAACAGGTCACTGACCAATGTCAAACAAAACAATGACGTTTCGGGACCCGTACGGGTCCCTTGTTCACAATGGAATGACGGCTGAGCAACAGGTTCTTATGTAACGTTGAGCGCATGACGCAAAGTCCGGGAGTACACGTGGTTTAGTGTGCCACATGATCAATTGATTGTGTTACTTGTCGTCTGAATGATTAGTGATTCGAGGTTCAGTCTGGTTGTAAAATTCTTCTCCGTGGCTACGATGCGTGCGTTGTCCCAGCTTATCTCGTGGCCCGTCTTCTCGGCATGCTCTGCGAGTGCATTTGTCACTGTGTGGCCCTTGGCGACGTTATTCTTGTGTTGCATAAGACGTTTGCAGTAATTTCCACTCGTGCCAATGTACACCGATTCGCAATCGGCGCATGGTATCTTGTAGACCACACCAGGAAAATGTTGCCGAGGGAGAGGATCCTTCACATTTAGCAACTCAGCTTTAAGCTTGCTTGCTGGAACATGCGCGATCTGTACACCACGTTTTCTGAATAGACGGGCTAGGGCTTCGCTTATATTTCGAATATAAGGAATCGAAGCACGCTTTTTTGTAGACGATGTGTTATGCATGGCCTGACTAGTTGACTGCAGTTTATGCATGACGGATTTAGTTGTTTTCCTAATAAAAATCTTGGGGTATCCATTCTTGATCAGGTCATCTTCAATGGTCCGGAGCTCCTCCTGCAGGCTTTCTTCATCGGAACAAATGCGAATCGCTCGTTGAACTAAAGACCGAATCACTGAGCGTTTGTGGGCTACCGGGTGGACTGACTCGTAGTCGAGGTATCTACCGGAGTGCGTTGGCTTTCGGTACACAGCGAAGGCAAGGCCTGTGGGAGTCAACGTTACATAAGAACCTGTTGCTCAGCCGTCATTCCATTGTGAACAAGGGACCCGTACGGGTCCCGAAACGTCATTGTTTTGTTTGACATTGGTCAGTGACCTCTTTTTTCAACAATGCCTTTACCTGACCAGACGGCATTCCGTCGAACTCTCGACTATTCGTAGTTTGTAACCAGTACACTCACCCGTTTGATAGCCCTGCCAGTGCCGTAAACAGCCATCTTCTCTACCAGCTGGATACCTTTTCAACCGATCGAGGTTTCCACTCATCCTTTTAGGGGCGAATCTCCTTAAAGCGGCACCCATTCGTTCATCGTAGTAGTTTAAATCATAGTCGTAGTGTGTAACCAGTGCTTTTACCCGTTTGTGAGCCCTACCAGTGCCGTAATGAGCCATCTTCTCTACAAACCGGATACCTTTTCAACCGATCGAAGTTTAAACTCGACCTTTTAGGGGCGAAGCTCCTTAAAGCGGCGCCCGTTCGTCCCACGTAGTAGTCTTAGTCGTAGTCGTAGTCGTAGTGTGTAACAAGCATACTTACCCATTTGTGAGCCCTGCCAGCGCCGTAAAGGGTCATCTTCTCTACCAGCCGGATACCTTTTCAGCCGATCGATGTTTTTACTCAACCTTTTAGGGGTGAAGCTTCTTAAAGCGGCACCCGTTCTTTCCATGTAGTAGGCCTTGTCGTAGTCGTAGTGTGTAACCAGTATACTTTTCGTTTTTGAGCCCTCCCAGTGCTGTTAAGAGCCGTCTTCTCTAACAGCCGGATACCTTTTCAACCAATCGAGGTTCCCCTCAGCCTTTTAGGGGCGAAGCTCCTTAAAGTGGCAACCGTTCGTCCCTCTTAGTAGTCCTAGTCATGGTCGTAGTGTGTAACCAGTACACTTACCCGCTTGTGAGCCCTGCCAGTGCCATAGAGAGCCGTCTTCTCTATAAGCCGGATACCTTTTCAACCGATCGAGGTTTCCACACAACCTTTTAGGGGCGAAGCTCCTGAAAGCGGCACCCGTTCGTTCATCGTAGTGGTTCTAGTCGTAGTCGTAGTGTGTAACCAGTGTACTTACCCGTTTTTGAGCCCTGCTAGTGCCGTAAACAGCCATCTTCCCTACAAACCGGATACCTTTTCAACCGATTGAGGTTTCCACTCGACCTTTTAGGGGCGAAGCTCCTTAAAGCGGCAGCCGTTCGTCCCTCGTAGTAGTCCTCGTAATAGTCGTAGTTTGTAACCAGTATACTTTTTGTTTTTGAGCACTCCCAGCGCCGTAAAGAGCCATCTTCTCTACCAGCCGGATACCTTTTCAACCGATCGATGTTTCCACTCAAATTTTTAGGAGCGAAGCTTCTTAATGTGGCACCCGTTTGTTCCTCGTAGTAGCCTTGTCGTAGTCGTAGTGTGCAACTAGTATAATACCCGTTTGTGAGCCCTTCAAGCGCCGTAAAGAGCCATCTTCTCTACCAGCTGGATACTTTTTCAACTGATCGAGGTTTCAACTCAACGTTTTTTGGGCGAATCTCCTTATAGCGGCACCGGTTCGTTCCTCATAGTAGTCTTAGTCGTATTTGTAGTGTGTAACCAGTATACTTACCCGTTTGTGAGCCCTGCCAGCGCTGTAAAGGGCCATCTTCTCTACCAGCCGGTTACCTTTTCAACCGATCAAGGTTATCCCTCAGCCTTTTAGGGGTGAAGGTCCGTAAAGCTGCAACCGTTCGTTCATCGTAGTAGTTCAAGTCGTAGTCGTAGTGTGTAACCTGTGCTTTTACCCGTTTGTGAGCCCCACCATTGCCGTAAGGAGCCATCTTCTCTACAAACCGGATACCTTTTCAACCGATCAATGTTTCCACTCGACCTTTCAGGGGCGAAGCTCCTCAAAGCGGCGCCCGTTCGTCCCTCGTAGTTGTCCCAGTCGTAGTCGTAGTGTGTAACCATTATACTTACCAGTTTTTGAGCCCGGCCAGTGCCGTAAACAGCCATCTTTTCTACCAGCTGGATACCTTTTCAACCGATCAAGGTTTCCACTCATCCTTTTAGGGGCGAAGCTCTTTAAAGCGCCACCCATTCGTTCATCGTAGTAGTTTAAGTCGTAGTCGTAGTGTGTAACCAGTGCTTTCACGCGTTTGTGAGCCCTACGAGTGCCGTAAGAAGCCATCTTCTCTATAAACCGGATACCTTTTCAACCGATCGAAGTTTAAACTCGACCTTTTAGGGGCGAATCTCCTTAAGGCAGCACCCATTCGTTCATCGTAGTAGTTTAAGTCGTAGTCGTAGTGTGTAACCAGTGCTTTTACCCGTTTGTGAGCCCTACCAGGGCCGTAAGGAGTCATCTTCTCTACCAGCTGGATTCGTTTTCAACCGATCGATGCTTCTACTCAACATTTTATTGGCGAAGCTCTTTCAAGCGGCACCCGTTCATTTCTCGTAGAATTCCTTGTCGTAGTCGAAGTGTGCAACTAGTATACTTACCCGTTTGTGAGCCCTACCAGCGCAATAAAGAGCCATCTTCTCTACTAGCCGGATATCTTTTCAACCGATTGAGGTTTCCAGTCACCCATTTAGGGGCGAAGCTTCTTAAAGCGGCACCCATTCGTTCATCGTAGTAGTCCTAGTCGCAGTCGTAGTGTCTAACTGGTGTACTTACCTGTTTGTGAGCCCGGCCAGTGCCGTAAACAGCCATCTTTTCTACCAGCTCGATACCTTTTCAACCGATCAAGGTTTCCACTCATCCTTTTAGGGGCGAAGCTCTTTAAAGCGGCACCCATTCGTTCATCGTAGTAGTTTAAGTCGTAGTCATAGTGTGTAACCAGTGCTTTTACCCGTTTGTGAGCCCTACCAGTGCCGTAAGGAGCCATCTTCTCTCCCAGCCGGATACCTTTTCAACCGATCGAAGTTTCCACTCGACCTTTTAGGGGCGAAGCTCCTTAAAGCGGCCCCCGGTTGTCCCTTGTAGTAGTCTTAGTCGTAGTCGTAGTGTGTAACCATTATACTTACCCGTTTGTGAGCCCTGCCAGCGCCATAAAGGGTCATCTTCTCTACCAGCCGGATACCTTTTCAGCCGATCGATGTTTTTACTCAACCGTTTAGGGGTGAAGCTTCTTAACGCGGCACCCGTTTGTTCTTTGTAGTAGGCCTAGTCGTAGTCGTAGTGTGTAACCACTATACTTACCCGTTTTTGAGCCCTGCCAGCGCCGTGAAGAGCCATCTTCTCTACCAGCCGGATACTTTTTCAACCGATCGAGGTTTCAACTGAACCTTTTTTTGGGCGAAGCTCCTTATAGCGGCACCGGTTCGTTCTTCATAGTAGTCCTAGTCGTAGTTTTAGTGTGTAACCAGTATACTTACCCGTTTGTGAGCCCTGCCAGCGCCGTAAAGAGTCATCTTCTCTACAAGCTGGATTCGTTTTTAACCGATCGATGCTTCTACTTAACATTTTAGGGGCGAAGCTCCTTCAAGCGGCACCCGTTCATTCCTCGTAGAATTCCTAGTCGTAGTCGAAGTGCGCAACTAGTGTACTTACCCGTTTGTGAGCCCTGCCCGCGCATTAAAGAGCCATCTTCTCTACCAGCTGGATAACTTTTCAGCCGATAGAGGTTTCTACTCATGCTTCTAGGGGCGAAGCTCCTTAAAGCCGCACCCATTCGTTCATTGTAGTAGCCCAAGTCGTAGTCGAAGTGTGTAACCAGTGTTTTTACCCGTTTGTGAGCCCTGCCAGTGCAGTAAAGAGCCACCTTCTCTACAAACCTGATACCTTTTCAACCAATCGAGGTTTCCACTCGACCTCTTATGGGCGAAGCTCCTTAAAGCGGCACCCATTCGTCCCTCGTTGTAGTCCTAGTCGTAGTCGTAGTGTGCAACCAGTATACTTTTTGTTTTTGAGCCCTCCCAGCGCCGTAAAGAGCCATCTTCTCTACCAGCTGGATACCTTTTGAACTGATCGATGTTTCCATTCAAACTTTTAGGGGCGAAACTTCTTAAAGCGCACTCGTTCGTTCATCGTAGTAGACCTATTTGTAGTCGTAGTTTGTTGAAAAAACAGGTCACTGACCAATGTCAAACAAAACAATGACGTTTCGGGACCCGTACGGGTCCCTTGTTCACAATGGAATGACGGCTGAGCAACAGGTTCCTATGTAACGTTGAGCGCATGACGCAAAGTCCGGGAGTACACGTGGTTTAGTGTGCCACATGATCAATTGATTGTGTTACTTGTCGTCTGAATGATTAGTGATTCGAGGTTCAGTCTGGTTGTAAAATTCTTCTCCGTGGCTACGATGCGTGCGTTGTCCCAGCTTATCTCGTGGCCCGTCTTCTCGGCATGCTCTGCGAGTGCATTTGTCACTGTGTGGCCCTTGGCGACGTTATTCTTGTGTTGCATAAGACGTTTGCAGTAATTTCCACTCGTGCCAATGTACACCGATTCGCAATCGGCGCATGGTATCTTGTAGACCACACCAGGAAAATGTTGCCGAGGGAGAGGATCCTTCACATTTAGCAACTCAGCTTTAAGCTTGCTTGCTGGAACATGCGCGATCTGTACACCACGTTTTCTGAATAGACGGGCTAGGGCTTCGCTTATATTTCGAATATAAGGAATCGAAGCACGCTTTTTTGTAGACGATGTATTATGCATGGCCTCACTAGTTGACTGCAGTTTATGCATGACGGATTTAGTTGTTTTCCTAATAAAAATCTTGGGGTATCCATTCTTGATCAGGTCATCTTCAATGGTCCGGAGCTCCTCCTGCAGGCTTTCTTCATCGGAACAAATGCGAATATCTCGTTGAAATAAAGACCGAATCACTGAGCGTTTGTGGGCTACCGGGTGGACTGACTCGTAGTCGAGGTATCTACCGGAGTGCGTTGGCTTTCGGTACACAGCGAAGGCAAGGCCTGTGGGAGTCAACGTTACATAAGAACCTGTTGCTCAGCCGTCATTCCATTGTGAACAAGGGACCCGTACGGGTCCCGAAACGTCATTGTTTTGTTTGACATTGGTCAGTGACCTGTTTTTTCAACAATGTCTTTACCTGACCAGACGGCATTCCGTCGAACTCTCGACTAGTCGTAGTTTGTAACCAGTACACTCACCCGTTTGATAGCCCTGCCAGTGCCGTAAACAGCCATCTTCTCTACCAGCTGGATACCTTTTCAACCGATCGAGGTTTCCACTCATCCTTTTAGGGGCGAATCTCCTTAAAGCGGCACCCATTCGTTCATCGTAGTAGTTTAAGTCATAGTCGTAGTGTGTAACCAGTGCTTTTACCCGTTTGTGAGCCCTACCAGTGCTGTATTGAGCCATCTTCTCTACAAACCGGATACCTTTTCAACCGATCGAAGTTTAAACTCGACCTTTTAGGGGCGAAGCTCCTTAAAGCGGCGCCCGTTCGTCCCACGTAGTAGTCTTAGTCGTAGTCGTAGTGTGTAACAAGCATACTTACCCATTTGTGAGCCCTGCCAGCGCCGTAAAGGGTCATCTTCTCTACCAGCCGGATACCTTTTCAGCCGATCGATGTTTTTACTCAACCTTTTAGGGGTGAAGCTTCTTAAAGCGGCACCCGTTCTTTCCATGTAGTAGGCCTTGTCGTAGTCGTAGTGTGTAACCAGTATACTTTTCGTTTTTGAGCCCTCCCAGTGCTGTTAAGAGCCGTCTTCTCTAACAGCCGGATACCTTTTCAACCAATCGAGGTTCCCCTCAGCCTTTTAGGGGCGAAGCTCCTTAAAGTGGCAACCGTTCGTCCCTCTTAGTAGTCCTAGTCATGGTCGTAGTGTGTAACCAGTACACTTACCCGCTTGTGAGCCCTGCCAGTGCCATAGAGAGCCGTCTTCTCTATAGGCCGGATACCTTTTCAACCGATCGAGGTTTCCACACAACCTTTTAGGGGCGAAGCTCCTGAAAGCGGCACCCGTTCGTTCATCGTAGTGGTTCTAGTCGTAGTCGTAGTGTGTAACCAGTGTACTTACCCGTTTTTGAGCCCTGCTAGTGCCGTAAACAGCCATCTTCCCTACAAACCGGATACCTTTTCAACCGATTGAGGTTTCCACTCGACCTTTTAGGGGCGAAGCTCCTTAAAGCGGCAGCCGTTCGTCCCTCGTAGTAGTCCTCGTAATAGTCGTAGTTTGTAACCAGTATACTTTTTGTTTTTGAGCACTCCCAGCGCCGTAAAGAGCCATCTTCTCTACCAGCCGGATACCTTTTCAACCGATCGATGTTTCCACTCAAATTTTTAGGAGCGAAGCTTCTTAATGTGGCACCCGTTTGTTCCTCGTAGTAGCCTTGTCGTAGTCGTAGTGTGCAACTAGTATAATACCCGTTTGTGAGCCCTTCAAGCGCCGTAAAGAGCCATCTTCTCTACCAGCTGGATACTTTTTCAACTGATCGAGGTTTCAACTCAACGTTTTTTGGGCGAATCTCCTTATAGCGGCACCGGTTCGTTCCTCATAGTAGTCTTAGTCGTATTTGTAGTGTGTAACCAGTATACTTACCCGTTTGTGAGCCCTGCCAGCGCTGTAAAGGGCCATCTTCTCTACCAGCCGGTTACCTTTTCAACCGATCAAGGTTATCCCTCAGCCTTTTAGGGGTGAAGGTCCGTAAAGCTGCAACCGTTCGTTCATCGTAGTAGTTCAAGTCGTAGTCGTAGTGTGTAACCTGTGCTTTTACCCGTTTGTGAGCCCCACCATTGCCGTAAGGAGCCATCTTCTCTACAAACCGGATACCTTTTCAACCGATCAATGTTTCCACTCGACCTTTCAGGGGCGAAGCTCCTCAAAGCGGCGCCCGTTCGTCCCTCGTAGTTGTCCCAGTCGTAGTCGTAGTGTGTAACCATTATACTTACCAGTTTTTGAGCCCGGCCAGTGCCGTAAACAGCCATCTTTTCTACCAGCTGGATACCTTTTCAACCGATCAAGGTTTCCACTCATCCTTTTAGGGGCGAAGCTCTTTAAAGCGCCACCCATTCGTTCATCGTAGTAGTTTAAGTCGTAGTCGTAGTGTGTAACCAGTGCTTTCACGCGTTTGTGAGCCCTACGAGTGCCGTAAGAAGCCATCTTCTCTATAAACCGGATACCTTTTCAACCGATCGAAGTTTAAACTCGACCTTTTAGGGGCGAATCTCCTTAAGGCAGCACCCATTCGTTCATCGTAGTAGTTTAAGTCGTAGTCGTAGTGTGTAACCAGTGCTTTTACCCGTTTGTGAGCCCTACCAGGGCCGTAAGGAGTCATCTTCTCTACCAGCTGGATTCGTTTTCAACCGATCGATGCTTCTACTCAACATTTTATTGGCGAAGCTCTTTCAAGCGGCACCCGTTCATTTCTCGTAGAATTCCTTGTCGTAGTCGAAGTGTGCAACTAGTATACTTACCCGTTTGTGAGCCCTACCAGCGCAATAAAGAGCCATCTTCTCTACTAGCCGGATATCTTTTCAACCGATTGAGGTTTCCAGTCACCCATTTAGGGGCGAAGCTTCTTAAAGCGGCACCCATTCGTTCATCGTAGTAGTCCTAGTCGCAGTCGTAGTGTCTAACTGGTGTACTTACCTGTTTGTGAGCCCGGCCAGTGCCGTAAACAGCCATCTTTTCTACCAGCTCGATACCTTTTCAACCGATCAAGGTTTCCACTCATCCTTTTAGGGGCGAAGCTCTTTAAAGCGGCACCCATTCGTTCATCGTAGTAGTTTAAGTCGTAGTCATAGTGTGTAACCAGTGCTTTTACCCGTTTGTGAGCCCTACCAGTGCCGTAAGGAGCCATCTTCTCTCCCAGCCGGATACCTTTTCAACCGATCGAAGTTTCCACTCGACCTTTTAGGGGCGAAGCTCCTTAAAGCGGCCCCCGGTTGTCCCTTGTAGTAGTCTTAGTCGTAGTCGTAGTGTGTAACCATTATACTTACCCGTTTGTGAGCCCTGCCAGCGCCATAAAGGGTCATCTTCTCTACCAGCCGGATACCTTTTCAGCCGATCGATGTTTTTACTCAACCGTTTAGGGGTGAAGCTTCTTAACGCGGCACCCGTTTGTTCTTTGTAGTAGGCCTAGTCGTAGTCGTAGTGTGTAACCACTATACTTACCCGTTTTTGAGCCCTGCCAGCGCCGTGAAGAGCCATCTTCTCTACCAGCCGGATACTTTTTCAACCGATCGAGGTTTCAACTGAACCTTTTTTTGGGCGAAGCTCCTTATAGCGGCACCGGTTCGTTCTTCATAGTAGTCCTAGTCGTAGTTTTAGTGTGTAACCAGTATACTTACCCGTTTGTGAGCCCTGCCAGCGCCGTAAAGAGTCATCTTCTCTACAAGCTGGATTCGTTTTTAACCGATCGATGCTTCTACTTAACATTTTAGGGGCGAAGCTCCTTCAAGCGGCACCCGTTCATTCCTCGTAGAATTCCTAGTCGTAGTCGAAGTGCGCAACTAGTGTACTTACCCGTTTGTGAGCCCTGCCCGCGCATTAAAGAGCCATCTTCTCTACCAGCTGGATAACTTTTCAGCCGATAGAGGTTTCTACTCATGCTTCTAGGGGCGAAGCTCCTTAAAGCCGCACCCATTCGTTCATTGTAGTAGCCCAAGTCGTAGTCGAAGTGTGTAACCAGTGTTTTTACCCGTTTGTGAGCCCTGCCAGTGCAGTAAAGAGCCACCTTCTCTACAAACCTGATACCTTTTCAACCAATCGAGGTTTCCACTCGACCTCTTATGGGCGAAGCTCCTTAAAGCGGCACCCATTCGTCCCTCGTTGTAGTCCTAGTCGTAGTCGTAGTGTGCAACCAGTATACTTTTTGTTTTTGAGCCCTCCCAGCGCCGTAAAGAGCCATCTTCTCTACCAGCTGGATACCTTTTCAACTGATCGATGTTTCCATTCAAACTTTTAGGGGCGAAACTTCTTAAAGCGCACTCGTTCGTTCATCGTAGTAGACCTATTTGTAGTCGTAGTTTGTTGAAAAAACAGGTCACTGACCAATGTCAAACAAAACAATGACGTTTCGGGACCCGTACGGGTCCCTTGTTCACAATGGAATGACGGCTGAGCAACAGGTTCCTATGTAACGTTGAGCGCATGACGCAAAGTCCGGGAGTACACGTGGTTTAGTGTGCCACATGATCAATTGATTGTGTTACTTGTCGTCTGAATGATTAGTGATTCGAGGTTCAGTCTGGTTGTAAAATTCTTCTCCGTGGCTACGATGCGTGCGTTGTCCCAGCTTATCTCGTGGCCCGTCTTCTCGGCATGCTCTGCGAGTGCATTTGTCACTGTGTGGCCCTTGGCGACGTTATTCTTGTGTTGCATAAGACGTTTGCAGTAATTTCCACTCGTGCCAATGTACACCGATTCGCAATCGGCGCATGGTATCTTGTAGACCACACCAGGAAAATGTTGCCGAGGGAGAGGATCCTTCACATTTAGCAACTCAGCTTTAAGCTTGCTTGCTGGAACATGCGCGATCTGTACACCACGTTTTCTGAATAGACGGGCTAGGGCTTCGCTTATATTTCGAATATAAGGAATCGAAGCACGCTTTTTTGTAGACGATGTATTATGCATGGCCTCACTAGTTGACTGCAGTTTATGCATGACGGATTTAGTTGTTTTCCTAATAAAAATCTTGGGGTATCCATTCTTGATCAGGTCATCTTCAATGGTCCGGAGCTCCTCCTGCAGGCTTTCTTCATCGGAACAAATGCGAATATCTCGTTGAAATAAAGACCGAATCACTGAGCGTTTGTGGGCTACCGGGTGGACTGACTCGTAGTCGAGGTATCTACCGGAGTGCGTTGGCTTTCGGTACACAGCGAAGGCAAGGCCTGTGGGAGTCAACGTTACATAAGAACCTGTTGCTCAGCCGTCATTCCATTGTGAACAAGGGACCCGTACGGGTCCCGAAACGTCATTGTTTTGTTTGACATTGGTCAGTGACCTGTTTTTTCAACAATGTCTTTACCTGACCAGACGGCATTCCGTCGAACTCTCGACTAGTCGTAGTTTGTAACCAGTACACTCACCCGTTTGATAGCCCTGCCAGTGCCGTAAACAGCCATCTTCTCTACCAGCTGGATACCTTTTCAACCGATCGAGGTTTCCACTCATCCTTTTAGGGGCGAATCTCCTTAAAGCGGCACCCATTCGTTCATCGTAGTAGTTTAAGTCATAGTCGTAGTGTGTAACCAGTGCTTTTACCCGTTTGTGAGCCCTACCAGTGCTGTATTGAGCCATCTTCTCTACAAACCGGATACCTTTTCAACCGATCGAAGTTTAAACTCGACCTTTTAGGGGCGAAGCTCCTTAAAGCGGCGCCCGTTCGTCCCACGTAGTAGTCTTAGTCGTAGTCGTAGTGTGTAACAAGCATACTTACCCATTTGTGAGCCCTGCCAGCGCCGTAAAGGGTCATCTTCTCTACCAGCCGGATACCTTTTCAGCCGATCGATGTTTTTACTCAACCTTTTAGGGGTGAAGCTTCTTAAAGCGGCACCCGTTCTTTCCATGTAGTAGGCCTTGTCGTAGTCGTAGTGTGTAACCAGTATACTTTTCGTTTTTGAGCCCTCCCAGTGCTGTTAAGAGCCGTCTTCTCTAACAGCCGGATACCTTTTCAACCAATCGAGGTTCCCCTCAGCCTTTTAGGGGCGAAGCTCCTTAAAGTGGCAACCGTTCGTCCCTCTTAGTAGTCCTAGTCATGGTCGTAGTGTGTAACCAGTACACTTACCCGCTTGTGAGCCCTGCCAGTGCCATAGAGAGCCGTCTTCTCTATAGGCCGGATACCTTTTCAACCGATCGAGGTTTCCACACAACCTTTTAGGGGCGAAGCTCCTGAAAGCGGCACCCGTTCGTTCATCGTAGTGGTTCTAGTCGTAGTCGTAGTGTGTAACCAGTGCTTTTACCCGTTTGTGAGCCCCACCAGTGCCGTAAGGAGCCATCTTCTCTACAAACCGGATACCTTTTCAATCGATCAAAGTTTCCACTCGACCTTTCAGGGGCGAAGCTCCTCAAAGCGGCGCCCGTTCGTCCCTCGTAGTTGTCCCAGTCGTAGTCGTAGCGTGTAACCAATATACTTACCCGTTTTTGAGCCCTGCCAGCGCTGTAAAAAGCCATCTTCTCTACCAGCCGGATACCTTTTCAACCAATCGAGGTTTTTCCTCAGCCTTTTAGGGGTGAAGGTCTCTAAAGCGGCAACCGTTCGTTCATTGTAGTAGTCCTAGTCGTAGTCGTAGTGTGTAACCAGTACACCTACCCACTTCTGAGACCTGCCAGTGCCATAAAGAGCCATCTTCTCTACAAACCGGATACCTTTTCAACCGATCGAGGTTTCCACTCGACCTTTTAGGGGCGAGGCTCCTTAAAGCGGCACCCGTTCGTCCCTCGTAGTAGTCCTAGTCGTAGTCGTAGTGTGTAACCAGCATACTTACCCGTTTGTGAGCCCTTCCAGCGCCGTAAAGAGTCATCTTCTCTACCAGCTGGATTTGTTTTCAACCGATCGATGCTTCTACTCAACATTTTAGGGGCGAAGCTCCTTAAAGCGGCACCCGTTCATTCCTCGTAGAATTCCTAGTCGTAGTCGAAATGTGCAACTACTATACTTACCCGTTTGTGAGCCCTACCAGCGCATTAAAGAGCCATCTTCTCTACCAGCCGGATATCTTTTCAACCGATTGAGGTTTCCACTCACCCATTTAGGGGCGAAGCTTCTTAAAGCGGCACCCATTGGTTCATCGTAGTAGTCCTAGTCGTAGTCGTAGTGTCAAACTGTTGTACTTACCCGTTTGTGAGCCCTGCCAGTGCCGTAAGCAGCCATCTTCTCTACCAGCTGGATACCTTCTCAACCGCTCGAGGTTTCCACTCATCCTTTTAGGGCCGAATCTCCTTAAAGCGGCACCCATTCGTTCATCGTAGTAGTTTAAGTCGTAGTCGTAGTGTGTAACCAGTGCTTTTACCCGTTTGTGAGCCCTACCAGTGCCGTAAGCAGTCATCTTCTCTACCAGCTGCATTCGTTTTCAACCAATTGATGCTTCTACTCAACATTTTAGGGGCGAAGCTCTTTCAAGCGGCACCCGTTCATTCCTCGTAGAATTCCTAGTCGTAGTCGAAGTGTGCAACTAGTATACTTACCCGTTTGTGAACCCTACCAGCGCATTAAAGAGCCATCTTCTCTACCAGCCGGATATCTTTTCAACCGATTGAGGTTTCCACTCACCCATTTAGGGGCGAAGCTTCTTAAAGCGGCACCCATTCGTTCATCGTAGTAGTCCTAGTCGTAGTCGTAGTGTCTAACTGGTGTACTTACCTGTTTGTGAGCCCGGCCAGTGCCGTAAACAGCCATCTTCTCTACCAGCTGGATACCTTTTAAACCGATCGAGGTTTCCACTCATCCTTTTAGGGGCGAAGCTCTTTAAAGCAGAACCCATTCGTTCATCGTAGTAGTTCAAGTCGTAGTCGTAGTGTGTAACCAGTGCTTTTACCCGTTTGTGAGCCCTACCAGTGCCGTAAGGAGCCATCTTCTCTACAAACCGGATACCTTTTCAACCGATCTAAGTTTAAACTCGACCTTTTAGGGGCGAAGCTCCCTAAAGCGGCGCCCGTTCGTCCCTCGTAGTAGTCTTAGTCGTAGTCGTAGTGTGTAACCAGCACACTTATCCGTTTCTGAGCCCTGGCAGCGCCGTAAAGGGTCATCTTCTCTACCAGCCGGATACCTTTTCAGCCGATCGATGTTTTTACTCAACCTTTTAGGGGTGAAGCTCCTCAAAGCGGCAACCGTTCGTCCCTCGTAGTAGTCCTAGTCATAGTCGTAGTGTGTAACCAGTACACTTATCCGTTTGTGAGCCCTGCCAGTGCCATAGAGAGCCATCTTCCCTATAAGCCGGATACCTTTTCAACCGATCGAGGTTTCGCTTCAGCCTTTTTGGGCGAAGCTCCTTAAAGCGGCAACCATTCATCCCTCGTAGTAGTCCTAGTCAGTCGTAGTGTGTAACCAGTACACTTACCCGTTGGTGAGCCCTGCCAGTGCCTTAAACAGCCATCTTTCCTACAAACCGGATACCTTTTCAACCGATTGAGGTTCCCCTCAGCCTTTTAGGGGCGAAGCTCCTTAAAGCGGCAACCGTTCATTCCTCTTAGTAGTCCTAGTCGTATTTGTAGTGTGTAACCAGTGCTTTTACCCGTTTGTGAGCCCTACCAGTGCCGTAAGGAGCCATCTTCTCTACAAACCGGATACCTTCTCAACCGATCGAAGTTTAAACTCGACCTTTTAGGGGCGAAGCTCCTTAAAGCGGCGCCCGTTCGTTCATCGTAGTAGTTTAAGTCGTAGTCGTAGTGTGTAACCAGTGCTTTTACCCGTTTGTGAGCCCTACCAGTGCCGTAAGGAGTCATCTTCTCTTCCAGCTGGATTCGTTTTCAACCAATCGATGCTTCTACTCAACATTTTAGGGGCGAAGCTCTTTCAAGCAGCACCCGTTCATTCCTCGTAGAATTCCTAGTCGTAGTCGAAGTGTGCAACTAGTATACTTACCCGTTTGTGAACCCTACCAGCGCATTAAAGAGCCATCTTCTCTACCAGCCGGATATCTTTTCAACCGATTGAGGTTTCCACTCACCCATTTAGGGGCGAAGCTTCTTAAAGCGGCACCCATTCGTTCATCGTAGTAGTGCTAGTCGTAGTCGTAGCGTCTAACTGGTGTACTTACCTGTTTGTGAGCCCGGCCAGTGCCGTAAACAGCCATCTTCTCTACCAGCTGGATACCTTTTAAACCGATCGAGGTTTCCACTCATCCTTTTAGGGGCGAAGCTCTTTAAAGCGGCACACATTCGTTCATCGTAGTAGTTCAAGTCGTAGTCGTAGTGTGTAACCAGTGCTTTTACCCGTTTGTGAGCCCTACCAGTGCCGTAAGGAGCCATCTTCTCTACAAACCGGATACCTTTTCAACCGATCGAAGTTCAAACTCGACCTTTTAGGGGCGAAGCTCCTTAAAGCGGCGCCCGTTCGTCCCTCGTAGTAGTCTTAGTCGTAGTCGTAGTGTGTAACCAGCACACTTATCCGTTTCTGAGCCCTGCCAGCGCCGTAAAGGGTCATCTTCTCCACCAGCCGGATACCTTTTCAGCCGATCGATGTTTTTACTCAACCTTTTAGGGGTGAAGCTCCTTAAAGCGACACCCGTTCGTTCCTTGTAGTAGGCCTAGTCGTAGTCGTAGTGTGTAACCAGTATACTTTTCGTTTTTGAGCCCTCCCTGCGCCGTAAAGAGCACTCTTCTCTACCAGCCGGACACCTTTTCAACCGATCGAGGTTTCCCCTCAGCCTTTTAGGGGCGAAGATCCTCAAAGCGGCAACCGTTTGTCCCTCGTAGTAGTCCTAGTCATAGTCGTAGTGTGTAACCCGTACACTTATCCGTTTGTGAGCCCTGCCAGTGCCATAGAGAGCCATCTTCCCTATAAGCCGGATACCTTTTCAACCGATCGAGGTTTCGCTTCAGCCTTTTAGGGGCGAAGCTCCTTAAAGCGGCAACCCTTCATCCCTCGTAGTAGTCCTAGTCATAGTCGTAGTGTGTAACCAGTATACTTACCCGTTTGTGAGCTCTGCCACTGCCGTAAAGAGCCATCTTCTCTACCAGCCGGACACCTTTTCAACCGATCGATGTTTTCACTCAACCTTTTAGGGGCGAAGCTCCTTAAAGCGGCACCCGATCGTTCATCGCAGTAGTCCCAGTCGTAGTCGTAGTGTGTAACCAGTATACTTACCAGTTTAAGAGCCCTGTCAGCGCTGTAAAGAGCCATCTTCTCTACCAGCCGGTTACCTTTTCAACCGCTCAAGGTTTTCCCTCAGCCTTTTAGGGGTGAAGGTCCATAAAGCGGCAACCGTTCGTTCATCGTAGTAGTTCAAGTCGCAGTCGTAGTGTGTAACCAGTGCTTTTACCCGTTTGTGAGCCCCACCAGTGCCGTAAGGAGCCATCTTCTTTACCAGCCGGATACCTTTTCAACCGATCGATGTTTTCACTCAACCTTTTAGGGGCGAAGCTCCTTAAAGCGGCACCCGTTCGTTCATCGCAGTAGTCCCAGTCGTAGTCGTAGTGTGTAACCAGTATACTTACGAGTTAAGGAGCCCTGTCAGCGCTGTAAAGAGCCATCTTCTCTACCAGCCGGTTACCTTTTCAACCGCTCAAGGTTTTCCCTCAGCCTTTTAGGGGTGAAGGTCCATAAAGCGGCAACCGTTCGTTCATCGTAGTAGTTCAAGTCGTAGTCGTAGTGTGTAACCAGTGCTTTTACCCGTTTGTGAGCCCCACCAGTGCCGTAAGGAGCCATCTCCTCTACAAACGGGATACCTTTTTAACCGATGAAAGTTTCCACTCGACCTTTCAGGGGCGAAGCTTCTCAAAGCGGCGCCCGTTCGTCCCTCGTAGTTGTCCCAGTCGTAGTCGTAGTGTGTAACCAGTGCTTTTACCCGTTTGTGAGCCCTACCAGTGCCGTAAGCAGTCATCTTGTCTACCAGCTGCATTCGTTTTCAACCAATTGATGCTTCTACTCAACATTTTAGGGGCGAAGCTCTTTCAAGCGGCACCCGTTCATTCCTCGTAGAATTCCTAGTCGTAGTCGAAGTGTGCAACTAGTATACTTACCCGTTTGTGAACCCTACCAGCGCATTAAAGAGCCATCTTCTCTACCAGCCGGATATCTTTTCAACCGATTGAGGTTTCCACTCACCCATTTAGGGGCGAAGCTTCTTAAAGCGGCACCCATTCGTTCATCGTAGTAGTCCTAGTCGTAGTCGTAGTGTCTAACTGGTGTACTTACCTGTTTGTGAGCCCGGCCAGTGCCGTAAACAGCCATCTTCTCTACCAGCTGGATACCTTTTAAACCGATCGAGGTTTCCACTCATCCTTTTAGGGGCGAAGCTCTTTAAAGCAGAACCCATTCGTTCATCGTAGTAGTTCAAGTCGTAGTCGTAGTGTGTAACCAGTGCTTTTACCCGTTTGTGAGCCCTACCAGTGCCGTAAGGAGCCATCTTCTCTACAAACCGGATACCTTTTCAACCGATCTAAGTTTAAACTCGACCTTTTAGGGGCGAAGCTCCCTAAAGCGGCGCCCGTTCGTCCCTCGTAGTAGTCTTAGTCGTAGTCGTAGTGTGTAACCAGCACACTTATCCGTTTCTGAGCCCTGGCAGCGCCGTAAAGGGTCATCTTCTCTACCAGCCGGATACCTTTTCAGCCGATCGATGTTTTTACTCAACCTTTTAGGGGTGAAGCTCCTTAAAGCGACACCCGTTCGTTCCTTGTAGTAGGCCTCGTCGTAGTCGTAGTGTGTAACCAGTATACTTTTCGTTTTTGAGCCCTCCCTGCGCCGTAAAGAGCCATCTTCTCTACCAGCCGGATACCTTTTCAACCGATCGAGGTTTCCCCTCAGCCTTTTAGGGGCGAAGATCCTCAAAGCGGCAACCGTTTGTCCCTCGTAGTAGTCCTAGTCATAGTCGTAGTGTGTAACCCGTACACTTATCCGTTTGTGAGCCCTGCCAGTGCCATAGAGAGCCATCTTCCCTATAAGCCGGATACCTTTTCAACCGATCGAGGTTTCGCTTCAGCCTTTTAGGGGCGAAGCTCCTTAAAGCGGCAACCCTTCATCCCTCGTAGTAGTCCTAGTCATAGTCGTAGTGTGTAACCAGTATACTTACCCGTTTGTGAGCTCTGCCACTGCCGTAAAGAGCCATCTTCTCTACCAGCCGGACACCTTTTCAACCGATCGATGTTTTCACTCAACCTTTTAGGGGCGAAGCTCCTTAAAGCGGCACCCGATCGTTCATCGCAGTAGTCCCAGTCGTAGTCGTAGTGTGTAACCAGTATACTTACCAGTTTAAGAGCCCTGTCAGCGCTGTAAAGAGCCATCTTCTCTACCAGCCGGTTACCTTTTCAACCGCTCAAGGTTTTCCCTCAGCCTTTTAGGGGTGAAGGTCCATAAAGCGGCAACCGTTCGTTCATCGTAGTAGTTCAAGTCGCAGTCGTAGTGTGTAACCAGTGCTTTTACCCGTTTGTGAGCCCCACCAGTGCCGTAAGGAGCCATCTTCTTTACCAGCCGGATACCTTTTCAACCGATCGATGTTTTCACTCAACTTTTTAGGGGCGAAGCTCCTTAAAGCGGCACCCGTTCGTTCATCGCAGTAGTCCCAGTCGTAGTCGTAGTGTGTAACCAGTATACTTACGAGTTAAGGAGCCCTGTCAGCGCTGTAAAGAGCCATCTTCTCTACCAGCCGGTTACCTTTTCAACCGCTCAAGGTTTTCCCTCAGCCTTTTAGGGGTGAAGGTCCATAAAGCGGCAACCGTTCGTTCATCGTAGTAGTTCAAGTCGTAGTCGTAGTGTGTAACCAGTGCTTTTACCCGTTTGTGAGCCCCACCAGTGCCGTAAGGAGCCATCTCCTCTACAAACGGGATACCTTTTTAACCGATGAAAGTTTCCACTCGACCTTTCAGGGGCGAAGCTTCTCAAAGCGGCGCCCGTTCGTCCCTCGTAGTTGTCCCAGTCGTAGTCGTAGTGTGTAACCAGTGCTTTTACCCGTTTGTGAGCCCTACCAGTGCCGTAAGCAGTCATCTTCTCTACCAGCTGCATTCGTTTTCAACCAATTGATGCTTCTACTCAACATTTTAGGGGCGAAGCTCTTTCAAGCGGCACCCGTTCATTCCTCGTAGAATTCCTAGTCGTAGTCGAAGTGTGCAACTAGTATACTTACCCGTTTGTGAACCCTACCAGCGCATTAAAGAGCCATCTTCTCTACCAGCCGGATATCTTTTCAACCGATTGAGGTTTCCACTCACCCATTTAGGGGCGAAGCTTCTTAAAGCGGCACCCATTCGTTCATCGTAGTAGTCCTAGTCGTAGTCGTAGTGTCTAACTGGTGTACTTACCTGTTTGTGAGCCCGGCCAGTGCCGTAAACAGCCATCTTCTCTACCAGCTGGATACCTTTTAAACCGATCGAGGTTTCCACTCATCCTTTTAGGGGCGAAGCTCTTTAAAGCAGAACCCATTCGTTCATCGTAGTAGTTCAAGTCGTAGTCGTAGTGTGTAACCAGTGCTTTTACCCGTTTGTGAGCCCTACCAGTGCCGTAAGGAGCCATCTTCTCTACAAACCGGATACCTTTTCAACCGATCTAAGTTTAAACTCGACCTTTTAGGGGCGAAGCTCCCTAAAGCGGCGCCCGTTCGTCCCTCGTAGTAGTCTTAGTCGTAGTCGTAGTGTGTAACCAGCACACTTATCCGTTTCTGAGCCCTGGCAGCGCCGTAAAGGGTCATCTTCTCTACCAGCCGGATACCTTTTCAGCCGATCGATGTTTTTACTCAACCTTTTAGGGGTGAAGCTCCTTAAAGCGACACCCGTTCGTTGCTTGTAGTAGGCCTCGTCGTAGTCGTAGTGTGTAACCAGTATACTTTTCGTTTTTGAGCCCTCCCTGCGCCGTAAAGAGCCATCTTCTCTACCAGCCGGATACCTTTTCAACCGATCGAGGTTTCCCCTCCGCCTTTTAGGGGCGAAGATCCTCAAAGCGGCAACCGTTCGTCCCTCGTAGTAGTCCTAGTCATAGTCGTAGTGTGTAACCAGTACACTTATCCGTTTGTGAGCCCTGCCAGTGCCATAGAGAGCCATCTTCCCTATAAGCCGGATACCTTTTCAACCGATCGAGGTTTCGCTTCAGCCTTTTTGGGCGAAGCTCCTTAAAGCGGCAACCATTCATCCCTCGTAGTAGTCCTAGTCAGTCGTAGTGTGTAACCAGTACACTTACCCGTTGGTGAGCCCTGCCAGTGCCTTAAACAGCCATCTTTCCTACAAACCGGATACCTTTTCAACCGATTGAGGTTCCCCTCAGCCTTTTAGGGGCGAAGCTCCTTAAAGCGGCAACCGTTCATTCCTCTTAGTAGTCCTAGTCGTATTTGTAGTGTGTAACCAGTGCTTTTACCCGTTTGTGAGCCCTACCAGTGCCGTAAGGAGCCATCTTCTCTACAAACCGGATACCTTCTCAACCGATCGAAGTTTAAACTCGACCTTTTAGGGGCGAAGCTCCTTAAAGCGGCGCCCGTTCGTTCATCGTAGTAGTTTAAGTCGTAGTCGTAGTGTGTAACCAGTGCTTTTACCCGTTTGTGAGCCCTACCAGTGCCGTAAGGAGTCATCTTCTCTTCCAGCTGGATTCGTTTTCAACCAATCGATGCTTCTACTCAACATTTTAGGGGCGAAGCTCTTTCAAGCAGCACCCGTTCATTCCTCGTAGAATTCCTAGTCGTAGTCGAAGTGTGCAACTAGTATACTTACCCGTTTGTGAACCCTACCAGCGCATTAAAGAGCCATCTTCTCTACCAGCCGGATATCTTTTCAACCGATTGAGGTTTCCACTCACCCATTTAGGGGCGAAGCTTCTTAAAGCGGCACCCATTCGTTCATCGTAGTAGTGCTAGTCGTAGTCGTAGCGTCTAACTGGTGTACTTACCTGTTTGTGAGCCCGGCCAGTGCCGTAAACAGCCATCTTCTCTACCAGCTGGATACCTTTTAAACCGATCGAGGTTTCCACTCATCCTTTTAGGGGCGAAGCTCTTTAAAGCGGCACACATTCGTTCATCGTAGTAGTTATGTCGTAGTCGTAGTGTGTAACCAGTGCTTTTACCCGTTTATGAGCCCTACCAGTGCCGTAAGGAGCCATCTTCTCTACAAACCGGATACCTTTTCAACCGATCGAAGTTCAAACTCGACCTTTTAGGGGCGAAGCTCCTTAAAGCGGCGCCCGTTCGTCCCTCGTAGTAGTCTTAGTCGTAGTCGTAGTGTGTAACCAGCACACTTATCCGTTTCTGAGCCCTGCCAGCGCCGTAAAGGGTCATCTTCTCCACCAGCCGGATACCTTTTCAGCCGATCGATGTTTTTACTCAACCTTTTAGGGGTGAAGCTCCTTAAAGCGACACCCGTTCGTTCCTTGTAGTAGGCCTAGTCGTAGTCGTAGTGTGTAACCAGTATACTTTTCGTTTTTGAGCCCTCCCTGCGCCGTAAAGAGCACTCTTCTCTACCAGCCGGACACCTTTTCAACCGATCGAGGTTTCCCCTCAGCCTTTTAGGGGCGAAGATCCTCAAAGCGGCAACCGTTTGTCCCTCGTAGTAGTCCTAGTCATAGTCGTAGTGTGTAACCCGTACACTTATCCGTTTGTGAGCCCTGCCAGTGCCATAGAGAGCCATCTTCCCTATAAGCCGGATACCTTTTCAACCGATCGAGGTTTCGCTTCAGCCTTTTAGGGGCGAAGCTCCTTAAAGCGGCAACCCTTCATCCCTCGTAGTAGTCCTAGTCATAGTCGTAGTGTGTAACCAGTATACTTACCCGTTTGTGAGCTCTGCCACTGCCGTAAAGAGCCATCTTCTCTACCAGCCGGACACCTTTTCAACCGATCGATGTTTTCACTCAACCTTTTAGGGGCGAAGCTCCTTAAAGCGGCACCCGATCGTTCATCGCAGTAGTCCCAGTCGTAGTCGTAGTGTGTAACCAGTATACTTACCAGTTTAAGAGCCCTGTCAGCGCTGTAAAGAGCCATCTTCTCTACCAGCCGGTTACCTTTTCAACCGCTCAAGGTTTTCCCTCAGCCTTTTAGGGGTGAAGGTCCATAAAGCGGCAACCGTTCGTTCATCGTAGTAGTTCAAGTCGCAGTCGTAGTGTGTAACCAGTGCTTTTACCCGTTTGTGAGCCCCACCAGTGCCGTAAGGAGCCATCTTCTTTACCAGCCGGATACCTTTTCAACCGATCGATGTTTTCACTCAACCTTTTAGGGGCGAAGCTCCTTAAAGCGGCACCCGTTCGTTCATCGCAGTAGTCCCAGTCGTAGTCGTAGTGTGTAACCAGTATACTTACGAGTTAAGGAGCCCTGTCAGCGCTGTAAAGAGCCATCTTCTCTACCAGCCGGTTACCTTTTCAACCGCTCAAGGTTTTCCCTCAGCCTTTTAGGGGTGAAGGTCCATAAAGCGGCAACCGTTCGTTCATCGTAGTAGTTCAAGTCGTAGTCGTAGTGTGTAACCAGTGCTTTTACCCGTTTGTGAGCCCCACCAGTGCCGTAAGGAGCCATCTCCTCTACAAACGGGATACCTTTTTAACCGATGAAAGTTTCCACTCGACCTTTCAGGGGCGAAGCTTCTCAAAGCGGCGCCCGTTCGTCCCTCGTAGTTGTCCCAGTCGTAGTCGTAGTGTGTAACCAATATACTTACCCGTTTTTGAGCCCTGCCAGCGCTGTAAAAAGCCATCTTCTCTACCAGCCGGATATCTTTTCAACCAATCGAGGTTTTCCCTCAGCCTTTTAGGGGTAAAGGTCCCTAAAGCGGCAACCGTTCGTTCATTGTAGTAGTCCTAGTTGTAGTTGTAGTGTGTAACCAGTACACCTACCCACTTATGAGCCCTGCCAGTGCCATAAAGAGCCATCTTCTCTACACACCGGATACCTTTTCAACCGATCGAGGTTTCCACTTGACCTTTTAGGGGCGAGGCTTCTTAAAGCGGCACCCGTTCGTCCCTCGTAGTAGTTCTAGTCGTAGTCGAAGTGTGCAACTAGTATACTTACCCGTTTGTGAGCCCTGCCAGTGCCGTAAACAGCCATCTTCTCTACCAGCTGGATACCTTTTCAACCGATCGAGGTTTCCACTCATCCTTTTAGGGGCGAAGCTCCTTAAAGCGGCACCCATTCGTTCATCGTAGTAGTTTAAGTCGTAGTCGTAGTGTGTAACCAGTGCTTTTACCCGTTTGTGAGCCCTACCAGTGCCGTAAGGAGCCATCTTCTCTACAAACCGGATACCTTCTCAACCGATCGAAGTTTAAACTCGACCTTTTAGGGGCGAAGCTCCTTAAAGCGGCACCCGTTCGTCCCTCGTAGTAGTCTTAGTCGTAGTCGTAGTGTGAAACCAGCATACTTACCCGTTTGTGAGCCCTGCCAGCGCCGTAAAGGGTCATCTTCTCTACCAGCCGGATACCTTTTCAGCCGATCGATGTTTTTACTCAACCTTTTAGGGTGAAGCTCCTTAAAGCGGCACCCGTTCGTTCCTTGTAGTAGGCCTAGTCGTAGTCGTAGTGTGTAACCAGTATACTTTTCGTTTTTGAGCCCTCCCAGCGCCGTAAAGAGCCATCTTCTCTACCAGCCGGATACCTTTTCAACCGATCGAGGTTTACCCTCAGCCTTTTAGGGGCGAAGCTCCTTAAAGCGGCAACCGTTCGTCCCTCGTAGTAGTCCTAGTCATGGTCGTAGTGTGTAACTAGTACACTTACCCATTTGTGAGCCCTGCCAGTGCCATAGAGAGCCATCTTCTCTATAAGCCGGATACCTTTTCAACCGATCGAGGTTTCCCCTCAGCCTTTTAGGGGCGAAGCTTCTTAAAGCGGCAACCGTTCGTCCCTCGTAGTAGTCCTAGTCATAGTCGTAGTGTGTAACCAGTACACTTACCCGTTTGTGAGCCCTGCCAGTGCCTTAGAGAGCCATCTTCTCTATAAGCCGGATACCTTTTCAACCAATCAAGGTTTCCACACAAACTTTTAGGGGTGAAGCTCCTTAAAGCCGCACCCATTCGTTCATCGTAGTAGCCCAAGTTGTAGTCGAAGTGTGTATTCAGGGTTTTTACCCGTTTGTGAGCCCTGCCAGTGCCATAAATAGCCATCTTCTCGACAAGCCGGATATCTTTTCAACCGATCGAGATTTCCACTCATCCATTTAGGGGCGAAGCTTCTTAAAGCGGCACCCACTCGTTCATCGTAGTAGTTTAAGTCGTAGTCGTAGTGTGTAACCACTGCTTTTACCCGTTTGTGAGCCCTACCAGTGCCGTAAGGAGCCATCTTCTCTACAAACCGGATACCTTTTCAACCGATCAAGGTTCCCCTCAGCCTTTTAGGGGCGAAGCTTCTTAAAGCGGCAACCGTTCGTCCCTCGTAGTAGTCCTAGTCATAGTCGTAGTGTGTAACCAGTACACTTACCCGTTTGTGAGCCCTGCCAGTGCCTTAGAGAGCCATCTTCTCTACCAGCCGGATACCTTTTCAACCGATCGATGTTTTCACTCGATCTTTTAGGGGCGAAGCTCCTTAAAGCGGCACCCGTTCGTTCATCGCAGTAGTCCCAGTCGTAGTCGTAGTGTGTAACCAGTATACTTACCAGGTAAGGAGCCCTGTCAGCGCTGTAAAGAGCCATCTTCTCTACCAGCCGGTTACCTTTTCAACCGCTCAAGGTTTTCCCTCAGCCTTTTAGGGGTGAAGGTCCATAAAGCGGCAACCGTTCGTCCCTTGTAGTAGTCCTAGTCATAGTTGTAGAGTGTAACCAGTACACTTATCCGTTTGTGAGCCCTGCCAGTTCCGTAAACAGCCATCTTCCCTACAAACCGGATACCTTTTCAACCGATTGAGGTTTCCACTCGACCTTTTAGGGGCGAAGCCGAAGCTCCTTAAAGCGGCACCCGTTCGTCCCTCGTAGTAGTCCTCGTCATAGTCGTAGTTTGTAACCAGTATACTTTTTGTTTTTGAGCACTACCAGTGCCGTAAAGAGCCATCTTCTCTACCAGCTGGATACCTTTTCAACCGATCGATGTTTCCACTCAAATTTTTAGGAGCGAAGCTTCTTAATGTGGCACCCGTTTGTTCCTCGTAGTAGCCTTGTCGTAGTCGAAGTGTGCAACTAGTATAATACCCGTTTGTGAGCCCTGCCAGCGCCGTAAACAGCCATCTTCTCTACCAGCCGGATACTTTTTCAACTGATCGAGGTTTCAACTCAACCTTTTTTGGGCGAAGCTCCTTATAGCGGCACCGGTTCGTTCCTCATATTAGTCCTAGTCGTATTTGTAGTGTGTAACCAGTATACTTACCCGTTTGTGAGCCCTGCCACTGCCGTAAATAGCCATCTTCTCTACCAGCCGGATACCTTTTCAACCGATCGATGTTTTCACTCAACCGTTTAGGGGCGAAGCTCTTTAAAGCGGCACCGGTTCGTTCATCGCAGTAGTCCCAGTCGTAGTCGTAGTGTGTAACCAGTATACTTACCCGTTTAAGAGCCCTGCCAGCGCCGTAAAGAGCCATCTTCTCTACCAGCCGGTTACCTTTTCAACCGATCAAGGTTTTCCCTCAGCCTTTTAGGGGTTAAGGTCCATAAAGCGGCAACCGTTCGTTCATCGTAGTAATTCAAGTCGTAGTCGTAGTGTGTAACCAGTGCTTTTACCCGTTTGTGAGCCCCACCAGTGCCGTAAGGAGCCATCTTCTCTACAAACCGGATACCTTTTCAATCGATCAAAGTTTCCACTCGACCTTTCAGGGGCGAAGCTCCTCAAAGCGGCGCCCGTTCGTCCCTCGTAGTTGTCCCAGTCGTAGTCGTAGCGTGTAACCAATATACTTACCCGTTTTTGAGCCCTGCCAGCGCTGTAAAAAGCCATCTTCTCTACCAGCCGGATACCTTTTCAACCAATCGAGGTTTTTCCTCAGCCTTTTAGGGGTGAAGGTCTCTAAAGCGGCAACCGTTCGTTCATTGTAGTAGTCCTAGTCGTAGTCGTAGTGTGTAACCAGTACACCTACCCACTTCTGAGCCCTGCCAGTGCCATAAAGAGCCATCTTCTCTACAAACCAGATACCTTTTCAACCGATCGAGGTTTCCACTCGACCTTTTAGGGGCGAGGCTCCTTAAAGCGGCACCCGTTCGTACCTCGTAGTAGTCCTAGTCGTAGTCGTAGTGTGTAACCAGCATACTTACCCGTTTGTGAGCTCTTCCAGCGCCGTAAAGAGTCATCTTCTCTACCAGCTGGATTTGTTTTCAACCGATCGATGCTTCTACTCAACATTTTAGGGGCGAAGCTCCTTAAAGCGGCACCCGTTCATTCCTC
Source organism: Rhipicephalus microplus (assembly GCF_043290135.1). Taxonomy (NCBI): domain Eukaryota; kingdom Metazoa; phylum Arthropoda; class Arachnida; order Ixodida; family Ixodidae; genus Rhipicephalus; species Rhipicephalus microplus. Next base: position 1,330,701 of record NW_027464628.1, read on the forward strand.
GTAGAATTCCTAGTCGTAGTCGAAATGTGCAACTAGTATACTTACCCGTTTGTGAGCCCTACCAGCGCATTAAAGAGCCATCTTCTCTACCAGCCGGATATCTTTTCAACCGATTGAGGTTTCCACTCACCCATTTAGGAGCGAAGCTTCTTAAAGCGGCACCCATTGGTTCATCGTAGTAGTCCTAGTCGTAGTCGTAGTGTCAAACTGGTGTACTTACCCGTTTGTGAGCCCTGCCAGTGCCGTAAGCAGCCATCTTCTCTACCAGCTGGATACCTTCTCAACCGATCGAGGTTTCCACTCATCCTTTTAGGGCCGAATCTCCTTAAAGCGGCACCCATTCGTTCATCGTAGTAGTTTAAGTCGTAGTCGTAGTGTGTAACCAGTGCTTTAACCCGTTTGTGAGCCCTACCAGTGCCGTAAGCAGTCATCTTCTCTACCAGCTGCATTCGTTTTCAACCAATTGATGCTTCTACTCAACATTTTAGGGGCGAAGCTCTTTCAAGCGGCACCCGTTCATTCCTCGTAGAATTCCTAGTCGTAGTCGAAGTGTGCAACTAGTATACTTACCCGTTTGTGAACCCTACCAGCGCATTAAAGAGCCATCTTCTCTACCAGCCGGATATCTTTTCAACCGATTGAGGTTTCCACTCACCCATTTAGGGGCGAAGCTTCTTAAAGCGGCACCCATTCGTTCATCGTAGTAGTCCTAGTCGTAGTCGTAGTGTCTAACTGGTGTACTTACCTGTTTGTGAGCCCGGCCAGTGCCGTAAACAGCCATCTTCTCTACCAGCTGGATACCTTTTAAACCGATCGAGGTTTCCACTCATCCTTTTAGGGGCGAAGCTCTTTAAAGCGGAACCCATTCGTTCATCGTAGTAGTTCATGTCGTAGTCGTAGTGTGTAACCAGTGCTTTTACCCGTTTGTGAGCCCTACCAGTGCCGTAAGGAGCCATCTTCTCTACAAACCGGATACCTTTTCAACCGATCGAAGTTTAAACTCGACCTTTTAGGGGCGAAGCTCCCTAAAGCGGCGCCCGTTCGTCCCTCGTAGTAGTCTTAGTCGTAGTCGTAGTGTGTAACCAGCACACTTATCCGTTTCTGAGCCCTGGCAGCGCCGTAAAGGGTCATCTTCTCTACCAGCCGGATACCTTTTCAGCCGATCGATGTTTTTACTCAACCTTTTAGGGGTGAAGCTCCTTAAAGCGACACCCGTTCGTTCCTAGTAGTAGGCCTCGTCGTAGTCGTAGTGTGTAACCAGTATACTTTTCGTTTTTGAGCCCTCCCTGCGCCGTAAAGAGCCATCTTCTCTACCAGCCGGATACCTTTTCAACCGATCGAGGTTTCCCCTCCGCCTTTTAGGGGCGAAGATCCTCAAAGCGGCAACCGTTCGTCCCTCGTAGTAGTCCTAGTCATAGTCGTAGTGTGTAACCAGTACACTTATCCGTTTGTGAGCCCTGCCAGTGCCATAGAGAGCCATCTTCCCTATAAGCCGGATACCTTTTCAACCGATCGAGGTTTCGCTTCAGCCTTTTTGGGCGAAGCTCCTTAAAGCGGCAACCATTCATCCCTCGTAGTAGTCCTAGTCAGTCGTAGTGTGTAACCAGTACACTTACCCGTTGGTGAGCCCTGCCAGTGCCTTAAACAGCCATCTTTCCTACAAACCGGATACCTTTTCAACCGATTGAGGTTCCCCTCAGCCTTTTAGGGGCGAAGCTCCTTAAAGCGGCAACCGTTCATTCCTCTTAGTAGTCCTAGTCGTATTTGTAGTGTGTAACCAGTGCTTTTACCCGTTTGTGAGCCCTACCAGTGCCGTAAGGAGCCATCTTCTCTACAAACCGGTAACCTTTTCAACCGATCGAGGTTCCCCTCAGCCTTTTAGGGGCGAAGCTCCTTAAAGCGGCAACTGTTCGTCCCTTGTAGTAGTCCTAGTCATAGTTGTAGAGTGTAACCAGTACACTTATCCGTTTGTGAGCCCTGCCAGTTCCGTAAACAGCCATCTTCCCTACAAACCGGATACCTTTTCAACCGATTGAGGTTTCCACTCGACCTTTTAGGGGCGAAGCCGAAGCTCCTTAAAGCGGCACCCGTTCGTCCCTCGTAGTAGTCCTCGTCATAGTCGTAGTTTGTAACCAGTATACTTTTTGTTTTTGAGCACTACCAGTGCCGTAAAGAGCCATCTTCTCTACCAGCTGGATACCTTTTCAACCGATCGATGTTTCCACTCAAATTTTTAGGAGCGAAGCTTCTTAATGTGGCACCCGTTTGTTCCTCGTAGTAGCCTTGTCGTAGTCGAAGTGTGCAACTAGTATAATACCCGTTTGTGAGCCCTGCCAGCGCCGTAAACAGCCATCTTCTCTACCAGCCGGATACTTTTTCAACTGATCGAGGTTTCAACTCAACCTTTTTTGGGCGAAGCTCCTTATAGCGGCACCGGTTCGTTCCTCATATTAGTCCTAGTCGTATTTGTAGTGTGTAACCAGTATACTTACCCGTTTGTGAGCCCTGCCACTGCCGCAAATAGCCATCTTCTCTACCAGCCGGATACCTTTTCAACCGATCGATGTTTTCACTCAACCGTTTAGGGGCGAAGCTCTTTAAAGCGGCACCGGTTCGTTCATCGCAGTAGTCCTAGTCGTAGTCGTAGTGTCTAACTGGTGTACTTACCTGTATGTGAGCCCGGCCAGTGCCGTAAACAGCCATCTTCTCTACCAGCTGGATACCTTTTAAACCGATCGAGGTTTCCACTCATCCTTTTAGGGGCGAAGCTCTTTAAAGCGGAACCCATTCGTTCATCGTAGTAGTTCATGTCGTAGTCGTAGTGTGTAACCAGTGCTTTTACCCGTTTGTGAGCCCTACCAGTGCCGTAAGGAGCCATCTTCTCTACAAACCGGATACCTTTTCAACCGATCGAAGTTTAAACTCGACCTTTTAGGGGCGAAGCTCCCTAAAGCGGCGCCCGTTCGTCCCTCGTAGTAGTCTTAGTCGTAGTCGTAGTGTGTAACCAGCACACTTATCCGTTTCTGAGCCCTGGCAGCGCCGTAAAGGGTCATCTTCTCTACCAGCCGGATACCTTTTCAGCCGATCGATGTTTTTACTCAACCTTTTAGGGGTGAAGCTCCTTAAAGCGACACCCGTTCGTTCCTAGTAGTAGGCCTCGTCGTAGTCGTAGTGTGTAACCAGTATACTTTTCGTTTTTGAGCCCTCCCTGCGCCGTAAAGAGCCATCTTCTCTACCAGCCGGATACCTTTTCAACCGATCGAGGTTTCCCCTCCGCCTTTTAGGGGCGAAGATCCTCAAAGCGGCAACCGTTCGTCCCTCGTAGTAGTCCTAGTCATAGTCGTAGTGTGTAACCAGTACACTTATCCGTTTGTGAGCCCTGCCAGTGCCATAGAGAGCCATCTTCCCTATAAGCCGGATACCTTTTCAACCGATCGAGGTTTCGCTTCAGCCTTTTTGGGCGAAGCTCCTTAAAGCGGCAACCATTCATCCCTCGTAGTAGTCCTAGTCAGTCGTAGTGTGTAACCAGTACACTTACCCGTTGGTGAGCCCTGCCAGTGCCTTAAACAGCCATCTTTCCTACAAACCGGATACCTTTTCAACCGATTGAGGTTCCCCTCAGCCTTTTAGGGGCGAAGCTCCTTAAAGCGGCAACCGTTCATTCCTCTTAGTAGTCCTAGTCGTATTTGTAGTGTGTAACCAGTGCTTTTACCCGTTTGTGAGCCCTACCAGTGCCGTAAGGAGCCATCTTCTCTACAAACCGGATACCTTCTCAACCGATCGAAGTTTAAACTCGACCTTTTAGGGGCGAAGCTCCTTAAAGCGGCGCCCGTTCGTTCATCGTAGTAGTTTAAGTCGTAGTCGTAGTGTGTAACCAGTGCTTTTACCCGTTTGTGAGCCCTACCAGTGCCGTAAGGAGTCATCTTCTCTACCAGCTGGATTCGTTTTCAACCAATCGATGCTTCTACTCAACATTTTAGGGGCGAAGCTCTTTCAAGCAGCACCCGTTCATTCCTCGTAGAATTCCTAGTCGTAGTCGAAGTGTGCAACTAGTATACTTACCCGTTTGTGAACCCTACCAGCGCATTAAAGAGCCATCTTCTCTACCAGCCGGATATCTTTTCAACCGATTGAGGTTTCCACTCACCCATTTAGGGGCGAAGCTTCTTAAAGCGGCACCCATTCGTTCATCGTAGTAGTGCTAGTCGTAGTCGTAGCGTCTAACTGGTGTACTTACCTGTTTGTGAGCCCGGCCAGTGCCGTAAACAGCCATCTTCTCTACCAGCTGGATACCTTTTAAACCGATCGAGGTTTCCACTCATCCTTTTAGGGGCGAAGCTCTTTAAAGCGGCACACATTCGTTCATCGTAGTAGTTCAAGTCGTAGTCGTAGTGTGTAACCAGTGCTTTTACCCGTTTTTGAGCCCTACCAGTGCCGTAAGGAGCCATCTTCTCTACCAGCCGGACACCTTTTCAACCGATCGAGGTTTCCCCTCAGCCTTTTAGGGGCGAAGATCCTCAAAGCGGCAACCGTTTGTCCCTCGTAGTAGTCCTAGTCATAGTCGTAGTGTGTAACCAGTACACTTATCCGTTTGTGAGCCCTGCCAGTGCCATAGAGAGCCATCTTCCCTATAAGCCGGATACCTTTTCAACCGATCGAGGTTTCGCTTCAGCCTTTTAGGGGCGAAGCTCCTTAAAGCGGCAACCCTTCATCCCTCGTAGTAGTCCTAGTCATAGTCGTAGTGTGTAACCAGTACACTTACCCGTTGGTGAGCCCTGCCAGTGCCGTAAACAGCCATCTTCCCTACAAACCGGATACCTTTTCAACCGATTGAGGCTCCCCTCAGCCTTTTAGGGGCGAAGCTCCTTAAAGCGGCAACCGTTCATTCCTCTTAGTAGTCCTAGTCGTATTTGTAGTGTGTAACCAATATACTTACCCGTTTGTGAGCTCTGCCACTGCCGTAAAGAGCCATCTTCTCTACCAGCCGGACACCTTTTCAACCGATCGATGTTTTCACTCAACCTTTTAGGGGCGAAGCTCCTTAAAGCGGCACCCGATCGTTCATCGCAGTAGTCCCAGTCGAGGTCGTAGTGTGTAACCAGTGTACTTACCAGTTTAAGAGCCCTGTCAGCGCTGTAAAGAGCCATCTTCTCTACCAGCCGGTTACCTTTTCAACCGCTCAAGGTTTTCCCTCAGCCTTTTAGGGGTGAAGGTCCATAAAGCGGCAACCGTTCGTTCATCGTAGTAGTTCAAGTCGCAGTCGTAGTGTGTAACCAGTGCTTTTACCCGTTTGTGAGCCCCACCAGTGCCGTAAGGAGCCATCTCCTCTACAAACCGGATACCTTTTTAACCGATGAAAGTTTCCACTCGACCTTTCAGGGGCGAAGCTTCTCAAAGCGGCGCCCGTTCGTCCCTCGTAGTTGTCCCAGTCGTAGTCGTAGTGTGTAACCAATATACTTACCCGTTTTTGAGCCCTGCCAGCGCTGTAAAAAGCCATCTTCTCTACCAGCCGGATATCTTTTCAACCAATCGAGGTTTTCCCTCAGCCTTTTAGGGGTAAAGGTCCCTAAAGCGGCAACCGTTCGTTCATTGTAGTAGTCCTAGTTGTAGTTGTAGTGTGTAACCAGTACACCTACCCACTTATGAGCCCTGCCAGTGCCATAAAGAGCCATCTTCTCTACACACCGGATACCTTTTCAACCGATCGAGGTTTCCACTCGACCTTTTAGGGGCGAGGCTTCTTAAAGCGGCACCCGTTCGTCCCTCGTAGTAGTTCTAGTCGTAGTCGAAGTGTGCAACTAGTATACTTACCCGTTTGTGAGCCCTACCAGCGCATTAAAGAGCCATCTTCTCTACCAGCCGGATATCTTTTCAACCGATTGAGGTTTCCACTCACCCATTTAGGGGCGAAGCTTCTTAAAGCGGCACCCATTCGTTCATCGTAGTAGTCCTAGTCATAGTCGTAGTGTCTAACTGGTGTACTTACCCGTTTGTGAGCCCTGCCAGTGCCGTAAACAGCCATCTTCTCTACCAGCTGGATACCTTTTCAACCGATCGAGGTTTCCACTCATCCTTTTAGGGGCGAAGCTCCTTAAAGCGGCACCCATTCGTTCATCGTAGTAGTTTAAGTCGTAGTCGTAGTGTGTAACCAGTGCTTTTACCCGTTTGTGAGCCCTACCAGTGCCGTAAGGAGCCATCTTCTCTACAAACCGGATACCTTCTCAACCGATCGAAGTTTAAACTCGACCTTTTAGGGGCGAAGCTCCTTAAAGCGGCACCCGTTCGTCCCTCGTAGTAGTCTTAGTCGTAGTCGTAGTGTTAAACCAGCATACTTACCCGTTTGTGAGCCCTGCCAGCGCCGTAAAGGGTCATCTTCTCTACCAGCCGGATACCTTTTCAGCCGATCGATGTTTTTACTCAACCTTTTAGGGTGAAGCTCCTTAAAGCGGCACCCGTTCGTTCCTTGTAGTAGGCCTAGTCGTAGTCGTAGTGTGTAACCAGTACTCTTAACCGTTTTTGAGCCCTGCCAGTGCCATAGAGAGCCATCTTCTCCATAAGCCGGATACCTTTTCAACCGATCGAGGTTTCCACACAAACTTTTAGGGGCGAATCTCCTTAAAGCGGCACCCATTCGTTTATAGTAGTAGTTTAAGTCGTAGTCGTAGTGTGTAACCAGTGCTTTTACCCGTTTGTGAGCCCTACCAGTGCCGTAAGGAGCCATCTTCTCTACAAACCGGTAACCTTTTCAACCGATCGAGGTTCCCCTCAGCCTTTTAGGGGCGAAGCTCCTTAAAGCGGCAACTGTTCGTCCCTCGTAGTAGTCCTAGTCATAGTCGTAGAGTGTAACCAGTACACTTATCCGTTTGTGAGCCCTGCCAGTTCCGTAAACAGCCATCTTCCCTACAAACCGGATACTTTTTCAACTGATCGAGGTTTCAACTCAACCTTTTTTGGGCGAAGCTCTTTAAAGCGGCACCCGTTCGTTCATCGCAGTAGTCCCAGTCGTAGTCGTAGTGTGTAACCAGTATACTTACCCGTTTAAGAGCCCTGCCAGCGCCGTAAAGAGCCATCTTCTCTACCAGCCGGTTACCTTTTCAACCGATCAAGGTTTTCCCTCAGCCTTTTAGGGGTTAAGGTCCATAAAGCGGCAACCGTTCGTTCATCGTAGTAATACAAGTCGTAGTCGTAGTGTGTAACCAGTGCTTTTACCCGTTTGTGAGCCCCACCAGTGCCGTAAGGAGCCATCTTCTCTACAAACCGGATACCTTTTCAATCGATCAAAGTTTCCACTCGACCTTTCAGGGGCGAAGCTCCTCAAAGCGGCGCCCGTTCGTCCCTCGTAGTTGTCCCAGTCGTAGTCGTAGCGTGTAACCAATATACTTACCCGTTTTTGAGCCCTGCCAGCGCTGTAAAAAGCCATCTTCTCTACCAGCCGGATACCTTTTCAACCAATCGAGGTTTTTCCTCAGCCTTTTAGGGGTGAAGGTCTCTAAAGCGGCAACCGTTCGTTCATTGTAGTAGTCCTAGTCGTAGTCGTAGTGTGTAACCAGTACACCTACCCACTTCTGAGCCCTGCCAGTGCCATAAAGAGCCATCTTCTCTACAAACCGGATACCTTTTCAACCGATCGAGGTTTCCACTCGACCTTTTAGGGGCGAGGCTCCTTAAAGCGGCACCCGTTCGTCCCTCGTAGTAGTCCTAGTCGTAGTCGTAGTGTGTAACCAGCATACTTACCCGTTTGTGAGCCCTTCCAGCGCCGTAAAGAGTCATCTTCTCTACCAGCTGGATTTGTTTTCAACCGATCGATGCTTCTACTCAACATTTTAGGGGCGAAGCTCCTTAAAGCGGCACCCGTTCATTCCTCGTAGAATTCCTAGTCGTAGTCGAAATGTGCAACTAGTATACTTACCCGTTTGTGAGCCCTACCAGCGCATTAAAGAGCCATCTTCTCTACCAGCCGGATATCTTTTCAACCGATTGAGGTTTCCACTCACCCATTTAGGGGCGAAGCTTCTTAAAGCGGCACCCATTGGTTCATCGTAGTAGTCCTAGTCGTAGTCGTAGTGTCAAACTGGTGTACTTACCCGTTTGTGAGCCCTGCCAGTGCCGTAAGCAGCCATCTTCTCTACCAGCTGGATACCTTCTCAACCGATCGAGGTTTCCACTCATCCTTTTAGGGCCGAATCTCCTTAAAGCGGCACCCATTCGTTCATCGTAGTAGTTTAAGTCGTAGTCGTAGTGTGTAACCAGTGCTTTTACCCGTTTGTGAGCCCTACCATTGCCGTAAGCAGTCATCTTCTCTACCAGCTGCATTCGTTTTCAACCAATTGATGCTTCTACTCAACATTTTAGGGGCGAAGCTCTTTCAAGCGGCACCCGTTCATTCCTCGTAGAATTCCTAGTCGTAGTCGAAGTGTGCAACTAGTATACTTACCCGTTTGTGAACCCTACCAGCGCATTAAAGAGCCATCTTCTCTACCAGCCGGATATCTTTTCAACCGATTGAGGTTTCCACTCACCCATTTAGGGGCGAAGCTTCTTAAAGCGGCACCCATTCGTTCATCGTAGTAGTCCTAGTCGTAGTCGTAGTGTCTAACTGGTGTACTTACCTGTTTGTGAGCCCGGCCAGTGCCGTAAACAGCCATCTTCTCTACCAGCTGGATAGCTTTTAAACCGATCGATGTTTCCACTCATCCTTTTAGGGGCGAAGCTCTTTAAAGCGGAACCCATTCGTTCATCGTAGTAGTTCAAGTCGTAGTCGTAGTGTGTAACCAGTGCTTTTACCCGTTTGTGAGCCCTACCAGTGCCGTAAGGAGCCATCTTCTCTACAAACCGGATACCTTTTCAACCGATCGAAGTTTAAACTCGACCTTTTAGGGGCGAAGCTCCCTAAAGCGGCGCCCGTTCGTCCCTCGTAGTAGTCTTAGTCGTAGTCGTAGTGTGTAACCAGCACACTTATCCGTTTCTGAGCCCTGGCAGCGCCGTAAAGGGTCATCTTATCTACCAGCCGGATACCTTTTCAGCCGATCGATGTTTTTACTCAACCTTTTAGGGGTGAAGCTCCTTAAAGCGACACCCGTTCGTTGCTTGTAGTAGGCCTCGTCGTAGTCGTAGTGTGTAACCAGTATACTTTTCGTTTTTGAGCCCTCCCTGCGCCGTAAAGAGCCATCTTCTCTACCAGCCGGATACCTTTTCAACCGATCGAGGTTTCCCCTCCGCCTTTTAGGGGCGAAGATCCTCAAAGCGGCAACCGTTCGTCCCTCGTAGTAGTCCTAGTCATAGTCGTAGTGTGTAACCAGTACACTTATCCGTTTGTGAGCCCTGCCAGTGCCATAGAGAGCCATCTTCCCTATAAGCCGGATACCTTTTCAACCGATCGAGGTTTCGCTTCAGCCTTTTTGGGCGAAGCTCCTTAAAGCGGCAACCATTCATCCCTCGTAGTAGTCCTAGTCAGTCGTAGTGTGTAACCAGTACACTTACCCGTTGGTGAGCCCTGCCAGTGCCTTAAACAGTCATCTTTCCTACAAACCGGATACCTTTTCAACCGATTGAGGTTCCCCTCAGCCTTTTAGGGGCGAAGCTCCTTAAAGCGGCAACCGTTCATTCCTCTTAGTAGTCCTAGTCGTATTTGTAGTGTGTAACCAGTGCTTTTACCCGTTTGTGAGCCCTACCAGTGCCGTAAGGAGCCATCTTCTCTACAAACCGGATACCTTCTCAACCGATCGAAGTTTAAACTCGACCTTTTAGGGGGAAGCTCCTTAAAGCGGCGCCCGTTCGTTCATCGTAGTAGTTTAAGTCATAGTCGTAGTGTGTAACCAGTGCTTTTACCCGTTTGTGAGCCCTACCAGTGCCGTAAGGAGTCATCTTCTCTACCAGCTGGATTCGTTTTCAACCAATCGATGCTTCTACTCAACATTTTAGGGGCGAAGCTCTTTCAAGCAGCACCCGTTCATTCCTCGTAGAATTCCTAGTCGTAGTCGAAGTGTGCAACTAGTATACTTACCCGTTTGTGAACCCTACCAGCGCATTAAAGAGCCATCTTCTCTACCAGCCGGATATCTTTTCAACCGATTGAGGTTTCCACTCACCCATTTAGGGGCGAAGCTTCTTAAAGCGGCACCCATTCGTTCATCGTAGTAGTGCTAGTCGTAGTCGTAGCGTCTAACTGGTGTACTTACCTGTTTGTGAGCCCGGCCAGTGCCGTAAACAGCCATCTTCTCTACCAGCTGGATACCTTTTAAACCGATCGAGGTTTCCACTCATCCTTTTAGGGGCGAAGCTCTTTAAAGCGGCACACATTCGTTCATCGTAGTAGTTCAAGTCGTAGTCGTAGTGTGTAACCAGTGCTTTTACCCGTTTTTGAGCCCTACCAGTGCCGTAAGGAGCCATCTTCTCTACAAACCGGATACCTTTTCAACCGATCGAAGTTCAAACTCGACCTTTTAGGGGCGAAGCTCCTTAAAGCGGCGCCCGTTCGTCCCTCGTAGTAGTCTTAGTCGTAGTCGTAGTGTGTAACCAGCACACTTATCCGTTTCTGAGCCCTGCCAGCGCCGTAAAGGGTCATCTTCTCCACCAGCCGGATACCTTTTCAGCCGATCGATGTTTTTACTCAACCTTTTAGGGGTGAAGCTCCTTAAAGCGACACCCGTTCGTTCCTTGTAGTAGGCCTAGTCGTAGTCGTAGTGTGTAACCAGTAAACTTACCAGGTAAGGAGCCCTGTCAGCGCTGTAAAGAGCCATCTTCTCTACCAGCCGGTTACCTTTTCAACCGCTCAAGGTTTTCCTTCAGCCTTTTAGGGGTGAAGGTCCATAAAGCGGCAACCGTTCGTTCATCGTAGTAGTTCAAGTCGTAGTCGTAGTGTGTAACCAGTGCTTTACCCGTTTGTGAGCCCCACCAGTGCCGTAAGGAGCCATCTTCTCTACAAACCGGATACCTTTTCAACCGATCGAGGTTTCCACACGACCTGTTAGGGGCGAAACTCCTTAAAGCGGCACCGGTTCGTTCATCGTAGTAGTCCTAGTCGTAGTCGTAGTGTCTAACTGGTGTACTTACCTGTTTGTGAGCCCGGCCAGTGCCGTAAACAGCCATCTTCTCTACCAGCTGGATACCTTTTAAACCGATCGAGGTTTCCACTCATCCTTTTAGGGGCGAAGCTCTTTAAAGCGGCACACATTCGTTCATCGTAGTAGTTCAAGTCGTAGTCGTAGTGTGTAACCAGTGCTTTTACCCGTTTGTGAGCCCTACCAGTGCCGTAAGGAGCCATCTTCTCTACAAACCGGATACCTTTTCAACCGATCGAAGTTCAAACTCGACCTTTTAGGGGCGAAGCTCCTTAAAGCGGCGCCCGTTCGTCCCTCGTAGTAGTCTTAGTCGTAGTCGTAGTGTGTAACCAGCACACTTATCCGTTTCTGAGCCCTGCCAGCGCCGTAAAGGGTCATCTTCTCTACCAGCCGGATACCTTTTCAGCCGATCGATGTTTTTACTCAACCTTTTAGGGGTGAAGCTCCTTAAAGCGACACCCGTTCGTTCCTTGTAGTAGGCCTAGTCGTAGTCGTAGTGTGTAACCAGTATACTTTTCGTTTTTGAGCCCTCCCTGCGCCGTAAAGAGCACTCTTCTCTACCAGCCGGACACCTTTTCAACCGATCGAGGTTTCCCCTCAGCCTTTTAGGGGCGAAGATCCTCAAAGCGGCAACCGTTTGTCCCTCGTAGTAGTCCTAGTCATAGTCGTAGTGTGTAACCAGTACACTTATCCGTTTGTGAACCCTGCCAGTGCCATAGAGAGCCATCTTCCCTATAAGCCGGATACCTTTTCAACCGATCGAGGTTTCGCTTCAGCCTTTTAGGGGCGAAGCTCCTTAAAGCGGCAACCCTTCATCCCTCGTAGTAGTCCTAGTCATAGTCGTAGTGTGTAACCAGTACACTTACCCGTTGGTGAGCCCTGCCAGTGCCGTAAACAGCCATCTTCCCTACAAACCGGATACCTTTTCAACCGATTGAGGTTCCCCTCAGCCTTTTAGGGGCGAAGCTCCTTAAAGCGGCAACCGTTCATTCCTCTTAGTAGTCCTAGTCGTATTTGTAGTGTGTAACCAGTATACTTACCCGTTTGTGAGCTCTGCCACTGCCGTAAAGAGCCATCTTCTCTACCAGCCGGACACCTTTTCAACCGATCGATGTTTTTACTCAACCTTTTAGGGGCGAAGCTCCTTAAAGCGGCACCCGATCGTTCATCGCAGTAGTCCCAGTCGTAGTCGTAGTGTGTAACCAGTATACTTACCAGTTTAAGAGCCCTGTCAGCGCTGTAAAGAGCCATCTTCTCTACCAGCCGGTTACCTTTTCAACCGCTCAAGGTTTTCCCTCAGCCTTTTAGGGGTGAAGGTCCATAAAGCGGCAACCGTTCGTTCATCGTAGTAGTTCAAGTCGCAGTCGTAGTGTGTAACCAGTGCTTTTACCCGTTTGTGAGCCCCACCAGTGCCGTAAGGAGCCATCTTCTTTACCAGCCGGATACCTTTTCAACCGATCGATGTTTTCACTCAACCTTTTAGGGGCGAAGCTCCTTAAAGCGGCACCCGTTCGTTCATCGCAGTAGTCCCAGTCGTAGTCGTAGTGTGTAACCAGTATACTTACGAGTTAAGGAGCCCTGTCAGCGCTGTAAAGAGCCATCTTCTCTACCAGCCGGTTACCTTTTCAACCGCTCAAGGTTTTCCCTCAGCCTTTTAGGGGTGAAGGTCCATAAAGCGGCAACCGTTCGTTCATCGTAGTAGTTCAAGTCGTAGTCGTAGTGTGTAACCAGTGCTTTTACCCGTTTGTGAGCCCCACCAGTGCCGTAAGGAGCCATCTCCTCTACAAACCGGATACCTTTTTAACCGATGAAAGTTTCCACTCGACCTTTCAGGGGCGAAGCTTCTCAAAGCGGCGCCCGTTCGTCCCTCGTAGTTGTCCCAGTCGTAGTCGTAGTGTGTAACCAATATACTTACCCGTTTTTGAGCCCTGCCAGCGCTGTAAAAAGCCATCTTCTCTACCAGCCGGATATCTTTTCAACCAATCTAGGTTTTCCCTCAGCCTTTTAGGGGTAAAGGTCCCTAAAGCGGCAACCCTTCGTTCATTGTAGTAGTCCTAGTTGTAGTTGTAGTGTGTAACCAGTACACCTACCCACTTATGAGCCCTGCCAGTGCCATAAAGAGCCATCTTCTCTACACACCGGATACCTTTTCAACCGATCGAGGTTTCCACTCGACCTTTTAGGGGCGAGGCTTCTTAAAGCGGCACCCGTTCGTCCCTCGTAGTAGTTCTAGTCGTAGTCGAAGTGTGCAACTAGTATACTTACCCGTTTGTGAGCCCTACCAGCGCATTAAAGAGCCATCTTCTCTACCAGCCGGATATCTTTTCAACCGATTGAGGTTTCCACTCACCCATTTAGGGGCGAAGCTTCTTAAAGCGGCACCCATTCGTTCATCGTAGTAGTCCTAGTCATAGTCGTAGTGTCTAACTGGTGTACTTACCCGTTTGTGAGCCCAGCCAGTGCCGTAAACAGCCATCTTCTCTACCAGCTGGATACCTTTTCAACCGATCGAGGTTTCCACTCATCCTTTTAGGGGCGAAGCTCCTTAAAGCGGCACCCATTCGTTCATCGTAGTAGTTTAAGTCGTAGTCGTAGTGTGTAACCAGTGCTTTTACCCGTTTGTGAGCCCTACCAGTGCCGTAAGGAGCCATCTTCTCTACAAACCGGATACCTTCTCAACCGATCGAAGTTTAAACTCGACCTTTTAGGGGCGAAGCTCCTTAAAGCGGCGCCCGTTCGTCCCTCGTAGTAGTCTTAGTCGTAGTCGTAGTGTGAAACCAGCATACTTACCCGTTTGTGAGCCCTGCCAGCGCCGTAAAGGGTCATCTTCTCTACCAGCCGGATACCTTTTCAGCCGATCGATGTTTTTACTCAACCTTTTAGGGGTGAAGCTCCTTTAAGCGGCACCCGTTCGTTCCTTGTAGTAGGCCTAGTCGTAGTCGTAGTGTGTAACCAGTATACTTTTCGTTTTTGAGCCCTCCCAGCGCCGTAAAGAGCCATCTTCTCTACCAGCCGGATACCTTTTCAACCGATCGAGGTTTACCCTCAGCCTTTTAGGGGCGAAGCTCCTTAAAGCGGCAACCGTTCGTCCCTCGTAGTAGTCCTAGTCATGGTCGTAGTGTGTAACTAGTACACTTACCCATTTGTGAGCCCTGCCAGTGCCATAGAGAGCCATCTTCTCTATAAGCCGGATACCTTTTCAACCGATCGAGGTTTCCCCTCAGCCTTTTAGGGGCGAAGCTTCTTAAAGCGGCAACCGTTCGTCCCTCGTAGTAGTCCTAGTCATAGTCGTAGTGTGTAACCAGTACACTTACCCGTTTGTGAGCCCTGCCAGTGCCTTAGAGAGCCATCTTCTCTATAAGCCGGATACGTTTTCAACCAATCAAGGTTTCCACACAAACTTTTAGGGGTGAAGCTCCTTAAAGCCGCACCCATTCGTTCATCGTAGTAGCCCAAGTTGTAGTCGAAGTGTGTATTCAGGGTTTTTACCCGTTTGTGAGCCCTGCCAGTGCCATAAATAGCCATCTTCTCGACAAGCCGGATATCTTTTCAACCGATCGAGATTTCCACTCATCCATTTAGGGGCGAACCTTCTTAAAGCGGCACCCACTCGTTCATCGTAGTAGTTTAAGTCGTAGTCGTAGTGTGTAACCACTGCTTTTACCCGTTTGTGAGCCCTACCAGTGCCGTAAGGAGCCATCTTCTCTACAAACCGGATACCTTTTCAACCGATCAAGGTTCCCCTCAGCCTTTTAGGGGCGAAGCTTCTTAAAGCGGCAACCGTTCGTCCCTCGTAGTAGTCCTAGTCATAGTCGTAGTGTGTAACCAGTACACTTACCCGTTTGTGAGCCCTGCCAGTGCCTTAGAGAGCCATCTTCTCTACCAGCCGGATACCTTTTCAACCGATCGATGTTTTCACTCGATCTTTTAGGGGCGAAGCT
Organism: Rhipicephalus microplus; assembly: GCF_043290135.1. NCBI lineage: Eukaryota > Metazoa > Arthropoda > Arachnida > Ixodida > Ixodidae > Rhipicephalus > Rhipicephalus microplus. Next base: position 1,345,702 of record NW_027464628.1, read on the forward strand.
CCTTAAAGCGGCACCCGTTCGTTCATCGCAGTAGTCCCAGTCGTAGTCGTAGTGTGTAACCAGTATACTTACCAGGTAAGGAGCCCTGTCAGCGCTGTAAAGAGCCATCTTCTCTACCAGCCGGTTACCTTTTCAACCGCTCAAGGTTTTCCCTCAGCCTTTTAGGGGTGAAGGTCCATAAAGCGGCAACCGTTCGTTCATCGTAGTAGTTCAAGTCGTAGTCGTAGTGTGTAACCAGTGCTTTACCCGTTTGTGAGCCCCACCAGTGCCGTAAGGAGCCATCTTCTCTACAAACCGGATACCTTTTCAACCGATCGAGGTTTCCACACGACCTGTTAGGGGCGAAACTCCTTAAAGCGGCACCGGTTCGTTCATCGCAGTAGTCCCAGTTGTAGTCGTGTTGTGTAACCGATATACTTACCCGTTTTTGATCCCTGCCAGCACCGTAAAGGGTCATCTTCTCTACCAGCTGGATACCTTCTCAGCCGATCGATGTTTTTACTCAACCTTTTAGGGGTGAAGCTCCTTAAAGCGGCACCCGTTCGTTCCTTGTAGTAGGCCTAGTCGTAGTCGTAGTGTGTAACCAGTATACTTTTCGTTTTTGAGCCCTCCCAGCGCCGTAAAGAGCCATCTTCTCTACAAACCGGATATCTTTTCAACCGATCGAGGTTTCTCTTCGACCTTTTAGGGGCGAGGCTCCTTAAAGCGGCACACGTTCGTCCCTCGTTGTAGTCCTAGTCGCAGTCGTAGTGTGTAACCAGCATACTTACCCGTTTGTGAGCCCTACCAGCGCATTAAAGAGCAATCTTCTCTACCAGCCGGATATCTTTTCACCCGATTGAGGTTTCCACTCACCCATTTAGGGGCGAAGCTTCTTAAAGCGGCACCCATTCGTTCATCGTAGTAGTACTAGTCGTAATCGTAGTGTCTAACTGGTGTACTTACCCGTTTTTGAGCCCGGCCAGTGCCGTAAACAGCCATCTTCTCTACCAGCTGGATACCTTTTCAACCGATCGAAGTTTCCACTCATCCTTTTAGTGGCGAAGCTTCTTAAAGCAGCGCCCATTCGTTCATCGTAGTAGTTTAAGTCGTAGTCGTAGTGTGTAACCAGTGCTTTTACCCGTTTGTTGAGCCCTACCAGTGCCGTAAGGAGCCATCTTCTCTACCAGCCGGATACTTTTTCAACTGATCGAGGTTTCAACTCAACCTTTTTTGGGCGAAGCTCCTTATAGCGGCACCGGTTCGTTCCTCATAGTAGTCCTTGTCGTAGTTGTAGTGTGTAACCAGTATACTTACCGTTTGTGAGCCCTGCCAGTGCCGTAAACAGCCATCTTCTCTACCAGCTGGATGCCTTTTCAACCGATCGAGGTTTCCACTCATCCTTTTAAGGGCGGAGCTCCTTAAAGCGGCACCCATTTGTTCATCGTAGTAGTTTAAGTCGTAGTCGTAGTGTGTAACCAGTGCTTTTACCCATTTTTGAGCCCTACCAGTGCCGTAAGGAGCCATCTTCTCTACAAACCGGATACCTTTTCAACCGATCGAAGTTTAAACTCGACCTTTTAGGGGTGAAGCTCCTTAAAGCGGCGCCCGTTCGTCCCTCGTAGTAGTCTTAGTCGTAATCGTAGTGTGTAACCAGCATACTTACCCGTTTGTGATCCCTGCCAGCGCCGTAAAGGGTCATCTTCTCTACCAGCAGTCGCAGTCGTAGTGTGTAACCAGCATACTTACCCGTTTGTGAGCCCTGCCAGCGCCGTAAAGGGTCATCTTCTCTACCAGCCGGATACCTTTCAGCCGATCGATGTTTTTACTCAACCTTTTAGGGGTGAAGCTCCCTAAAGCGGCACCCGTTCGTCCCTCGTAGTAGTCCTAGTCATAGTCGTAGTGTGTAACTAGTGTACTTACCCGTTTTTTAGCCCTGCCAGTGCCGTAAACAGCCATTTTCTCTACCAGCCGTATACCGTTTCAACCGATCGAGGTTTCCCCTCAGCCTTTTAGGGGCGACGCTCCTTAAAGCGGAAACCGTTCGTCCCTCGTAGTAGTCCTACTCATAGTCGAAGTGTGCAACTAGTATACTTTTCGTTTTTGAGCCCTCCCAGCACCTATAGAGCCATCTTCTCTACCAGCCGGATACCTTTTCAACCGATCGAGGTTTCCACACGACCTTTTAGGGGTGAAGCTCCTTAAAGCGGCACCCGTTCGTTCATCGCAGTAGTCCCAATTGTAGTCGTGTTGTGTAACCAGTATACTTACCCGTTTGTGAGCCCTGCCACTGCCGTAAAGAGCCATCTTCTCTACCAGCCGGATATCTTTTCAACCAATCGATGTTTTCCCTCAGCCTTTTAGGGGTGAAGGTCCATAAAGCGGCAACCGTTCGTTCATGGTAGTAGTTCAAGTCGTAGTCATAGTGTGTAACCAGTGCTTTTACCCGTTTTTGAGCCCCACCAGTGCCGTAAGGAGCCACCTTCTCTACAAACCGGATACCTTTTCAACCGATCGAGGTTTCCACACGACCTTTTAGGGGCGAAACTCCTTAAAGCGGCACCGGTTCGTTCATCGCAGTAGTCCCAGTTGTAGTCGTGTTGTGTAACCAGTATACTTACCCGTTTTTGAGCCCTGCCAGCGCCGTAAAGAGCCATCTTCTCTACCAGCCGGATACTTTTTCAACTGATCGAGGTTTCAACTCAATCTTTTTTGGGCGAAGCTCCTTATAGCGGCACCGGTTCGTTCCTCATAGTAGTCCTTGTCGTAGTTGTAGTGTGTAACCAGTATACTTACCGTTTGTGAGCCCTGCCACTGCCGTAAAGAGCCATCTTCTCTACAAGCCGAATGCCTCTTCAACCGATTGATGTTTTCACTCAATCTTTTAGGGGCGAAGCTCCTTATAGCAGCACCCGTTCGTTCATCGCAGTAGTCCCAGTCGTAGTCGTAGTGTGTAACCAGTGCCTTTACCCATTTGTGAGCCCTACCAGTGCCGTAAGGAGTCATCTTCTCTACCAGCTAGATTCGTTTTCAACCGATCGATGCTTCTACTCAACATTTTAGGGTTAGAAGCTTCTTCAGGCGGCACCCGTTCATTCCTCGTAGAATTCCTAGTCGTAGTCGAAGTGTGCAACTAGTATACTTACCCGTTTGTGAGCCCTGCCAGCGCTTTAAAGAGCCATCTTCTCTACCAGCCGGATATCTTTTCAACCGATTGAGGTTTCCACTCATCCATTTAGGGGTGAAGCTTCTTAAAGCGGCACCCATTCGTTCATCGTAGTAGTCCTAGTCGTAGTCGTAGTGTCTAACTGGTGTACTTACCGTTTGTGAGCCCTGCCAGTGCCGTAAACAGCCATCTTCTCTACCAGCTGGAAACCTTTTCAACCGATCGAGGTTTCCACTCATCCTTTTAGGGGCGGAGCTCCTTAAAGCGGCACCCATTCGTTCATCGTAGTAGTCTTAGTCGTAATCGTAGTGTGTAACCAGCATACTTACCCGTTTGTGAGCCCTGCCAGCGCCGTAAAGGGTCATCTTCTCTACAAACCGGATACCTTTTCAACCGATCGAAGTTTAAACTCGACCTTTTAGGGGCGAAGCTCCATAAAGCGGCGCCCGTTCGTCCCTCGTAGTAGTCTTAGTCGTAATCGTAGTGTGTAACCAGCATACTTACCCGTTTGTGAGCCCTGCCAGCGCCGTAAAGGAACATCTTCTCTACCAGCCGGATACCTTTTCAGCCGATCGATGTTTTTACTCAACCTTTTAGGGGTGAAGCTCCCTAAAGCGGCACCCGTTCGTCCCTCGTAGTAGTCCTAGTCATAGTCGTAGTGTGTACTCAGTACACTTACCCTATTGTGAGCCCTGCCAGTGCCATAGAGAGCCACATTCTCTATAAGCCGGATACCTTTTCAACCGATCGAGGTTTCCCCTCAGCCTTTTAGGGGCGAAGCTCCCAAAAGCGGCAACCGTTCGTCCCTCGTAGTAGTCCTAGTCATAGTCGTAGTGTGTAACCAGTACACTTACCCGTTTGTGAGCCCTGCCAGAGCCATAGAGAGCCATCTTCTCCATAAGCCGGATACCTTTTCAACCGATCGAGGTTTCCACACAAACTTTTAGGGGCGAATCTCCTTAAAGCGGCACCCATTCGTTAATAGTAGTAGTTTAAGTCGTAGTCGTAGTGTGTAACCAGTGCTTTTACCCGTTTGTGAGCCCTACCAGTGCCGTAAGGAGCCATCATCTCTACAAACCGGTTACCTTTTCAACCGATCGAGGTTCCCCTCAGCCTTTTAGGGGCGAAGCTCCTTAAAGCGGCAACCGTTCGTCCCTCGTAGTAGTCCTAGTCATAGTCGTAGAGTGTAACCAGTACACTTATCCGTTTGTGAGCCCTGCCAGTGCCATAGAGAGCCATCTTCTCTATAAGCCGGATACCTTTTCAACCGATCGAGGTTTCCACACAACCTTTTAGGGGCGAAGCTCCTTAAAGCGGCACCCGTTCGTTCATCGTAGTGGTTCTAGTCGTAGTCGTAGTGTGTAACCAGTGTACTTACCCGTTTTTGAGCCCTGCCAGTTCCGTAAACAGCCATCTTCCCTACAAACCGGATACCTTTTCAACCGATTGAGGTTTCCACTCGACCTTTTAGGGGCGAAGCCGAAGCTCCTTAAAGCGGCACCCGTTCGTCCCTCGTAGTAGTCCTCGTCATAGTCGTAGTTTGTAACCAGTATACTTTTTGTTTTTGAGCACTACCAGCGCCGTAAAGAGCCATCTTCTCTACCAGCTGGATACCTTTTCAACCGATCGATGTTTCCACTCAAATTTTTAGGAGCGAAGCTTCTTAATGTGGCACCCGTTTGTTCCACGTAGTAGCCTTGTCGTAGTCGAAGTGTGCAACTAGTATAATACCCGTTTGTGAGCCCTGCCAGCGCCGTAAACAGCCATCTTCTCTACCAGCCGGATACTTTTTCAACTGATCGAGGTTTCAACTCAACCTTTTTTGGGCGAAGCTCCTTATAGCGGCACCGGTTCGTTCCTCATAGTAGTCCTAGTCGTATTTGTAGTGTGTAACCAGTATACTTACCCGTTTGTGAGCCCTGCCACTGCCGTAAAGAGCCATCTTCTCTACCAGCCGGATATCTTTTCAACCGATCGATGTTTTCACTCAACCTTTTAGGGGCGAAGCTCCTTAAAGCGGCACCCGTTCGTTCATCGCAGTAGTCCCAGTCGTAGTCGTAGTGTGTAACTAGTATACTTACCCGTTTAAGAGCCCTGCCAGCGCCGTAAAGAGCCATCTTCTCTACCAGCCGGTTACCTTTTCAACCGATCAAGGTTTTCCCTCAGCCTTTTAGGGGTTAAGGTCCATAAAGCGGTAACCGTTCGTTCATCGTAGTAATTCAAGTCGAAGTCGTAGTGTGTAACCAGTGCTTTTACCCGTTTGTGAGCCCCACCAGTGCCGTAAGGAGCCATCTTCTCTACAAACCGGATACCTTTTCAATCGATCAAAGTTTCCACTCGACCTTTCAGGGGCGAAGCTCCTCAAAGCGGCGCCCGTTCGTCCCTCGTAGTTGTCCCAGTCGTAGTCGTAGTTTGTAACCAATATACTTACCCGTTTTTGAGCCCTGCCAGCGCTGTAAAAAGCCATCTTCTCTACCAGCCGGATACCTTTTCAACCAATCGAGGTTTTTTCTCAGCCTTTTAGGGGTGAAGGTCCCTAAAGCGGCAACCGTTCGTTCATTGTAGTAGTCCTAGTCGTATTCGTAGTGTGTAACCAGTACATTTACCCACTTCTGAGCCCTGCCAGTGCCATAAAGAGCCATCTTCTCTACAAACCGGATACCTTTTCAACCGATCGAGGTTTTTACTCGACCTTTTAGGGGCGAGGCTCCTTAAAGCGGCACCCGTTCGTCCCTCGTAGTAGTCCTAGTCGTAGTCGTAGTGTGTAACCAGCATACTTACCCGTTTGTGAGCCCTTCCAGCGCCGTAAAGAGTCATCTTCTCTACCAGCTGGATTTGTTTTCAACAGATCGATGCTTTACTCAACATTTTAGGGGCGAAGCTCCTTAAAGCGGCACCCATTCATTCCTCGTAGAATTCCTAGTCGTAGTCGAAGTGTGCAACTAGTATACTTACCCGTTTGTGAGCCCTACCAGCGCATTAAAGAGCCATCTTCTCTACCAGCCGGATATCTTTTCAACCGATTGAGGTTTCCACTCACCCATTTAGGGGCGAAGCTTCTTAAAGCGGCACCCATTGGTTCATCGTAGTAGTCCTAGTCGTAGTCGTAGTGTCAAACTGGTGTACTTACCCGTTTGTGAGCCCTGCCAGTGCCGTAAGCAGCCATCTTCTCTACCAGCTGGATACCTTCTCAACCAATCGAGGTTTCCACTCATCCTTTTAGGGGCGAATCTCCTTAAAGCGGCACCCATTCGTTCATCGTAGTAGTTTAAGTCGTAGTCGTAGTGTGTAACCAGTGCTTTTACCCGTTTGTGAGCCCTACCACTGCCGTAAGGAGTCATCTTCTCTACCAGCTGGATTCGTTTTCAACCAATCGATGCTTCTACTCAACATTTTAGGGGCGAAGCTCCTTAAAGCGGCACCCGTTCATTCCTCGTAGAATTCCTAGTCATAGTCGAAGTGTGCAACTAGTATACTTACCCGTTTTTGAGCCCTACCAGCGCATTAAAGAGCCATCTTCTCTACCAGCCGGATATCTTTTCAACCGATTGAGGTTTCCACTCACCCATTTAGGGGCGAAGCTTCTTAAAGCGGCACCCATTGGTTCATCGTAGTAGTCCTAGTCGTAGTCGTAGTGTCAAACTGGTGTACTTACCCGTTTGTGAGCCCTGCCAGTGCCGTAAGCAGCCATCTTCTCTACCAGCTGGATACCTTCTCAACCGATCGAGGTTTCCACTCATCCTTTTAGGGGCGAATCTCCTTAAAGCGGCACCCATTCGTTCATTGTAGTAGTTTAAGTCGTAGTCGTAGTGTGTAACCAGTGCTTTTACCCGTTTGTGAGCCCTACCAGTGCCGTAAGCAGTCATCTTCTCTACCAGCTGGATTCGTTTTCAACCAATCGATGCTTCTACTCAACATTTTAGGGGCGAAGCTCTTTCAAGCGGCACCCGTTCATTCCTCGTAGAATTCCTAGTCGTAGTCGAAGTGTGCAACTAGTATACTTACCCGTTTGTGAACCCTACCAGCGCATTAAAAAGCCATCTTCTCTACCAGCCGGATACCTTTTCAATCAATCGAGGTTTTTCCTCAGCCTTTTAGGGGTGAAGGTCCCTAAAGCGGCAACCGTTCGTTCATTGTAGTAGTCCTAGTCGTAGTCGTAGTGTGTAACCAGTACACCTACCCACTTCTGAGTCCTGCCAGTGCCATAAAGAGCCATCTTCTCTACAAACCGGATACCTTTTCAACCGATCGAGGTTTCCACTCGACCTTTTAGGGGCGAGGCTCCTTAAAGCGGCACCCGTTCGTCCCTCGTAGTAGTCCTAGTCGTAGTCGTAGTGTGTAACCAGCATACTTACCCGTTTGTGAGCCCTTCCAGCGCCGTAAAGAGTCATCTTCTCTACCAGCTGGATTTGTTTTCAACCGATCGATGCTTCTACTCAACATTTTAGGGGCGAAGCTCCTTAAAGCGGCACCCGTTCATTCCTCGTAGAATTCCTAGTCGTAGTCGAAGTGTGCAACTAGTATACTTACCCGTTTGTGAGCCCTACCAGCGCATTAAAGAGCCATCTTCTCTACCAGCCGGATATCTTTTCAACCGACTGAGGTTTCCACTCACCAATTTAGGGGCGAAGCTTCTTAAAGCGGCACCCATTCGTTCATTGTAGTAGTCCTAGTCGTAGTCGTAGTGTCTAACTGGTGTACTTACCTGTTTGTGAGCCCGGCCAGTGCCGTAAACAGCCATCTTCTCTACCAGCTGGATACCTTTTAAACCGATCGAGGTTTCCACTCATCCTTTTAGGGGCGAAGCTCTTTAAAGCGGCACCCATTCGTTCATCGTAGTAGTTTAAGTCGTAGTCGTAGTGTGTAACCAGTGCTTTTACCCGTTTGTGAGCCCTACCAGTGCCGTAAGGAGCCATCTTCTCTACAAACCGGATACCTTTTCAACCGATCGAAGTTTAAACTCGACCTTTTAGGGGCGAAGCTCCTTAAAGCGGCGCCTGTTCGTCCCTCGTAGTAGTCTTAGTCGTAGTCGTAGTGTGTAACCAGCACACTTATCCGTTTCTGAGGCCTGCTAGCGCCGTAAAGGGTCATCTTCTCTACCAGCCGGATACCTTTTCAGCCGATCGATGTTTTTACTCAACCTTTTAGGGGTGAAGATCCTCAAAGCGGCAACCGTTCGTCCCTCGTAGTAGTCCTAGTCATAGTCGTAGTGTGTAACCAGTACACTTATCCGTTTGTGAGCCCTGCCAGTGCCATAGAGAGCCATCTTCCCTATAAGCCGGATACCATTTCAACCGATCGAGGTTTCGCTTCAGCCTTTTAGGGGCGAAGCTCCTTATAGCGGCAACCATTCATCTCTCGTAGTAGTCCTAGTCATAGTCGTAGTGTGTAACCAGTACACTTACCCGTTGGTGAGCCCTGCCAGTGCCGTAAACAGCCATCTTACCTACAAACCGGATACCTTTTCAACCGATTGAGGTTCCCCTCAGCCTTTTAGGGGCGAAGCTCCTTAAAGCGGCAACCGTTCGTTCCTCTTAGTAGTCCTAGTCGTATTTGTAGTGTGTAACCAGTATACTTACCCGTTTGTGAGCTCCGCCACTGCCGTAAAGAGCCATCTTCTCTACCAGCCGGATACCTTTTCAACCGATCGATGTTTTCACTCATTCTTTTAGGGGCGAAGCTCCTTAAAGCGGCACCCGTTCGTTCATCGCAGTAGTCCCAGTCGTAGTCGTAGTGTGCAACTAGTATACTTACCCGTTTGTGAGCCCTACCAGCGCATTAAAGAGCCATCTTCTCTACCAGCCGGATATCTTTTCAACCGATTGAGGTTTCCACTCACCCATTTAGGGGCGAAGCTTCTTAAAGCGGCACCCATTCGTTCATCGTAGTAGTCCTAGTCGTAGTCGTAGTGTCTAACTGGTGTACTTACCTGTTTGGGAGCCCAGCCAGTGCCGTAAACAGCCATCTTCTCTACCAGGTGGATACCTTTTCAACCGATCGAGGTTTCCACTCATCCTTTTAGGGGCGAAGCTCCTTAAAGCGGCACCCATTCGTTCATCGTAGTAGTTTAAGTCGTAGTCGTAGTGTGTAACCAGTGCTTTTACCCGTTTGTGAGCCCTACCAGTGCCGTAAGGAGCCATCTTCTCTACAAACCGGATACCTTCTCAACCGATCGAAGTTTAAACTCGACCTTTTAGGGGCGAAGCTCCTTAAAGCGGCGCCCGTTCGTCCCTCGTAGTAGTCTTAGTCGTAGTCGTAGTGTGAAACCAGCATACTTACCCGTTTGTGAGCCCTGCCAGCGCCGTAAAGGGTCATCTTCTCTACCAGCCGGATACCTTTTCAGCCGATCGATGTTTTTACTCAACCTTTTAGGGGTGAAGCTCCTTAAAGCGGCACCCGTTCGTTCCTTGTAGTAGGCCTAGTCGTAGTCGTAGTGTGTAACCAGTATACTTTTCGTTTTTGAGCCCTCCCAGCGCCGTAAAGAGCCATCTTCTCTACCAGCCGGATACCTTTTCAACCGATCGAGGTTTACCCTCAGCCTTTTAGGGGCGAAGCTCCTTAAAGCGGCAACCGTTCGTCCTTCGTAGTAGTCCTAGTCATAGTCGTAGTGTGTAACTAGTACACTTACCCGTTTGTGAGCCCTGCCAGTGCCATAGAGAGCCATCTTCTCTATAAGCCGGATACCTTTTCAACCGATCGAGGTTTCCCCTCAGCCTTTTAGGGGCGAAGCTTCTTAAAGCGGATACCGTTCGTCCCTCGTAGTAGTCCTAGTCATAGTCGTAGTGTGTAACCAGTACACTTACCCGTTTGTGAGCCCTGCCAGTGCCATAAAGAGCCATCTTCTCTACAAACCAGATATCTTTTCAACCGATCGAGGTTTCTCTTCGACCTTTTAGGGGCGAGGCTCCTTAAAGCGGCACACGTTCGTCCCTCGTTGTAGTCCTAGTCGCAGTCGTAGTGTGTAACCAGCATACTTACCCGTTTGCGAGCCCTACCAGCGCATTAAAGAGCCATCTTCTCTACCAGCCGGATATCTTTTCACCCGATTGAGGTTTCCACTCAACCATTTAGGGGCGAAGCTTCTTAAAGCGGCACCCATTCGTTCATCGTAGTAGTACTAGTCGTAATCGTGGTGTCTAGTTGGTGTACTTACCCGTTTGTGAGCCCGGCCAGTGCCGTAAACAGCCATCTTCTCTACCAGCTGGATACCTTTTCAACCGATCGAGGTTTCCACTCATCCTTTTAGTGGCGAAGCTTCTTAAAGCAGCGCCCATTCGTTCATCGTAGTAGTTTAAGTCGTAGTCGTAGTGTGTAACCGGTGCTTTTACCCGTTTGTTGAGCCCTACCAGTGCCGTAAGGAGCCATCTTCTCTACCAGCCGGATACTTTTTCAACTGATCGAGGTTTCAACTCAACCTTTTTTGGGCGAAGCTCCTTATAGCGGCACCGGTTCGTTCCTCATAGTAGTCCTTGTCGTAGTTGTAGTGTGTAACCAGTATACTTACCCGTTAGTGAGCCCTGCCAGCGCCATAAAGGGTCATCTTCTCTACCAGCCGGATACCTTTTCAGCCGATCGATGTTTTTACTCAACCTTTTAGGGGTGAAGCTCGTTAAAGCGGCACCCGTTCGTTCCTTGTAGTAGGCCTAGTCGTAGTCGTAGTGTGTAACCAGTATACTTTTCGTTTTTGAGCCCTCCCTGGGCCGTAAAGAGCCATCTTCTCTACCAGCCGAATACCTTTTCAACCGATTGATGTTTTCACTCAATCTTTTAGGGGCGAATCTCCTTATAGCGGCACCCGTTCGTTCATCACAGTAGTCCCAGTCGTAGTCGTAGTGTGTAACCAGTGCTTTTACCCATTTGTGAGCCCTACCAGTGCCGTAAGGAGTCATCTTCTCTACCAGCTGGATTCGTTTTCAACCGATCGATGCTTCTACTCAACATTTTAGGGGCGAAGCTTCTTCAAGCGGCACCCGTTCATTCCTCGTAGAATTAATTCCTAGTCGTAGTCGAAGTGTGCAACTAGTATACTTACCCGTTTGTGAGCCCTGCCAGCGCTTTAAAGAGCCATCTTCTCTACCAGCCGGATATCTTTTCAACCGATTGAGGTTTCCACTCAACCATTTAGGGGCGAAGCTTCTTAAAGCGGCACCCATTCGTCATCGTAATAGTCCTAGTCGTAGTCGTAGTGTTTAACTGGTGTACTTACCCGTTTGTGAGCCCTGCCAGTGCCGTAAACAGCCATCTTCTCTACCAGCTGGATACCTTTTCAACCGATCGAGGTTTCCACTCATCCTTTTAGGGGCGAAGCTCCTTAAAGCGGCACCCATTCGTTCACCGTAGTAGTTTAAGTCGTAGTCGTAGTGTTTAACCAGTGCTTTTACCCGTTTGTGAGCCCTACCAGTGCCGTAAGGAGCCATCTTCTCTACAAACCGGATACCTTTTCAACCGATCGAAGTTTAAACTCGACCTTTTAGGGGCGAAGCTCCTTAAAGCGGCGCCTGTTCGTCTCTCGTAGTAGTTTTAGTCGTAGTCGTAGTGTGTAACCAGCATACTTACCGTTTGTGAGCCATGCCAGCGCCATAAAGGGTCATCTTCTCTACCAGCCGGATACCTTTTCAGCCGATCGATGTTTTTACTCAACCTTTTAGGGGTGAAGCTCGTTAAAGCGGCACCCGTTCGTTCCTTGTAGTAGGCCTAGTCGTAGTCGTAGTGTGTAACCAGTATACTTTTCGTTTTTGAGCCCTCCCTGGGCCGTAAAGAGCCATCTTCTCTACCAGCCGAATACCTTTTCAACCGATCGAGGTTTCCCCTCAGCCTTTTAGGGGCGAAGCTCCTTAAAGCGGCAACCGTTCGACCCTCCTAGTAGTCCTTGTCACAGTCGTAGTGTGTAACCAGTACACTTACCCGTTTGTGAGCCCTACCAGTGCCATAGAGAGCCAGCTTCTCTATAAGCCGGATACCTTTTCAACCGATCGAGGTTTCCACACAACCTTTTAGGGGCGAAGCTCCTTAAAGCGGCACCCGTTCGTTCATTGTAGGGGTTCTAGTCGTAGTCGTAGTGTGTAACCAGTGTACTTACCCGTTTTTGAGCCCTGCCAGTGCCGTAAACAGCCATCTTCCCTACAAACCGGATACCTTTTCAACCGATTGAGGTTTCCACTCGACCTTTCAGGGGCGAAGCTCCTTAAAGCGGCACCCGTTCGTTCCTTGTAGTAGGCCTAGTCGTAGTCGTAGTGTGTAACCAGTATACTTTTCGTTTTGAGCCCTCCCAGCGCCGTAAAGAGCCATCTTCTCTACCAGCTGGATACCTTTTCAACCGATCGATGTTTCCACTCAAATTTTTAGGAGCGAAGCTCCTTAATGTGGCACCTGTTCGTTCCTCGTAGTAGCCTTGTCGTAGTCGTAGTGTGCAACCAGTGCTTTTACCCGTTTGTGAGCCCTACCAGTGCCGTAAGGAGCCATCTTCTCTACAAACCGGATACCTTTTCAACCGATCGAAGTTTAAACTCGACCTTTTAGGGGCGAAGCTCCCTAAAGCGGCGCCTGTTCGTCCCTCGTAGTAGTCTTAGTCGTAGTCGTAGTGTGTAACCAGCATACTTACCCGTTTGTGAGCCCTGCCAGCACCGTAAAGAGCCATCTTCTCTACCAGCCGGATACCTTTTCAACCGATCGATGTTTCCTTTCAAATATTTAGGAGCGAAGCTCCTTAATGTGGCACCTGTTCGTTCCTCGTAGTAGCCTTGTCGTAGTCGTAGTGTGCAACTAGTATAATACCCGTTTGTGAGCCCTGCCAGCGCCGTAAAGAGCCATCTTCTCTACCAGCCGGATACCTTTTTCAACCGATCGATGTTTCCACTCAAATTTTTAGGGGCGAAGCTCCTTAATGTGGCACCCGTTCGTTCCTCGTAGTAGCCTTGTCGTAGCCGTAGTGTGCAACTAGTATACATACCCGTTTGTGAGCCCTTCCAGCGCCGTAAACAGCCATTTTCTCTACCAGCCGTATACTTTATCAACCGATCGAGGTTTCTCCTCAGCCTTTTAGGGGCGAAGCTTATTAAAGCGGCACCCGTTCGTTCATGGCAGTAGTCCCAGTCGTAGTCGTAGTGTGTAACCAGTATACTTACCCGTTTGTGAGCCCTGCCTGCACTGTAAAGAGCCATCTTCTCTACCAGCCGGTTACCTTTTCAACCCATCGAGGTTTTCCCTCAGCCTTTTAGGGGTGAAGGGCCATAAAGCGGCAACCGTTCGTTCATCGTAGTAGTTCAAGTCGTAGTCGTAGTGTGTAACCAGTGCTTTTACCCGTTTGTGAGCCCCACCTGTGCCGTAAGGAGCCATCTTCTCTACAAACCGGATACCATTTCAACCGATCGAGGTTTCGCTTCAGCCTTTTAGGGGCGAAGCTCCTTATAGCGGCAACCATTCATCTCTCGTAGTAGTCCTAGTCATAGTCGTAGTGTGTAACCAGTACACTTACCCGTTGGTGAGCCCTGCCAGTGCCGTAAACAGCCATCTTACCTACAAACCGGATACCTTTTCAACCGATTGAGGTTCCCCTCAGCCTTTTAGGGGCGAAGCTCCTTAAAGCGGCAACCGTTCGTTCCTCTTAGTAGTCCTAGTCGTATTTGTAGTGTGTAACCAGTATACTTATCCGTTTGTGAGCTCTGCCACTGCCGTAAAGAGCCATCTTCTCTACCAGCCGGATACATTTTCAACCGATCGATGTTTTCACTCATTCTTTTAGGGGCGAAGCTCCTTAAAGCGGCACCCGTTCGTTCATCGCAGTAGTCCCAGTCGTAGTCGTAGTGCGCAACTAGTATACTTACCCGTTTGTGAGCCCTACCAGCGCATTAAAGAGCCATCTTCTCTACCAGCCGGATATCTTTTCAACCGATTGAGGTTTCCACTCACCCATTTAGGGGCGAAGCTTCTTAAAGCGGCACCCATTCGTTCATCGTAGTAGTCCTAGTCGTAGTCGTAGTGTCTAACTGGTGTACTTACCTGTTTGGGAGCCCAGCCAGTGCCGTAAACAGCCATCTTCTCTACCAGGTGGATACCTTTTCAACCGATCGAGGTTTCCACTCATCCTTTTAGGGGCGAAGCTCCTTAAAGCGGCACCCATTCGTTCATCGTAGTAGTTTAAGTCGTAGTCGTAGTGTGTAACCAGTGCTTTTACCCGTTTGTGAGCCCTACCAGTGCCGTAAGGAGCCATCTTCTCTACAAACCGGATACCTTCTCAACCGATCGAAGTTTAAACTCGACCTTTTAGGGGCGAAGCTCCTTAAAGCGGCGCCCGTTCGTCCCTCGTAGTAGTCTTAGTCGTAGTCGTAGTGTGAAACCAGCATACTTACCCGTTTGTGAGCCCTGCCAGCGCCGTAAAGGGTCATCTTCTCTACCAGCCGGATACCTTTTCAGCCGATCGATGTTTTTACTCAACCTTTTAGGGGTGAAGCTCCTTAAAGCGGCACCCGTTCGTTCCTTGTAGTAGGCCTAGTCGTAGTCGTAGTGTGTAACCAGTATACTTTTCGTTTTTGAGCCCTCCCAGCGCCGTAAAGAGCCATCTTCTCTACCAGCCGGATACCTTTTCAACCGATCGAGGTTTACCCTCAGCCTTTTAGGGGCGAAGCTCCTTAAAGCGGCAACCGTTCGTCCTTCGTAGTAGTCCTAGTCATAGTCGTAGTGTGTAACTAGTACACTTACCCGTTTGTGAGCCCTCCCAGCGCCGTAAAGAGCCATCTTCTCTACCAGCCGGATACCTTTTCAACCGATCGAGGTTTCCCCTAAGCCTTTTAGGGGCGAAGCTTCTTAAAGCGGATACCGTTCGTCCCTCGTAGTAGTCCTAGTCATAGTCGTAGTGTGTAACCAGTACACTTACCCGTTTGTGAGCCCTGCCAGTGCCATAAAGAGCCATCTTCTCTACAAACCAGATATCTTTTCAACCGATCGAGGTTTCTCTTCGACCTTTTAGGGGCGAGGCTCCTTAAAGCGGCACACGTTCGTCCCTCGTTGTAGTCCTAGTCGCAGTCGTAGTGTGTAACCAGCATACTTACCCGTTTGCGAGCCCTACCAGCGCATTAAAGAGCCATCTTCTCTACCAGCCGGATATCTTTTCACCCGATTGAGGTTTCCACTCAACCATTTAGGGGCGAAGCTTCTTAAAGCGGCACCCATTCGTTCATCGTAGTAGTACTAGTCGTAATCGTGGTGTCTAGTTGGTGTACTTACCCGTTTGTGAGCCCGGCCAGTGCCGTAAACAGCCATCTTCTCTACCAGCTGGATACCTTTTCAACCGATCGAGGTTTCCACTCATCCTTTTAGTGGCGAAGCTTCTTAAAGCAGCGCCCATTCGTTCATCGTAGTAGTTTAAGTCGTAGTCGTAGTGTGTAACCGGTGCTTTTACCCGTTTGTTGAGCCCTACCAGTGCCGTAAGGAGCCATCTTCTCTACCAGCCGGATACTTTTTCAACTGATCGAGGTTTCAACTCAACCTTTTTTGGGCGAAGCTCCTTATAGCGGCACCGGTTCGTTCCTCATAGTAGTCCTTGTCGTAGTTGTAGTGTGTAACCAGTATACTTACCCGTTAGTGAGCCCTGCCAGCGCCATAAAGGGTCATCTTCTCTACCAGCCGGATACCTTTTCAGCCGATCGATGTTTTTACTCAACCTTTTAGGGGTGAAGCTCGTTAAAGCGGCACCCGTTCGTTCCTTGTAGTAGGCCTAGTCGTAGTCGTAGTGTGTAACCAGTATACTTTTCGTTTTTGAGCCCTCCCTGGGCCGTAAAGAGCCATCTTCTCTACCAGCCGAATACCTTTTCAACCGATTGATGTTTTCACTCAATCTTTTAGGGGCGAATCTCCTTATAGCGGCACCCGTTCGTTCATCACAGTAGTCCCAGTCGTAGTCGTAGTGTGTAACCAGTGCTTTTACCCATTTGTGAGCCCTACCAGTGCCGTAAGGAGTCATCTTCTCTACCAGCTGGATTCGTTTTCAACCGATCGATGCTTCTACTCAACATTTTAGGGGCGAAGCTTCTTCAAGCGGCACCCGTTCATTCCTCGTAGAATTAATTCCTAGTCGTAGTCGAAGTGTGCAACTAGTATACTTACCCGTTTGTGAGCCCTGCCAGCGCTTTAAAGAGCCATCTTCTCTACCAGCCGGATATCTTTTCAACCGATTGAGGTTTCCACTCAACCATTTAGGGGCGAAGCTTCTTAAAGCGGCACCCATTCGTCATCGTAATAGTCCTAGTCGTAGTCGTAGTGTGTAACCAGTGTACTTACCCGTTTTTGAGCCCTGCCAGTGCCGTAAACAGCCATCTTCCCTACAAACCGGATACCTTTTCAACCGATTGAGGTTTCCACTCGACCTTTCAGGGGCGAAGCTCCTTAAAGCGGCACCCGTTCGTTCCTTGTAGTAGGCCTAGTCGTAGTCGTAGTGTGTAACCAGTATACTTTTCGTTTTGAGCCCTCCCAGCGCCGTAAAGAGCCATCTTCTCTACCAGCTGGATACCTTTTCAACCGATCGATGTTTCCACTCAAATTTTTAGGAGCGAAGCTCCTTAATGTGGCACCTGTTCGTTCCTCGTAGTAGCCTTGTCGTAGTCGTAGTGTGCAACCAGTGCTTTTACCCGTTTGTGAGCCCTACCAGTGCCGTAAGGAGCCATCTTCTCTACAAACCGGATACCTTTTCAACCGATCGAAGTTTAAACTCGACCTTTTAGGGGCGAAGCTCCCTAAAGCGGCGCCTGTTCGTCCCTCGTAGTAGTCTTAGTCGTAGTCGTAGTGTGTAACCAGCATACTTACCCGTTTGTGAGCCCTGCCAGCACCGTAAAGAGCCATCTTCTCTACCAGCCGGATACCTTTTCAACCGATCGATGTTTCCTTTCAAATATTTAGGAGCGAAGCTCCTTAATGTGGCACCTGTTCGTTCCTCGTAGTAGCCTTGTCGTAGTCGTAGTGTGCAACTAGTATAATACCCGTTTGTGAGCCCTGCCAGCGCCGTAAAGAGCCATCTTCTCTACCAGCCGGATACCTTTTTCAACCGATCGATGTTTCCACTCAAATTTTTAGGGGCGAAGCTCCTTAATGTGGCACCCGTTCGTTCCTCGTAGTAGCCTTGTCGTAGCCGTAGTGTGCAACTAGTATACATACCCGTTTGTGAGCCCTTCCAGCGCCGTAAACAGCCATTTTCTCTACCAGCCGTATACTTTATCAACCGATCGAGGTTTCTCCTCAGCCTTTTAGGGGCGAAGCTTATTAAAGCGGCACCCGTTCGTTCATGGCAGTAGTCCCAGTCGTAGTCGTAGTGTGTAACCAGTATACTTACCCGTTTGTGAGCCCTGCCTGCACTGTAAAGAGCCATCTTCTCTACCAGCCGGTTACCTTTTCAACCCATCGAGGTTTTCCCTCAGCCTTTTAGGGGTGAAGGGCCATAAAGCGGCAACCGTTCGTTCATCGTAGTAGTTCAAGTCGTAGTCGTAGTGTGTAACCAGTGCTTTTACCCGTTTGTGAGCCCCACCTGTGCCGTAAGGAGCCATCTTCTCTACAAACCGGATACCATTTCAACCGATCGAGGTTTCGCTTCAGCCTTTTAGGGGCGAAGCTCCTTATAGCGGCAACCATTCATCTCTCGTAGTAGTCCTAGTCATAGTCGTAGTGTGTAACCAGTACACTTACCCGTTGGTGAGCCCTGCCAGTGCCGTAAACAGCCATCTTACCTACAAACCGGATACCTTTTCAACCGATTGAGGTTCCCCTCAGCCTTTTAGGGGCGAAGCTCCTTAAAGCGGCAACCGTTCGTTCCTCTTAGTAGTCCTAGTCGTATTTGTAGTGTGTAACCAGTATACTTATCCGTTTGTGAGCTCTGCCACTGCCGTAAAGAGCCATCTTCTCTACCAGCCGGATACATTTTCAACCGATCGATGTTTTCACTCATTCTTTTAGGGGCGAAGCTCCTTAAAGCGGCACCCGTTCGTTCATCGCAGTAGTCCCAGTCGTAGTCGTAGTGTGCAACTAGTATACTTACCCGTTTGTGAGCCCTACCAGCGCATTAAAGAGCCATCTTCTCTACCAGCCGGATATCTTTTCAACCGATTGAGGTTTCCACTCACCCATTTAGGGGCGAAGCTTCTTAAAGCGGCACCCATTCGTTCATCGTAGTAGTCCTAGTCGTAGTCGTAGTGTCTAACTGGTGTACTTACCTGTTTGGGAGCCCAGCCAGTGCCGTAAACAGCCATCTTCTCTACCAGGTGGATACCTTTTCAACCGATCGAGGTTTCCACTCATCCTTTTAGGGGCGAAGCTCCTTAAAGCGGCACCCATTCGTTCATCGTAGTAGTTTAAGTCGTAGTCGTAGTGTGTAACCAGTGCTTTTACCCGTTTGTGAGCCCTACCAGTGCCGTAAGGAGCCATCTTCTCTACAAACCGGATACCTTCTCAACCGATCGAAGTTTAAACTCGACCTTTTAGGGGCGAAGCTCCTTAAAGCGGCGCCCGTTCGTCCCTCGTAGTAGTCTTAGTCGTAGTCGTAGTGTGAAACCAGCATACTTACCCGTTTGTGAGCCCTGCCAGCGCCGTAAAGGGTCATCTTCTCTACCAGCCGGATACCTTTTCAGCCGATCGATGTTTTTACTCAACCTTTTAGGGGTGAAGCTCCTTAAAGCGGCACCCGTTCGTTCCTTGTAGTAGGCCTAGTCGTAGTCGTAGTGTGTAACCAGTATACTTTTCGTTTTTGAGCCCTCCCAGCGCCGTAAAGAGCCATCTTCTCTACCAGCCGGATACCTTTTCAACCGATCGAGGTTTACCCTCAGCCTTTTAGGGGCGAAGCTCCTTAAAGCGGCAACCGTTCGTCCTTCGTAGTAGTCCTAGTCATAGTCGTAGTGTGTAACTAGTACACTTACCCGTTTGTGAGCCCTCCCAGCGCCGTAAAGAGCCATCTTCTCTACCAGCCGGATACCTTTTCAACCGATCGAGGTTTCCCCTAAGCCTTTTAGGGGCGAAGCTTCTTAAAGCGGATACCGTTCGTCCCTCGTAGTAGTCCTAGTCATAGTCGTAGTGTGTAACCAGTACACTTACCCGTTTGTGAGCCCTGCCAGTGCCATAAAGAGCCATCTTCTCTACAAACCAGATATCTTTTCAACCGATCGAGGTTTCTCTTCGACCTTTTAGGGGCGAGGCTCCTTAAAGCGGCACACGTTCGTCCCTCGTTGTAGTCCTAGTCGCAGTCGTAGTGTGTAACCAGCATACTTACCCGTTTGCGAGCCCTACCAGCGCATTAAAGAGCCATCTTCTCTACCAGCCGGATATCTTTTCACCCGATTGAGGTTTCCACTCAACCATTTAGGGGCGAAGCTTCTTAAAGCGGCACCCATTCGTTCATCGTAGTAGTACTAGTCGTAATCGTGGTGTCTAGTTGGTGTACTTACCCGTTTGTGAGCCCGGCCAGTGCCGTAAACAGCCATCTTCTCTACCAGCTGGATACCTTTTCAACCGATCGAGGTTTCCACTCATCCTTTTAGTGGCGAAGCTTCTTAAAGCAGCGCCCATTCGTTCATCGTAGTAGTTTAAGTCGTAGTCGTAGTGTGTAACCGGTGCTTTTACCCGTTTGTTGAGCCCTACCAGTGCCGTAAGGAGCCATCTTCTCTACCAGCCGGATACTTTTTCAACTGATCGAGGTTTCAACTCAACCTTTTTTGGGCGAAGCTCCTTATAGCGGCACCGGTTCGTTCCTCATAGTAGTCCTTGTCGTAGTTGTAGTGTGTAACCAGTATACTTACCCGTTAGTGAGCCCTGCCAGCGCCATAAAGGGTCATCTTCTCTACCAGCCGGATACCTTTTCAGCCGATCGATGTTTTTACTCAACCTTTTAGGGGTGAAGCTCGTTAAAGCGGCACCCGTTCGTTCCTTGTAGTAGGCCTAGTCGTAGTCGTAGTGTGTAACCAGTATACTTTTCGTTTTTGAGCCCTCCCTGGGCCGTAAAGAGCCATCTTCTCTACCAGCCGAATACCTTTTCAACCGATTGATGTTTTCACTCAATCTTTTAGGGGCGAATCTCCTTATAGCGGCACCCGTTCGTTCATCACAGTAGTCCCAGTCGTAGTCGTAGTGTGTAACCAGTGCTTTTACCCATTTGTGAGCCCTACCAGTGCCGTAAGGAGTCATCTTCTCTACCAGCTGGATTCGTTTTCAACCGATCGATGCTTCTACTCAACATTTTAGGGGCGAAGCTTCTTCAAGCGGCACCCGTTCATTCCTCGTAGAATTAATTCCTAGTCGTAGTCGAAGTGTGCAACTAGTATACTTACCCGTTTGTGAGCCCTGCCAGCGCTTTAAAGAGCCATCTTCTCTACCAGCCGGATATCTTTTCAACCGATTGAGGTTTCCACTCAACCATTTAGGGGCGAAGCTTCTTAAAGCGGCACCCATTCGTCATCGTAATAGTCCTAGTCGTAGTCGTAGTGTCTAACTGGTGTACTTACCCGTTTGTGAGCCCTGCCAGTGCCGTAAACAGCCATCTTCTCTACCAGCTGGATACCTTTTCAACCGATCGAGGTTTCCACTCATCCTTTTAGGGGCGAAGCTCCTTAAAGCGGCACCCATTCGTTCACCGTAGTAGTTTAAGTCGTAGTCGTAGTGTTTAACCAGTGCTTTTACCCGTTTGTGAGCCCTACCAGTGCCGTAAGGAGCCATCTTCTCTACAAACCGGATACCTTTTCAACCGATCGAAGTTTAAACTCGACCTTTTAGGGGCGAAGCTCCTTAAAGCGGCGCCTGTTCGTCTCTCGTAGTAGTTTTAGTCGTAGTCGTAGTGTGTAACCAGCATACTTACCGTTTGTGAGCCATGCCAGCGCCATAAAGGGTCATCTTCTCTACCAGCCGGATACCTTTTCAGCCGATCGATGTTTTTACTCAACCTTTTAGGGGTGAAGCTCGTTAAAGCGGCACCCGTTCGTTCCTTGTAGTAGGCCTAGTCGTAGTCGTAGTGTGTAACCAGTATACTTTTCGTTTTTGAGCCCTCCCTGGGCCGTAAAGAGCCATCTTCTCTACCAGCCGAATACCTTTTCAACCGATCGAGGTTTCCCCTCAGCCTTTTAGGGGCGAAGCTCCTTAAAGCGGCAACCGTTCGACCCTCCTAGTAGTCCTTGTCACAGTCGTAGTGTGTAACCAGTACACTTACCCGTTTGTGAGCCCTACCAGTGCCATAGAGAGCCAGCTTCTCTATAAGCCGGATACCTTTTCAACCGATCGAGGTTTCCACACAACCTTTTAGGGGCGAAGCTCCTTAAAGCGGCACCCGTTCGTTCATTGTAGGGGTTCTAGTCGTAGTCGTAGTGTGTAACCAGTGTACTTACCCGTTTTTGAGCCCTGCCAGTGCCGTAAACAGCCATCTTCCCTACAAACCGGATACCTTTTCAACCGATTGAGGTTTCCACTCGACCTCTCAGGGGCGAAGCTCCTTAAAGCGGCACCCGTTCGTTCCTTGTAGTAGGCCTAGTCGTAGTCGTAGTGTGTAACCAGTATACTTTTCGTTTTGAGCCCTCCCAGCGCCGTAAAGAGCCATCTTCTCTACCAGCTGGATACCTTTTCAACCGATCGATGTTTCCACTCAAATTTTTAGGAGCGAAGCTCCTTAATGTGGCACCTGTTCGTTCCTCGTAGTAGCCTTGTCGTAGTCGTAGTGTGCAACCAGTGCTTTTACCCGTTTGTGAGCCCTACCAGTGCCGTAAGGAGCCATCTTCTCTACAAACCGGATGCCTTTTCAACCGATCGAAGTTTAAACTCGACCTTTTAGGGGCGAAGCTCCCTAAAGCGGCGCCTGTTCGTCCCTTGTAGTAGTCTTAGTCGTAGTCGTAGTGTGTAACCAGCATACTTACCCGTTTGTGAGCCCTGCCAGCACCGTAAAGAGCCATCTTCTCTACCAGCCGGATACCTTTTCAACCGATCGATGTTTCCTTTCAAATATTTAGGAGCGAAGCTCCTTAATGTGGCACCTGTTCGTTCCTCGTAGTAGCCTTGTCGTAGTCGTAGTGTGCAACTAGTATAATACCCGTTTGTGAGCCCTGCCAGCGCCGTAAAGAGCCATCTTCTCTACCAGCCGGATACTTTTTTCAACCGATCGATGTTTCCACTCAAATTTTTAGGGGCGAAGCTCCTTAATGTGGCACCCGTTCGTTCCTCGTAGTAGCCTTGTCGTAGCCGTAGTGTGCAACTAGTATACATACCCGTTTGTGAGCCCTTCCAGCGCCGTAAACAGCCATTTTCTCTACCAGCCGTATACTTTATCAACCGATCGAGGTTTCCCCTCAGCCTTTTAGGGGCGAAGCTTATTAAAGCGGCACCCGTTCGTTCATGGCAGTAGTCCCAGTCGTAGTCGTAGTGTGTAACCAGTATACTTACCCGTTTGTGAGCCCTGCCTGCACTGTAAAGAGCCATCTTCTCTACCAGCCGGTTACCTTTTCAACCCATCGAGGTTTTCCCTCAGCCTTTTAGGGGTGAAGGGCCATAAAGCGGCAACCGTTCGTTCATCGTAGTAGTTCAAGTCGTAGTCGTAGTTTGTAACCAGTGCTTTTACCCGTTTGTGAGCCCCACCTGTGCCGTAAGGAGCCATCTTCTCTACAAACCGGATACCTTTTCAACCGATCGAGGTTTTCACACGACATTTTAGGGGCGAAGCTCCTTAAAGCGGCACCCGTTCGTTCTTCGCAGTAGTCCCAGTTGTAGACGTGTTGTGTAACCAGTATACTTACCCGTTTTTGAGCCCTGCCACTGCCGTAAAGAGCCATCTTCTCTACCAGCCGAATACCTTTTCAACCGATCGATGTTTTCACTCAACCTTTTAGGGGCGAAGCTCCTTAAAGCGGCACCCATACGTTCATCGTAGTAGCCCAAGTCGTAGTCGAACTGTGTAACCAGTGTTTTTACCCAATTGTGAGCCCTGCCAGTGCAGTAAAGAGCCATCTTCTCTACAAACATGATCCTTTTTCAACCAATCGAGGTTTCCACTCGACCTGTTATGGGCGAAGCTCCTTAAAGCGGCACCCGTTCGTCCCTCGTAGTAGCCCTCGTCATAGTCGTAGTGTGTAACCAGTATACTTTTTGTTTTTGAGCACTCCCAGCGCCGTAAAAAGCCATCTTCTCCATCAGCCGGATACCTTTTCAACCGATCGATGTTTCCACTCAAATTTTTAGGAGCGAAGCTCCTTAATGTGGCACCCGTTCGTTCCTCGTAGTAGCCTTGTCGTAGTCGTTGTGTGCAACCAGTATAATACCCGTTTGTGAGCCATGCCAGCGCCGTGAAGAGCCATTTTCTCTACCAGCCGTATACCTTTTCAACCGCTCGAGGTTTCCCCTCAGCGTTTCAGGGGCGAAGCTCCTTAAAGCGGCAACCGTTCGTCCCTCGTAGTAGTCCTAGTCATAGTCGTAGTGTGTAACCAGCATACTTACCCGTTTTTGAGCCCTGACAGCGCCGTAAAGAGTCATCTTCTCTACCATCCGGATACCTTTTCAACCGATCTATGTTTTCACACAACCTTTTAGGGGTGAAGCTCTTTAAAGCGGCACCTGTTCGTCCCTCGTTGTAGTCCTAGTCGTAGTCGTAGTGTGTACCCAGTATACTTTTTGTTTTTGAGCCCTCCCAGCGCCGTAAAGAGCCATCTTCTCTACCAGCCGGATACCTTTTCAACTGATCAATGTTGCCATTCAAACTTTTAGGGGCGAAGCTTCTTAAAACGGCACCCGTTCGTTCATCGTAGTAGACCTATTTGTAGTCGTAGTTTGTAACCAGTACACTCAAACGTTTGATAGCCCTGCCAGTGCCATAAAGGGCCATCTTCTCTACCAGCAGGATAACTTTTAAGCCGATCGAGGTTGCTACTCATCCTTTTAGGGGCGAAGCTCCTTAAAGCGGCACCCATTCATTCATCGTAGTAGTCTTAGTCGTAGTCGTAGTGTCTAACTGGTGTACTTACCCGTTTGTGAGCCCTACCCGTGCCGTACCAGTGCCAGAGCCATCTTCTCTACAAACCGGATACCTTTTTAACCAATCGAAGTTTAAACTCGACCTTTAAGGGGCGAAGCTCCTTAAAGCGGCTCCCGTTCGTCCCACGCAGTAGTCTTAGTCGTAGTCGTAGTGTGTAACCAGCATACTTACCCGTTTGTGAGCCCTGCCAGCGCCGTAAACAGTCATCTTCTCTACCAGCTGGATTTGTTTTCAACCGATCGATGCTTCTACTCAACATTTTAGGGGCGAAGCTCCTTCAAGCGGCACCCGTTTATTCCTCGTAGAATTCCTAGTCGTAGTCGAAGTTTGCAACTAGTATACTTGCCCGTTTGTGAGCCCTGTCAGCGCATTAAACAGCCATCTTCTCTACCAGCCGGATAACTTTTTCAACCGATCGAGGTTTCTACTCATCCTTTTAGGGGTAAAGCTCCGTAAAGTGGCACCCATTCGTTCATCGTAGTAGTCGAAGTCGTAGTCGAAGTGTGTACCAGTGTTTTTACCCGTTTGTGAGCCCTACCAGTGCAGTAAAGAGCCATCTTCTCTACAAACCGGATACCTTTTCAACCGAGCGAGGTTTCCACTCATCCATTTAGGGGCGATGCTTCTTAAAGTGGCACCCATTCGTTCATCGTAGTAGTCCTAGTCGTAGTCGTAGTGTCTAACTGCTGTACTTACCCGTTTTTGAACCCTGCCAGTGCCGTAAACAGCCATCTTCTCTACCAGCTGAATACCTTTTCAACCGATCGATGTTTCCACTCAACCTTTTAGGGGCGAATCTCCTTAAAGCGGCACCTGTTCGTCCCTCGTAGTAGTTCTAGTTGCAGTCGTAGTGTGTAACCAGTACAGTTACGCGTTTGTGAGCCCTGCAAGTGCCGTAAAGAGCCATCTTCTCTACTAGCCGGATACCCTTTCAACCGATCGATGTTTCCACTCAACCTTTTAGGGGCGAAGCTCCTTAAAATGGCACCCGTTCGTTCATTACAGTAGTCCCAGTCGTAGTCGTAGTGTGTAACCAGTATACTTACCCGTTTGTGAGCCCGGCTAGCGCTGTAAAGAGCCATCTTCTCTACCAGCCGGATACCTTTTCAACCGATCGAGGTTTTGCCTCAGCCTTTTATGGGTGAAGGTCCCTAAAGCGGCAACCGTTCGTTCATCGTAGTAGTCCTAGTCGTAGTCGTAGTGTGTAACCAGTACACTTACCCGTTTCTGAGCCCTGCCAGTGCCATAAAGAGCCATCTTCTCTACAAACCGGATACCTTTTCAACCGATCGAGGTTTCCACTCGACCTTTTAGGGGCGAGGCTCCTTAAAGCGGTACCCGTTCGTCCCTCGAAGTAGTCCTAGTCGTAGTCGTAGTGTGTAACCAGCATACTTACTCGTTTTTGAGCCCTGCCAGCGCTGTAAAGAGTCATCTTCTCTACCAGCTGGATTCGTTTTCAACCGATCGATGCTTCTACTCAACATTTTAGGGGCGAAGCTCCTTCAAGCGGCACCCGTTCATTCCTCGTAGAATTCCTAGTCGTAGTCGAAGTGTGCAACTAGTATACTTACCCGTTTGTGAGCCCTACCAGCGCATTAA
Source organism: Rhipicephalus microplus (assembly GCF_043290135.1). Classification (NCBI taxonomy): domain Eukaryota; kingdom Metazoa; phylum Arthropoda; class Arachnida; order Ixodida; family Ixodidae; genus Rhipicephalus; species Rhipicephalus microplus. The sequence goes on from NW_027464628.1 coordinate 1,371,417, forward strand.
AGAACCATCTTCTCTACCAGCCGGATAACTTTTCAACCGATCGAGGTTTCTACTCATCCTTTTAGGAGCGAAGCTCCTTAAAACGGCACCCGTTCGTTCATCGTAGTAGACCTATTTGTAGTCGTAGTTTGTAACCAGTACACTGAATCGTTTGATAGCCCTGCCAGTGCCATAAGGAGCCATCTTCTCTACCAGCTGGATAACTTTTAAGCCGATCGAGGTTGCTACTCATCCTTTTAGGGGCGAAGCTCCTCAAAGCGGCACCCATTCATTCATCGTAGTAGTTTAAGTCGTAGTCGTAGTGTCTAACTGGTGTACTTACCCGTTTGTGAGCCCTGCCAGTGCCGTAAACGGCCCTCTTCTCTACCAGCTGGATACCTTTTCAACCGATCGAGGTTTCCGCTCATCTTTTTAGGGGCAAAGCTTCCTAAAGCGGCACCCGTTCATTCATTGTAGTAGAATTATTCGTAGTCGTAGTTTGTAACCAGTACACTCAACCGTTTGATAGCCCTGCCAGTGCCATAAAGAGCCATCTTCTCTACCAGCCGGATATCTTTTCAACCGATCGAGATTTCCACTCATCCATTTAGGGGCGAATCTCCTTAAAGCGGCACCCATTCGTTCATCGTAGTAGTCCTAGTTGTAGTCGTAGTGTCTAACTGGTGTACTTACCCGTTTGTGAGCCCTACCAGTGCCGTACCAGTGCCAGAGCCATCTTCTCTACAAACCGGATACCTTTTTAACCAATCGAAGTTTAAACTCGACCTTTAAGGGGCGAAGCTCCTTAAAGCGGCTCCCGTTCGTCCCACGCAGTAGTCTTAGTCGTAGTCGTAGTGTGTAACCAGCATACTTACCCGTTTGTGAGCCCTGCCAGCGCCGTAAAGAGTCATCTTCTCTACCAGCTGGATTCGTTTTCAACCGATCGATGCTTCTACTCAACATTTTAGGGGCGAAGCTCCTTCAAGCGGCACCCGTTCATTCCTCGTAGAATTCCTAGTCGTAGTCGAAGTGTGCAACCAGTATACTTACCCGTTTGTGAGCCCTGCCAGCGCTGTAAAGAGCCATCTTCTCTACCAGCTGGATACCTTTTAAACCGATCGAGGTTTTCCCTCAAACTTTTAGGGGTGAAGGTCCCGAAAGCGGCAACCGTTCGTTCATCGTAGTAGTCCTAGTCCTAGTCGTAGTCTGTAACCAGTACAGTTACCCGTTTCTGAGGCCTGCCAGTGCCATAAAGAGCCATCTTCTCTACAAACCGGATACCTTTTCAACCGATCGAGGTTTCTACTCGACCTTTTAGGGCGAGGCTCCTTAAAGCGGCACCCGTTCGTCCCTCGTAGTAGTCCTAGTCGCAGTCGTAGTGTGTAACCAGCATACTTACCCGTTTGTGAGCCCTGCCAGCGCCGTAAAGGGTCATCTTCTCTACCAGCCGGATACCTTTTCAGCCGATCGATGTCTTTACTCAACCTTTTAGGGGTGAAGCTCCTTAAAGCGGCACCCGTTCGTTCCTTGTCGTAGGCCTAGTCATAGTCGTAGTGTGTAACCAGTATACTTTTTGTTTTTGAGCCCTCCCAGCGCCGTAAAGCGCCATCTTCTCTACCAGCTGGATACCTTTTCAACCGATCGAGGTTTCCCCTCAGCCTTTTAGGGGCGAAGCTCCTTAAAGCGGCAACCGTTCGTCCCTCGTAGTAGTGCTAGACATAGTCGTAGTGTGTAACCAGTACACTTACCCGTTTGTGAGCCCTGCCAGTGCCATAGAGCGCCATCTTCTCTACAAGCCGGATACCTTTTCAACCGATCGAGGTTTCCCCTCAGCCTTTTAGGGGCGAAGCTCCTTAAAGCGGCAACCGTTCGTCCCTCGTAGTAGTCCTAGTCATAGTCGTAGTGTGTAACAAGTACACTTACCCGTTTTTGAGCCCTGCCAGTGCCGTAAACAGCCATCTTCCCTACAAACCGGATACCTTTTCAACCGATTGAGGTTTCCACTCGACCTTTCAGGGGCGAAGCTCCTTAAAGCGGCACCCGTTCGTTCCTTGTAGTAGGCCTAGTCGTAGTCGTAGTGTGTAACCAGTATACTTTTCGTTTTGAGCCCTCCCAGCGCCGTAAAGAGCCATCTTCTCTACCAGCCGGATACCTTTTCAACCGATCGATGTTTCCACTCAAATTTTTAGGAGCGAAGCTCCTTAATGTGGCACCTGTTCGTTCCTCGTAGTAGCCTTGTCGTAGTCGTAGTGTGCAACCAGTGCTTTTACCCGTTTGTGAGCCCTTCCAGTGCCGTAAGGAGCCATCTTCTCTACAAACCGGATACCTTTTCAACCGATCGAAGTTTAAACTCGACCTTTTAGGGGCGAAGCTCCTCAATGTGGCGCCTGTTCGTCCCTCGTAGTAGTCTTAGTCGTAGTCGTAGTGTGTAACCAGCATACTTACCCGTTTGTGAGCCCTGCCAGCACCGTAAAGAGCCATCTTCTCTACCAGCCAGATACCTTTTCAACCGATCGATGTTTCCTTTCAAATATTTAGGAGCGAAGCTCCTTAATGTGGCACCTGTTCGTTCCTCGTAGTAGCCTTGTCGTAGTCGTAGTGTGCAACTAGTATAATACCCGTTTGTGAGCCCTGCCAGCGCCGTAAAGAGCCATTTTCTCTACCAGCCGTATACCTTTTCAACCGATCGAGGTTTCCCCTCAGCCTTTTAGGGGCGAAGCTCCTTAAAGCGGCAACCGTTCGTCCCTCGTAGTACTCCTACTCATAGTCGAAGTGTGCAACTAGTATACTTTTCGTTTTTGAGCCCTCCCAGCACCGTAAAGAGCCATCTTCTCTACCAGCCGGATACCTTTTCAACCGATCGAGGTTTCCACTCATCCTTTTAGGGGCGAAGCTCCTTAAAGCGGCACCCATTCGTTCATCGTAGTAGTTTAAGTCGTAGTCGTGGTGTGTAACCAGTGCTTTTACCCGTTTGTGAGCCCTACCAGTGCCATAAGGAGCCATCTTCTCTACAAACCATATACCTTTTCAACCGATCGAAGTTTAAACTCGACCTTTTAGGGGCGAAGCTCCTTAAAGCGGCGCCTGTTCGTCCCTCGTAGTAGTCTTAGTCGGAGTCGTAGTGTCTAACCAGCATACTTACCCGTTTGTGAGCCCTGCCAGCACCGTAAAGGGTCATCTTCTCTACCAGCCGGATACCTTTTCAGCCGATCGATGTTTTTACTCAACCTTTTAGGGGTTAAGCTCCTTAAAGCGGCACCCGTTCGTTCCTTGTAGTAGGCCTAGTCGTAGTCGTAGTGTATAACCAGTATACTTTTCGTTTTTGAGCCCTCCCTGCGCCGTAAAGAGCCATCTTCACTACCGGCCGGACTCTTTTCAACCGATCGAGGTTTCCCCTCAGCCTTTTAGGGGCCAAGCTCCTTAAAGCGGCAACCGTTCGTCCCTCGTAGTAGTCCTAGTCATAGTCGTAGTGTGCAACCAGTACACTTATCCGTTTGTGAGCCCTGCCAGTGCCATAGAGAGCCATCTTCTCTATAAGCCGGATACCTTTTCAACCGATCGAGGTTTCCCTTCAGCCTTTTAGGGGCGAAGCTCCTTAAAGCGGCAACCATTCGTCCCTCGTAGTAGTCCTAGTCATAGTCGTAGTGTGTAACCTGTATACTTACCCGTTTGTGAGCCCTGCCAGCGCCGTAAAGAGCCATCTTCTCTACCAGCCGGATAACTTTTTCAACCGATCGATGTTTCCACTCAAATTCTTAGGGGCGAAGCTCCTTAATGTGGCACCCGTTCGTTCCTCGTAGTAGACTTGTCGTAGCCGTAGTGTGCAACAAGTATACATACCCGTTTGTGAGCCCTTCCAGCGCCGTAAACAGCCATTTTCTCTACCAGCCGTATACTTTATCAACCGATCGAGGTTTCCCCTCAGCCTTTTAGGGGCGAAGCTTATTAAAGCGGCACCCGTTCGTTCATGGCAGTAGTCCCAGTCGTAGTCATAGTGTGTAACCAGTATACTTACCCGTTTGTGAGCCCTGCCTGCACTGTAAAGAGCCATCTTCTCTACCAGCCGGTTACCTTTTCAACCCATCGAGGTTTTCCCTCAGCCTTTTAGGGGTGAAGGGCCATAAAGCGGCAACCGTTCGTTCATCGTAGTAGTTCAAGTCGTAGTCGTAGTGTGTAACCAGTGCTGTTACCCGTTTGTGAGCCCCACCTGTGCCGTAAGGAGCCATCTTCTCTACAAACCGGATACCTTTTCAACCGATCGAGGTTTTCACATGACATTTTAGGGGCGAAGCTCCTTAAAGCGGCACCCGTTCGTTCTTCGCAGTAGTCCCAGTTGTAGACGTGTTGTGTAACCAGTATACTTACCCGTTTTTGAGCCCTGCCAGCGCCGTAAAGAGCGATCTTCTCTACCAGCCGGATACTTTTCCAACTGATCGAGGTTTCAACTCAACCTTTTTTGGGCGAAGGTCCTTATAGCGGCACCGGTTCGTTCCTCATAGTAGTCCTAGTCGTAGTTGTAGTGTGTAACCAGTATACATACCCGTTTGTGAGCCCTGCCACTGCCGTAAAGAGCCATCTTCTCTACCAGCCGAATACCTTTTCAACCGATCGATGGTTTCACTCAACCTTTTAGGGGCGAAGCTCCGTAAAGCGGCACCCATACGTTCATCGTAGTAGCCCAAGTCGTAGTCGACCTGTGTAACCAGTGTTTTTACCCAATTGTGAGCCCTGCCAGTGCAGTAAAGAGCCATCTTCTGTATAAACATGATCCTTTTTCAACCAATCGAGGTTTCCACTCGACCTGTTATGGGCGAAGCTCCTTAAAGCGGCACCCGTTCGTCCCTCGTAGTAGCCCTCGTCATAGTCGTAGTGTGTAACCAGTATACTTTTTGTTTTTGAGCACTCCCAGCGCCGTAAAAAGCCATCTTCTCTATCAGCCGGATACCTTTTCAACCGATCGATGTTTCCACTCAAATTTTTAGGAGCGAAGCTCCTTAATGTGGCACCCGTTCGTTCCTCGTAGTAGCCTTGTCGTAGTCGTTGTGTGCAACCAGTATAATACCCGTTTGTGAGCCATGCCAGCGCCGTGAAGAGCCATTTTCTCTACCAGCCGTATACCTTTTCAACCGCTCGAGGTTTCCCCTCAGCGTTTCAGGGGCGAAGCTCCTTACAGCGGCAACCGTTCGTCCCTCGTAGTAGTCCTAGTCATAGTCGTAGTGTGTAACCAGCATACTTACCCGTTTTTGAGCCCTGACAGCGCCGTAAAGAGTCATCTTCTCTACCATCCGGATACCTTTTCAACCGATCTATGTTTTCACACAACCTTTTAGGGGTGAAGCTCTTTAAAGCGGCACCTGTTCGTTCCTCGTAGTAGCCCTAGTCCTAGTCGTAGTGTGTAACCAGTATACTTTTCGTTTTTGGGCCCTCCCAGCGCCGGAAAGAGCCATCTTATCTACCAGCCGGATACCTTTTCAACCGATCGAGGTTTCCACATGACCTTTAAGGGGCGAAGCTCCTTAAAGCGGCGCCCATTCGTCCCTCGTTGTAGTCCTAGTCGTAGTCGTAGTGTGTACCCAGTATACTTTTTGTTTTTGAGCCCTCCCAGCGCCGTAAAGAGCCATCTTCTCTACCAGCCGGATACCTTTTCAACTGATCAATGTTGCCATTCAAACTTTTAGGGGCGAAGCTTCTTAAAACGGCACCCGTTCGTTCATCGTAGTAGACCTATTTGTAGTCGTAGTTTGTAACCAGTACACTCAATCGTTTGATAGCCCTGCCAGTGCCATAAAGGGCCATCTTCTCTACCAGCAGGATAACTTTTAAGCCGATCGAGGTTGCTACTCATCCTTTTAGGGGCGAAGCTCCTTAAAGCGGCACCCATTCATTCATCGTAGTAGTTTAAGTCGTAGTCGTAGTGTCTAACTGGTGTACTTACCCGTTTGTGAGCCCTGCCAGTGCCGTAAACGGCCCTCTTCTCTACCAGCTGGATACCTTTTCAACCGATCGAGGTTTCCGCTCATCTTTTTAGGGGCAAAGCTTCCTAAAACGGCACCCGTTCATTCATTGTAGTAGACCTATTCGTAGTCGTAGTTTGTAACCAGTACACTCAACCGTTTGATAGCCCTGCCAGTGCCATAAAGAGCCATCTTCTCTACCAGCCGGATATCTTTTCAACCGATCGAGATTTCCACTCATCCATTTAGGGGCGAATCTCCTTAAAGCGGCACCAATTCGTTCATCGTAGTAGTCTTAGTCGTAGTCGTAGTGTCTAACTGGTGTACTTACCCGTTTGTGAGCCCTACCCGTGCCGTACCAGTGCCAGAGCCATCTTCTCTACAAACCGGATACCTTTTTAACCAATCGAAGTTTAAACTCGACCTTTAAGGGGCGAAGCTCCTTAAAGCGGCACCCATTCATTCATCGTAGTAGTCTTAGTCGTAGTCGTAGTGTCTAACTGGTGTACTTACCCGTTTGTGAGCCCTACCCGTGCCGTACCAGTGCCAGAGCCATCTTCTCTACAAACCGGATACCTTTTTAACCAATCGAAGTTTAAACTCGACCTTTAAGGGGCGAAGCTCCTTAAAGCGGCTCCCGTTCGTCCCACGCAGTAGTCTTAGTCGTAGTCGTAGTGTGTAACCAGCATACTTACCCGTTTGTGAGCCCTGCCAGCGCCGTAAAGGGTCATCTTCTCTACCAGCTGGATTCGTTTTCAACCGATCGATGCTTCTACTCAACATTTTAGGGGCGAAGCTCCTTCAAGCGGCACCCGTTCATTCCTCGTAGAATTCCTAGTCGTAGTCGAAGTTTGCAACTAGTATACTTGCCCGTTTGTGAGCCCTGTCAGCGCATTAAACAGCCATCTTCTCTACCAGCCGGATAACTTTTCAACCGATCGAGGTTTCTACTCATCCTTTTAGGGGTAAAGCTCCGTAAAGCGGCACCCATTCGTTCATCGTAGTAGTCGAAGTCGTAGTCGAAGTGTGTACCAGTGTTTTTACCCGTTTGTGAGCCCTACCAGTGCAGTAAAGAGCCATCTTCTCTACAAACCGGATACCTTTTCAACCGATCGAGGTTTCCACTCATCCATTTAGGGGCGATGCTTCTTAAAGTGGCACCCATTCGTTCATCGTAGTAGTCCTAGTCGTAGTCGTAGTGTCTAACTGCTGTACTTACCCGTTTTTGAACCCTGCCAGTGCCGTAAACAGCCATCTTCTCTACCAGCTGAATACCTTTTGAACCGATCGAGGTTTCCACTAATCCTTTTAGGGGCGAAGCTCCTTAAAGCGGAACCCATTCGTTCATCGTAGTAGTTCAAGTCGTAGTCGTAGTGTGTAACCAGTGCTTTTACCCGTTTGTGAGCCCTACCAGTGCCGTAAGGAGCCATCTTCTCTACAAACCAGATACTTTTTCAACCGATAGAAGTTTCCACTCGACCTTTTAGGGGCGAAGATTCTTAAAGCAGCGCCCGTTCGTCCCTCCTAGCAGTATTAGTCGTAGTCGTAGCGTGTAACCAGCATACTTTTTCGTCTGTGAGCCCTGCCAGCGCCGTAAAGGGTCATCTTCTCTACCAGCCGGATACCTTTTCAACCGATCGATGTTTCCACTCAACCTTTTAGGGGCGAATCTCCTTAAAGCGGCACCTGTTCGTCCCTCGTAGTAGTTCTAGTCGCAGTCGTAGTGTGTAACCAGTACAGTTACGCGTTTGTGAGCCCTGCAAGTGCCGTAAAGAGCCATCTTCTCTACTAGCCGGACACCCTTTCAACCGATCGATGTTTCCACTCAACCTTTTAGGGGCGAAGCTCCTTAAAATGGCACCCGTTCGTTCATTACAGTAGTCCCAGTCGTAGTCGTAGTGTGTAACCAGTATACTTACCCGTTTGTGAGCCCGGCCAGCGCTGTAAAGAGCCATCTTCTCTACCAGCCGGATACCTTTTCAACCGATCGAGGTTTTGCCTCAGCCTTTTATGGGTGAAGGTCCCTAAAGCGGCAACCGTTCGTTCATCGTAGTAGTCCTAGTCGTAGTCGTAGTGTGTAACCAGTACACTTACCCGTTTCTGAGCCCTGCCAGTGCCATAAAGAGCCATCTTCTCAACAAACCGGATACCTTTTCAACCGATCGAGGTTTCCACTCGACCTTTTAGGGGCGAGGCTCCTTAAAGCGGTACCCGTTCGTCCCTCGAAGTAGTCCTAGTCGTAGTCGTAGTGTGTAACCAGCATACTTACTCGATTTTGAGCCCTGCCAGCGCTGTAAAGAGTCATCTTCTCTACCAGCTGGATTCGTTTTCAACCGATCGATGCTTCTACTCAACATTTTAGGGGCGAAGCTCCTTCAAGCGGCACCCGTTCATTCCTCGTAGAATTCCTAGTCGTAGTCGAAGTGTGCAACTAGTATACTTACCCGTTTGTGAGCCCTACCAGCGCATTAAAGAACCATCTTCTCTACAAGCCGGATAACTTTTCAACCGATCGAGGTTTCTACTCATCCTTTTAGGAGCGAAGCTCCTTAAAACGGCACCCGTTCGTTCATCGTAGTAGACCTATTTGTAGTCGTAGTTTGTAACCAGTACACTGAATCGTTTGATAGCCCTGCCAGTGCCATAAAGAGCCATCTTCTCTACCAGCTGGATAACTTTTAAGCCGATCGAGGTTGCTACTCATCCTTTTAGGGGCGAAGCTCCTCAAAGCGGCACCCATTCATTCATCGTAGTAGTTTAAGTCGTAGTCGTAGTGTCTAACTGGTGTACTTACCCGTTTGTGAGCCCTGCCAGTGCCGTAAACGGCCCTCTTCTCTACCAGCTGGATACCTTTTCAACCCTTCGAGGTTTCCGCTCATCTTTTTAGGGGCAAAGCTTCCTAAAGCGGCACCCGTTCATTCATTGTAGTAGACTTATTCGTAGTTGTAGTTTGTAACCAGTACACTCAACCGTTTGATAGCCCTGCCAGTGCCATAAAGAGCCATCTTCTCTACCAGCCGGATATCTTTTCAACCGATCGAGATTTCCACTCATCCATTTAGGGGCGAATCTCCTTAAAGCGGCACCCATTCGTTCATCGTAGTAGTCCTAGTTGTAGTCGTAGTGTCTAACTGGTGTACTTACCCGTTTGTGAGCCGTACCAGTGCCGTACCAGTGCCAGAGCCATCTTCTCTACAAATCGGATACCTTTTTAACCAATCGAAGTTTAAACTCGACCTTTAAGGGGCGAAGCTCCTTAAAGCGGCTCCCGTTCGTCCCACGCAGTAGTCTTAGTCGTAGTCGTAGTGTGTAACCAGCATACTTACCCGTTTGTGAGCCCTGCCAGCGCCGTAAAGAGTCATCTTCTCTACCAGCTGGATTCGTTTTCAACCGATCGATGCTTCTACTCAACATTTTAGGGGCGAAGCTCCTTCAAGCGGCACCCGTTCATTCCTCGTAGAATTCCTAGTCGTAGTCGAAGTGTGCAACCAGTATACTTACCCGTTTGTGAGCCCTGCCAGCGCTGTAAAGAGCCATCTTCTCTACCAGCCGGATACCTTTCAAACCGATCGAGGTTTTCCCTCAAACTTTTAGGGGTGAAGGTCCCGAAAGCGGCAACCGTTCGTTCATCGTAGTAGTCCTAGTCGTAGTCGTAGTCTGTAACCAGTACAGTTACCCGTTTCTGAGGCCTGCCAGTGCCATAAAGAACCATCTTCTCTACAAACCGGATACCTTTTCTACCGATCGAGGTTTCTACTCGACCTTTTAGGGCGAGGCTCCTTAAAGCGGCACCCGTTCGTCCCTCGTAGTAGTCCTAGTCGCAGTCGTAGTGTGTAACCAGCATACTTACCCGTTTGTGAGCCCTGCCAGCGCCGTAAAGGGTCATCTTCTCTACCAGCCGGATACCTTTTCAGCCGATCGATGTCTTTACTCAACCTTTTAGGGGTGAAGCTCCTTAAAGCGGCACCCGTTCGTTCCTTGTCGTAGGCCTAGTCGTAGTCGTAGTGTGTAACCAGTATACTTTTTGTTTTTGAGCCCTCCCAGCGCCGTAAAGCGCCATCTTCTCTACCAGCTGGATACCTTTTCAACCGATCGAGGTTTCCCCTCAGCCTTTTAGGGGCGAAGCTCCTTAAAGCGGCAACCGTTCGTCCCTCGTAGTAGTGCTAGACATAGTCGTAGTGTGTAACCAGTACACTTACCCGTTTGTGAGCCCTGCCAGTGCCATAGAGCGCCATCTTCTCTACAAGCCGGATACCTTTTCAACCGATCGAGGTTTCCCCTCAGCCTTTTAGGGGCGAAGCTCCTTAAAGCGGCAACCGTTCGTCCCTCGTAGTAGTCCTAGACATAGTCGTAGTGTGTAACAAGTACACTTACCCAATTGTGAGCCCTACCAGTGCCATAGAGAGCCATCTTCTCTATAAGCCGGATACCTTTTCAACCGATCGAGGTTTCCACACAACCTTTTAGGGGCGAAGCTCCTTAAAGCGGCACCCATTCGTTCATTGTAGGGGTTCTAGTCGTAGTCGTAGTGTGTAACCAGTGTACTTACCCGTTTTTGAGCCCTGCCAGTGCCGTAAACAGCCATCTTCCCTACAAACCGGATACCTTTTCAACCGATTGAGGTTTCCACTCGACCTTTCAGGGGCGAAGCTCCTTAAAGCGGCACCCGTTCGTTCCTTGTAGTAGGCCTAGTCGTAGTCGTAGTGTGTAACCAGTATACTTTTCGTTTTGAGCCCTCCCAGCACCGTAAAGAGCCATCTTCTCTACCAGCCGGATACCTTTTCAACCGATCGATGTTTCCACTCAAATTTTTAGGAGCCAAGCTCCTTAATGTGGCACCTGTTCGTTCCTCGTAGTAGCCTTGTCGTAGTCGTAGTGTGCAACCAGTGCTTTTACCCGTTTGTGAGCCCTACCAGTGCCGTAAGGAGCCATCTTCTCTACAAACCGGATACCTTTTCAACCGATCGAAGTTTAAACTCGACCTTTTAGGGGCGAAGCTCCCTAAAGCGGCGCCTGTTCGTCCCTCGTAGTAGTCTTAGTCGTAGTCGTAGTGTGTAACCAGCATACTTACCCGTTTGTGAGCCCTGCCAGCACCGTAAAGAGCCATCTTCTCTACCAGCCAGATACCTTTTCAACCGATCGATGTTTCCTTTCAAATATTTAGGAGCGAAGCTCCTTAATGTGGCACCTGTTCGTTCCTCGTAGTAGCCTTGTCGTAGTCGTAGTGTGCAACTAGTATAATACCCGTTTGTGAGCCCTGCCAGCGCCGTAAAGAGCCATTTTCTCTACCAGCCGTATACCTTTTCAACCGATCGAGGTTTCCCCTCAGCCTTTTAGGGGCGAAGCTCCTTAAAGCGGCAACCGTTCGTCCCTCGTAGTAGTCCTAGTCATAGTCGTAGTGTGCAACCAGTACACTTATCCGTTTGTGAGCCCTGCCAGTGCCATAGAGAGCCATCTTCTCTATAAGCCGGATACCTTTTCAACCGATCGATGTTTCCACTCAAATTCTTAGGGGCGAAGCTCCTTAATGTGGCACCCGTTCGTTCCTCGTAGTAGACTTGTCGTAGCCGTAGTGTGCAACAAGTATACATACCCGTTTGTGAGCCCTTCCAGCGCCGTAAACAGCCATTTTCTCTACCAGCCGTATACTTTATCAACCGATCGAGGTTTCCCCTCAGCCTTTTAGGGGCGAAGCTTATTAAAGCGGCACCCGTTCGTTCATGGCAGTAGTCCCAGTCGTAGTCATAGTGTGTAACCAGTATACTTACCCGTTTGTGAGCCCTGCCTGCACTGTAAAGAGCCATCTTCTCTACCAGCCGGTTACCTTTTCAACCCATCGAGGTTTTCCCTCAGCCTTTTAGGGGTGAAGGGCCATAAAGCGGCAACCGTTCGTTCATCGTAGTAGTTCAAGTCGTAGTCGTAGTGTGTAACCAGTGCTGTTACCCGTTTGTGAGCCCCACCTGTGCCGTAAGGAGCCATCTTCTCTACAAACCGGATACCTTTTCAACCGATCGAGGTTTTCACACGACATTTTAGGGGCGAAGCTCCTTAAAGCGGCACCCGTTCGTTCTTCGCAGTAGTCCCAGTTGTAGACGTGTTGTGTAACCAGTATACTTACCCGTTTTTGAGCCCTGCCAGCGCCGTAAAGAGCTATCTTCTCTACCAGCCGGATACTTTTCCAACTGATCGAGGTTTCAACTCAACCTTTTTTGGGCGAAGGTCCTTATAGCGGCACCGGTTCGTTCCTCATAGTAGTCCTAGTCGTAGTTGTAGTGTGTAACCAGTATACATACCCGTTTGTGAGCCCTGCCACTGCCGTAAAGAGCCATCTTCTCTACCAGCCGAATACCTTTTCAACCGATCGATGGTTTCACTCAACCTTTTAGGGGCGAAGCTCCGTAAAGCGGCACCCATACGTTCATCGTAGTAGCCCAAGTCGTAGTCGACCTGTGTAACCAGTGTTTTTACCCAATTGTGAGCCCTGCCAGTGCAGTAAAGAGCCATCTTCTCTATAAACATGATCCTTTTTCAACCAATCGAGGTTTCCACTCGACCTGTTATGGGCGAAGCTCCTTAAAGCGGCACCCGTTCGTCCCTCGTAGTAGCCCTCGTCATAGTCGTAGTGTGTAACCAGTATACTTTTTGTTTTTGAGCACTCCCAGCGCCGTAAAAAGCCATCTTCTCTATCAGCCGGATACCTTTTCAACCGATCGATGTTTCCACTCAAATTTTTAGGAGCGAAGCTCCTTAATGTGGCACCCGTTCGTTCCTCGTAGTAGCCTTGTCGTAGTCGTTGTGTGCAACCAGTATAATACCCGTTTGTGAGCCATGCCAGCGCCGTGAAGAGCCATTTTCTCTACCAGCCGTATACCTTTTCAACCGCTCGAGGTTTCCCCTCAGCGTTTCAGGGGCGAAGCTCCTTACAGCGGCAACCGTTCGTCCCTCGTAGTAGTCCTAGTCATAGTCGTAGTGTGTAACCAGCATACTTACCCGTTTTTGAGCCCTGACAGCGCCGTAAAGAGTCATCTTCTCTACCATCCGGATACCTTTTCAACCGATCTATGTTTTCACACAACCTTTTAGGGGTGAAGCTCTTTAAAGCGGCACCTGTTCGTTCCTCGTAGTAGTCCTAGTCCTAGTCGTAGTGTGTAACCAGTATACTTTTCGTTTTTGGGCCCTCCCAGCGCCGGAAAGAGCCATCTTATCTACCAGCCGGATACCTTTTCAACCGATCGAGGTTTCCACACGACCTTTTAGGGGCGATGCTCCTTAAAGCGGCGCCCATTCGTCCCTCGTTGTAGTCCTAGTCGTAGTCGTAGTTTGTACCCAGTATACTTTTTGTTTTTGAGCCCTCCCAGCGCCGTAAAGAGCCATCTTCTCTACCAGCCGGATACCTTTTCAACTGATCAATGTTGCCATTCAAACTTTTAGGGGCGAAGCTTCTTAAAACGGCACCCGTTCGTTCATCGTAGTAGACCTATTTGTAGTCGTAGTTTGTAACCAGTACACTCAATCGTTTGATAGCCCTGCCAGTGCCATAAAGAGCCATCTTCTCTACCAGCAGGATAACTTTTAAGCCGATCGAGGTTGCTACTCATCCTTTTAGGGGCGAAGCTCCTTAAAGCGGCACCCATTCATTCATCGTAGTAGTTTAAGTCGTAGTCGTAGTGTCTAACTGGTGTACTTACCCGTTTGTGAGCCCTGCCAGTGCCGTAAACGGCCCTCTTCTCTACCAGCTGGATACCTTTTCAACCGATCGAGGTTTCCGCTCATCTTTTTAGGGGCAAAGCTTCCTAAAACGGCACCCGTTCATTCATTGTAGTAGACCTATTCGTAGTCGTAGTTTGTAACCAGTACACTCAACCGTTTGATAGCCCTGCCAGTGCCATAAAGAGCCATCTTCTCTACCAGCCGGATATCTTTTCAACCGATCGAGATTTCCACTCATCCATTTAGGGGCGAATCTCCTTAAAGCGGCACCCATTCGTTCATCGTAGTAGTCTTAGTCGTAGTCGTAGTGTCTAACTGGTGTACTTACCCGTTTGTGAGCCCTACCCGTGCCGTACCAGTGCCAGAGCCATCTTCTCTACAAACCGGATACCTTTTTAACCAATCGAAGTTTAAACTCGACCTTTAAGGGGCGAAGCTCCTTAAAGCGGCTCCCGTTCGTCCCACGCAGTAGTCTTAGTCGTAGTCGTAGTGTGTAACCAGCATACTTACCCGTTTGTGAGCCCTGCCAGCGCCGTAAAGAGTCATCTTCTCTACCAGCTGGATTCGTTTTCAACCGATCGATGCTTCTACTCAACATTTTAGGGGCGAAGCTCCTTCAAGCGGCACCCGTTCATTCCTCGTAGAATTCCTAGTCGTAGTCGAAGTTTGCAACTAGTATACTTACCCGTTTGTGAGCCCTGTCAGCGCATTAAACAGCCATCTTCTCTACCAGCCGGATAACTTTTCAACCGATCGAGGTTTCTACTCATCCTTTTAGGGGTAAAGCTCCGTAAAGCGGCACCCATTCGTTCATCGTAGTAGTCGAAGTCGTAGTCGAAGTGTGTAACCAGTGTTTTTACCCGTTTGTGAGCCCTACCAGTCCAGTAAAGAGCCATCTTCTCTACAAACCGGATACCTTTTCAACCGATCGTGGTTTCCACTCATCCATTTAGGGGCGATGCTTCTTAAAGCGGCACCCATTCGTTCATCGTAGTAGTCCTAGTCGTAGTCGTAGTGTCTAACTGCTGTACTTACCCGTTTGTGAACCCTGCCAGTGCCGTAAACAGCCATCTTCTCTACCAGCTGAATACCTTTTCAACCGATCGAGGTTTCCACTAATCCTTTTAGGGGCGAAGCTCCTTAAAGCGGCACCTGTTCGTCCCTCGTAGTAGTTCTAGTCGCAGTCGTAGTGTGTAACCAGTACAGTTACGCGTTTGTGAGCCCTGCAAGTGCCGTAAAGAGCCATCTTCTCTACTAGCCGGATACCCTTTCAACCGATCGATGTTTCCACTCAACCTTTTAGGGGCGAAGCTCCTTAAAATGGCACCCGTTCGTTCATTGCAGTAGTCCCAGTCGTAGTCGTAGTGTGTAACCAGTATACTTACCCGTTTGTGAGCCCGGCCAGCGCTGTAAAGAGCCATCTTCTCTACCAGCCGGATACCTTTTCAACCGATCGAGGTTTTCCGTTAGCCTTTTAGGGGCGAAGCTCCTTAAAGCGGCAACCGATCGTCCCTCGTAGTAGTCCTAGTCATAGTCGTAGTGTGTAACCAGTGTTTTTACCCAATTTTGAGCCCTGCCAGTGCAGTAAAGAGCTATCTTCTCTACAAACCTGATACCTTTTCAAACAACCGAGGTTTCCACTCGACCTCTCATGGTCGAAGCTCCTTAAAGCGGCACCCATTCGTCCCTCGTTGTAGTCCCAGTCGTAGTCGTAGTGTGAAACTAGTATACTTTTTGTTTTTGAGCCCTTCCAGCGCCGTAAAGAGCCATCTTCTCTACCTGCCGGATACCTTTTCAACCGATCGATGTTTCCACTCAACCATTTAGTGGCGAAGCTCGTTAAAGTGGCACCCGTTCATTCATCGCAGTGGTCCCAGTCGTAGTCGTAGTGTGTAACCAGTATACTTACCCGTTTTTGAGCCCTGCCAGCGCCGTAAAGAGCCATCTTCTTTACCAGCCGGATACTTTTTCAACCGATCGAGGTTTCCACTCTACCTTTTTGGGGCGAAGCTCCTTAAAGCGGCACCCGTTCGTACCTCGTAGTAGTCCTAGTCGTAGTCGTAGTGTGTACAGTGCTTTTACCCGTTTGTGAGCCGTACCAGTGCCGTAAGGAGCCATCTTCTCTCCAAACCGGATACCTTTTCAACCGATCGAAGTTTAAAGTCGACCTTTTAGAGGAAAGTTCCTTAAAGCGACGCCCGTTCGTCCCACGTAGTAGTCTTAGTCCTAGTCGTAGCGTAACCAGCATACTTACCCGTTTCTGAGCCCTGCCAGCGCCGTAAAGGGTCATCTTCTCTACCAGCCGGATACCTTTTCAGCCGATCGATGTTTTTACTCAACCTTTCAGGGGTGAAGCTCCTTAAAGCGGCACCCATTCGTTCATCGTAGTAGTTCAAGTCGTAGTCGTAGTGTGTAACCAGTGCTTTTACCCGTGGTGAGCCCTACCAGTGCTGTAAGGAGCCATCTTCTCTACAAACCGGATACTTTTTCAACCGATAGAAGTTTCCACTCGACCTTTTAGGGGCGAAGATTCTTAAAGCGGCGCTTGTTCGTCCCTCCTAGAAGTCTCAGTCGTAGTCGTATTGTGTAACCAGCATACTTACCCGTTTGTGAGCCCTGCCAGCGCTGTAAAGAGCCATCTTCTCTACCAGCCGGTTACCTTTTCAACCGATCGAGGTTTTCCCTCAGCCTTTTAGGGCTGAATGTTTATAAAGCGGCAACCGTTCGTTCATCGTAGTAGTTCAAGTCGTAGTCGTACTGTGTACCAGTATACTTACCCGTCTGTGAGCCCTGCCAGCGCCGTGAAGAGCCATCTTCTCTACTAGCCGGATACCCTTTCAACCGATCGATGTTTCCACTCAACCTTTTAGGGGCGAAGCTCCTTAAAGTGGCACCCGTTCGTTCATTGCAGTAGTCCCAGTAGTAGTCGTAGTGTGTAACCAGTATACTTACCCGTTTGTGAGCCCGGCCAGCGCTGTGAAGAGCCATCTTCTCTACCAGGTGGATACCTTTTCAACCGATCGAGGTTTTCCTTCAGCCTTTTAGGGGTGAAGGTCCCTAAAGCGGCAACCGTTCGTTCATCGTAGTAGTCCTAGTCGCAGTCTTAGTGTTAACCAGTACACTTACCCGTTTGTGAGCCCTGCCCGCGCCGTAAAGAGTCATCTTCTCTACCAGCTGGATTTGTTTTCAACCGATCGATGCTTCTACTCAATGTTTTAAAGGCGAAGCTCCTTCAAGCGGCACCCGTTCATTCCTCGTAGAATTCCTAGTCGTAGTGGAAGTGTGCAACTAGTATACTTACCCGTTTGTGAGCCCTACCAGCGCATTAGAGAACCATCTTTTCTACCAGCCGGATAACTTTTCAACCGATCCAGGTTTCTACTCATCCTTTTAGGAGCGAAGCTCCTTAAAGCGGCACCCACTCGTTCATCGTAGTAGTCCAAGTCGTAGTCGAAGTGTGTAACCAGTGTTTTTACCCGTTTGTGAGCCCTGCCAGTGCAGTAAAGAGCTATTTTCTCTACATAACGGTTACCTTTTCAACCAATCGAGGTTTCCACTGATTCTTTTAGGGGTGAAGCTCCTTAAAGCGGCACCCATTCGTCCCTCGTTGTAGTCCTAGTCGTAGTCGTAGTGTGTAACCAGTATACTTTTTGTTTTTGAGCCCTCCCAGCGCCGTAAATAGCCATCTTCTCTACCAGCCGGATACCTTTTAAACCGATCGATGTTCCATTCAAACTTTTCGGGGCGAATTTTCTTAAAGCGCCACCCGTTTCTTCATCGTAGTAGACCTATTCGTAGTCGTAGTTTGTAACCAGTACACTCACCCGTTTGATAGCCCTACCATTGCCATAAAGAGCCATTTTCGCTACCAGCCGGATATCTTTTCAACCGATCGAGGTTTCCACTCATCCTTTTAGGGGCGAAGCTTCTTAAAGCGGCACCCATTCGTTCATCGTAGTAGTCCTAGTCATAGTCGTAGTGTCTAACTGGTGTACTTACCCGTTTGTGAGCCCTGCCAGTGCCGTAAACAGCCATCTTCTCTACCAGGTGGATAATTTTTCAACCGATCGAGGTTTCCGCTCATCATTTTAGGGGCGAAGCTCCTTAAAGCGGCACCCATTCGTTCATCGTAGTAGTTCAAGTCGTAGTCGTAGTGTGTAACCAGTGCTTTTACCCGTTTGTGAGCCCTACCAGTGCGGTAAGGAGCCATTTTCTCTACAAACCGGATACTTTTTCAACCAATCGAAGTTTCCACTCGACCTTTTAGGCGCGAAGATCCTTAAAGTGGCAACCATTCGTCCCTCGTAGTAGTCCTAGTCATAGTCGTAGTGTGTAACCAGCATACTTACCCGTTTGTGAGCCCTGCCAGCGCTGTAAAGAGCCATCTTCTCTACCAGCCGGATACGTTTTAAACCGGTCGATGTTTCCATTCAAACTTTTAGGGGCGAAGCTCCTTAAAGAGGCACCCGTTCGTTCATCGTAGTAGACCTATTCGTAGTCGTAGTTTGTAACCAGTACACTCACCCGTTTGATAGCCCTGCCAGTGTCATAAAGAGCCTTCTTCTCTACCAGCCGGATATTTTTTCAACCGATCGAGGTTTCCACTCGACCTCTTAGGGGCGAAGCTCCTTAAAGCGGCACTCGTTCGTTCCTCGTAGTATTCCTAGTCCTAGTCGAAGTGTGCAACTAGTATACTTACCCGTTTGTGAGCCCTGCCCGCGCCATCAAGAGCCATCTTCTCTACCAGCCGGATAACTTTTCAACTGATCGAGGTTTCTACTCATCATTTTAGGGGTGAAGCTCCTTAAAGCGGCACCCGTTCGTTCTTTGTAGTAGGCCTAGTTGTAGTCGTAATGTGTAACCAGTATACTTTTCATTTTTGAGCCCTCCCAGCGCCGTAAAGAGCCATCTTCCCTACCAGCCGGATACCTTTTCAGCCGATCGATGTTTTTACTCAACCTTTTGGGGGTGAAGCTCCTTAAAGTGGCACCCGTTCGTTCCTTGTAGTACTTCTAGGTGTAGTCGTAGTGTGTAACCAGTGTACTTACCCATTTGTGAGCCCTGCTAGTGCCGTAAACAGCCATCTTCCCTTAAAACCGGATTCCTTTTCAACCGATTGAGGTTTCCACTCGACCTTTTAGGGGCGAAGCTCCATAAAGCGGCGCCCGTTCGTCCCTTGTAGTAGTCTTAGTCGTAGTCGTAGTGTGTAACCATTAAACTTACCCGTTTGTGAGCCCTGCCAGCGCCGTGAAGGTTCATCTTCACTACCAGCCGGATACCTTTTCAGCCGATCGATGTTTTTACTCAACCTTTTCGGGGCGGAGCTCCTTGGAGCGGCACCTGTTCGTTCCTCGTAGTAGTCCTAGTCGTATTCGTAGTGTGGTAACCAGTATACTTTTCGTTTTTGAGCCCTCCCAGCACCGTAAAGAGCCATCTTCTCTACCAGCCGGATACCTTTTCAACCGATCGAGGTTTCCACACGACCTTTTAGGGGCGAAGCTCCTTAAAGCGGCACCGGTTCGTTCTTTGTAGTAGTCCTAGTCGTAGTTGTAGTGGATAACCAGTATACTTACCCGTTTGTGAGCCCTGCCAGCGCCGTAAAGAGTCATCTTCTCTACCAGCTGGATTCGTTTTCAACTGATCGATGCTTCTACTCAACAATTTAGGGGCGAAGCTCCTTCAGGCGGCACCCGTTCATTCCTCGTAGAATTCCTAGTCGTAGTCGAAGTGTGCAACTTGTATACTTACCCGTTTGTGAGCCCTGCCAGCGCCATCACGAGCCATCTTTTCTACCAGCCGGATAACTTTTCAACTGATCGAGTTTCTACTCATCATTTTAGGGGCGAAGCTCCTTAAAGCTGCACCCATTCGTTCATCGTAGTAGTCCAAGTCGTAGTCGAAGTGTGTAACCAGTGTTTTTACCCATTTGTGAGCACTGCCAGTGCAGTAAAGAGCCATCTTCAATACAAACCGGGTACCTTTTCAACCGATCGATGTTTCCATTCAAACGTTTCGGGGCGAAGCTTCTCAAAGCGGCACCCGTTCGTTCATCGTAGTAGACCTATACGTAGTCGTAGTTTGTAACCAGTAAACTCACCCGTTTGATAGCCCTACGAGTGCCATAAAGAGCCATCTTCGCTACCAGCCGGATATCTTTTCAACCGATCGAGGTTTCCACTCATCCATTTAGGGGCGAAGCTTCTTAAAGCGGCACCCATTCGTTCATCGTAGTAGTCCTAGTCGTAGACGTAGTGTCTAACTGGTGTACTTACTCGTTTGTGAGCCCTGCCAGTGCCGTAAACAGCCATCTTCTCTACCAGGTGGATACCTTTTCAACCGATCGAAGTTTCCACTCGATCTTTTAGGGGCGAAGATACTTAAAGTGGCAACCGTTCGTCCCTCGTAGTAGTCCTAGTCATAGTCGTAGTGTGTAACCAGCATACTTACCCGTTTGTGAGCCCTGCCAGCGCTGTAAAGAGCCATCTTCTCTACCAGCCGGATACGTTTTCAACCGGTCGATGTTTCCATTCAAACTTTTAGGGGCGAAGCTCCTTAAAGAGGCACCCGTTCGTTCATCGTAGTAGACCTATTCGTAGTCGTAGTTTGTAACCAGTACACTCACCCGTTTGATAGCTCTGCCAGTGCCATAAAGAGCCTTCTTCTCTACCAGCCGGATATTTTTTCAACCGATCGAGGTTTCCACTCGACCTTTTAGGGGCGAAGCTCCTTAAAGCGGCACTCGTTCGTTCCTCGTAGTATTCCTAGTCCTAGTCGAAGTGTGCAACTAGTATACTTACCCGTTTGTGAGCCCTGCCCGCGCCATCAAGAGCCATCTTCTCTACCAGCCGGATAACTTTTCAACTGATCGAGGTTTCTACTCATCATTTTAGGTGCGAAGCTCCTTAAGGCTGCACCCATTCGTTCATCTTAGTAGTCCAAGTCGTAGCCGAAGTGTGTAACCAGTGTTTTTACCCATTTGTGAGCCCTGCCAGTGCAGTAAAGAGACATCTTCAATACAAACCGGGTACCTTTTCAACCAATGGAGGTTTCCACTCGACCTCTTAGGGGCGAAGCTCCTTAAAGCGGCACCCGTTCGTTCATGGCAGTAGCCCCAGTCGTAGTCGTCGTGTGTAACCAGTATAATTACCCGTTTGTGAGCCCTGCCAGCGCCGTAAAGGTTCATCTTCTCTACCAGCCGGATACCTTTTCAGCCGACCAATGTTTTTATACAACCTTTCAGGGGTGAAGCTCCTTAAAGCGGCACCCGTTCGTTCCTTGTAGTAGGCCTAGTTGTAGTCGTAATGTGTAACCAGTATACTTTTCATTTTTGAGCCCTCCCAGCGCCGTAAAGAGCCATCTTCACTACCAGCCGGATACCTTTTCAGCCGACCGATGTTTTTACTCAACCTTTTGGGGGTGAATCTCCTTAAAGCGGCACCCGTTCGTTCCTTGTAGTACTTCTAGTCGTAGTCGTAGTGTGTAACCAGTGTACTCACCCATTTGTGAGCCCTGCTAGTGCCGTAGACAGCCATCTTCCCTTCAAACCGGATTCCTTTTCAATCGATTGAGGTTTCCACTCGACCTTTTAGGGGCGAAGCTCCATAAAGCGGCGCCCGTTCGTCCGTTGTAGTAGTCTTTGTCGTAGTCGTAGTGTGTAACCATTATGCTTACCCGTTTGTCAGCCCTACCAGTGCCGTAAGGAGCCATCTTCTCTACAAACCGGATACTTTTTCAACCGATCGAAGTTTCCACTCGACCTTTTAGGGGCGAAGATCCTAAAGCGGCAACCGTTCGTCCCTCGTAGTAGTCCTAGTAATAGTCGTAGTGTGTAACCAGCATACTTACCCGTTTGTGAGCCCTGCCAGCGCTGTAAAGAGCCATCTTCTCTACCAGCCGGATACGTTTTCAACCGGTCGATGTTTCCATTCAAACTTTTAGGGGCGAAGCTCCTTAAAGAGGCACCTGTTCCTTCATCGTAGTAGACCTATTCGTAGTCGTAGTTTGTAACCAGTACACTCACCCGTTTGATAGCCCTGCCAGTGCCATAAAGAGCCTTCTTCTCTACCAGCCGGATATCTTTTCAACCAATCGAGGTTTCCACTCGACCTTTTAGGGGCGAAGCTCCTTAAAGCGGCGCTCGTTTGTTGCTCGTAGTATTCCTAGTCATAGTCGAAGTGTGCAACTTGTATACTTACCTGTTTGTGAGCCCTGCCAGCGCCATCAAGAGCCATCTTCTCTACCAGCCGGATAACTTTTCAACTGATCGAGGCTTCTACTCATAATTTTAGGGGCGAAGCTCCTTAAAGCTGCCTCCATTCGTTCATCGTAGTAGATCAAGTCGTAGTCGAAGTGTGTAACCAGTGTTTTTACCCATTTGTGAGCCCTACCAGTGCCGTAAGGAGCCATCTTCTCTACAAACCGGATACTTTTTCAACCGATCGAAGTTTCCACTCGACCTTTTAGGGGCGAAGATCCTTAAAGTGGCAACCGTTCGTCCCTCGTAGTAGTCCTAGTCATAGTCGTAGTGTGTAACCAGCATACTTACCCGCCTGTGAGCCCTGCCAGCGCTGTAAAGAGCCATCTTCTCTACCAGCCGGATACGTTTTCAACCGGTCGATGTTTCCATTCAAACTTTTAGGGGCGAAGCTCCTTAAAGAGGCACCCTTTCGTTCATCGTAGTAGACCTATTCGTAGTCGTAGTTTGTAACCAGTACACTCACCCGTTTGTTAGCCCTGCCAGTGCCATAAAGAGCCTTCTTCTCTACCAGCCGGATATTTTTTCAACCGAACGAGGTTTCCACTCGACCTTTTAGGGGCGAAGCTCCTTAAAGCGGAACTCGTTCGTTCCTCGTAGTATTCCTAGTCCTAGTCGAAGTGTGCAACTAGTATTCTTACCCGTTTGTTAGCCCTGCCCGCGCCATCAAGAGCCGTCTTCTCTACCAGCGTGATAACTTTACAACTGATCGAGGTTTCTACTCATCATTTTAGGGGCGAAGCTCCTTAAAGCTGCACCCATTCGTTCATCTTAGTAGTCCAAGTCGTAGCCGAAGTGTGTAACCAGTGTTTTTACCCATTTGTGAGCCCTCCCAGTGCAGTAAACAGCGATCTTCTCTACCAGCCGGATACCTTTTCAACCGATCGATGTTTTTACTCAACTTTTTAGGGGTGAAGCTCCTTAAAGCGGCACCCGTTTGTTCCTTGTTGTAGTCCTAGTCATAGTCGTAGTGTGTAACCAGTACACTTACCCGTTTGTGAGCCCTGCCAGTGCCATAGAGAGCCATCTTCTCTATAAGCCGGATACCTTTTCAACCGATTGATGTTTCCACTCAAATTTTTAGGAGCGAAGCTCCTTAATGCGGCACCCGTTCGTTCCTCGTAGTAGCCTTGTCGTAGTTGTAGTGTGCAACTAGTATACATACCCGTTTGTGAGCCCTGCCAGCGCCGTAAAGAGCCATTTTCTCTTCCAGCTGTATACCTTTTAAACCGATCCAGGTTTTCTCTCAGCCTTTTAGGGGCGAAGCTCCCTAAAGAGGCAACCGTTTGTCCCTCGTAGTAGTCCTAGACATAGTCGTAGTGTGTAACCAGCATACTTACTCGTTTTTGAGCCCTGACAGCGCCGTAAAGAGTCATCTTCTCTACCAGCCGGATACCTTTTCAACCGATCGATGTTTTCACACAACCTTTGAGGGGCAAAGCTCCCTAAAGCGGCACCCATTCGTTCATCGTAGTAGTTCAAGTCGTAGTCGTAGTGTGTAACCAGTGCTTTTACCCGTTTGTGAGCCCTACCAGTGCCGTAAGGAGCCATCTTCTCTACAAACGGGATACTTTTTCAACCGATCGAAGTTTGCACTCAACCGTTTACGGGTGAAGCTCTTTAAAGCGGCACCCGTTCGTTCCTTGTAGTAGGCCTAGTCGTAGTCGTAGTGTGTAACCAGTATATTTTTCGTTTTTGAGCCCTCCCAGCGCCGTAAAGAGCCATCTCCTCTACCAGCCGGATACCTTTTCAACCGATTGATGTTTCTACTCAACCTTTTAGGGGCGAAGCTCCTTAAAGTTGCACCGGTTCGTTCCTTGTAGTAGTCCTAGTCGTGGTTGTAGTGTGTAACCACTATACTTACCCGTTTGTGAGCCCTGCCAGCGCCGTAAAGAGTCATCTTCTCTACCAGCTGGATTCGTTTTCAACCGATCGATGCTTCTACTCAACATTTTAGGGGCGAAGCTCCTTGAAGTTGCACCCGTTCGTTCCTCGTAGTATTCCTACTCACAGTCGAAGTGTGCAACTAGTATACTTTCAGTTTTTGAGCCCTCGCAGCACCGCAAAGAGCCATCTTCTCTACCAGCCTGATACCTTTGCAACCGATCGATGTTTTTACTCAACCTTTTAGGGGTGAAGCTCCTTAAAGCGGCACCCATTCGTCCCTCGTTGTAGTCCTAGTCGTAGTCGTAGTGTGTAACCAGTATACTTTTTTGTTTTCGAGCCCTCCCAGTGCCGTAAAGAGCCATCTTCTCTACCAGCCGGATACCCTTTCAACCGATCGATGTTTCCATTCAAACTTTTCGGGGCGAAGCTTCTCAAAGCGGCACCCGTTCGTTCATCGTAGTAGACCTATTCGTAGTCGTAGCTTGTAACCAGTACACTAGCCCGTTTGATAGCCCTACCAGTGCCATAAAGAGCCATCTTCGCTACCAGCCGGATATCTTTTCAACCGATCGAGGTTTCCACTCATCCATTTAAGGGCGAAGCTTCTTAAAGCGGCACCCATTCGTTCATCGTAGTAGTCCTAGTCGTAGTCGTAGTGTCTAACTGGTGTACTTACCCGTTTGTGAGCCCTGCCAGTTCCGTAAACAGCCATCATCTCTGCCAGGTGGATACCTTTTCAACCGATCGAGGTTTCCACTCATCCTTTTAGGGGCGAAGCTGCTTAAAGCGGCACCCATTCGATCATCGTAGTAGTTCAAGTCACAGTCGTAGTGAGTAACCAGTGCTTTTACCCGTTTGTGAGCCCTACCAGTGCCGTAAGAAGCCATCTTCTCTACAAATCGGATACTTTTTCAACCGATCGAAGTTTCCACTCGACCTTTTAGGGGCGAAGATCCTTGAAGCAGCAACCGTTCGTCCCTCGTAGTAGTCCTTGTCATAGTCGTAGTGTGTAACCAGCATACTTACTCGTTTTTGAGCCCTGACAGCGCCGTAAAGAGCCATCTTTTCTACCAGCCGGATACCTTTTTAACCGATCGAGGTTTCCCTAAGTATTTTAGGGGCGAAGCTCCTTAAAGCGGCAATCGTTCATCCCTCGTAGTAGTCCTAGTCATAGTCGTAGTGTGTAACCAGTACACTTACCCGTTTGTGAGCCCTGCCAGTGCCATATAGAGCCATCTTCTCGATAAGCCGGATACCTTTTGAACCGATCGAGGTTTCTACACAAACTTTTAGGGACGAAGCTCCTTAAAGCGGCACCCGTTCGTTCATCGTAGTGGTTCTAGTCGTAGTCGTAGTGTGTACCCAGTGTAGTTACCCTTTTGTGAGCCCTGCCAGTGTCATAAACAGCAATCTTCCCTACAAACCGGATACCTTTTCAACCGATTGAGGTTTCCACTCGACCTTTAAGGGGCGAATCTCCTTAAAGCGGCACCCGTTCGTCCCTCGTAGTAGTCTTAGTCGTAGTCGTAGTGTGTAACCAGCATATTTACCCGTTTGTGAGCCCTGCCAGCGCCGTAAAGGGTCATCTTCTCTACCAGCCCGATACCTTTTCAGCCGATCGATGTTTTTACTCAACCTTTTAGGGGTGAAGCTTCTTAAAGCGGCAACCGTTCGTTCCTTGTAGTAGGCCTAGTCGTAGTCGTAGTGTGTAACCAGTATACTTTTGGTTTTAGAGCCCTCCCAGCGCCGTAAAGAGCCACCTTTTCTACCAGCCGGATTCCTTTTCAACCGATCGAGGTTTCCCCTCAGCCTTTTATGTTCGAAGCTCCTTAAAGCGGCAACTGTTCGTCCCTCGTAGTAGTCCTACTCATAGTAAAAGTGTGGAACTAGTATACTTTTACTTTTTGAGCCCTCCCAGCACCGTAAAAAGCCATCTTCTCTACCGGCCAGATACCTTTGCAACCGATCTATCTTTCCACTCAACCTTTTAGGGGCGAAGCTCCTTAAAGCGGCACCCGTTTGTTTATCGCAGTAGTCCCAGTCGTATTCGTACTGTGTAACCAGTATACTTACCCGTTTGTGAGCCCTGCCAGCGCTGTAAAGAGCCATCTTCTCTACCAGCCGGATACCTTTTCAACCGATCGATGTTTTCATTCAAACTTTTAGGGGCGAAGCTCCTTAAAGCGGCACCTGTTCGTTCCTCGTAGTATTCCTTGTCCTAGTCGAAGTGTGCAACTAGTATACTTACCCGTTTGTGAGCCCTGCCAGCGCCATCAAGAGCCATCTTCTCTACCAGCCGGAAAACTTTTCAACTGATCGTGGTTTCTACTCATCATTTTAGGGGTGAAGCTCCTTAAAGCTGCACCTATTCGTTCATCGTAGTAGTCCAAGTCGTAGTCGAAGTGTGTAACCAGTGTTTTTACCCATTTTTGAGCCCTGCCAGTGCAGTAAAGAGCCATCTTCAATACAAACCGGGTACCTTTTCTACCAATGGAGCTTTCCACTCGACCTCTTAGAGGGCGAAGCTCCTTAAAGCGGCACCCGTTCGTTCTTCGCAGTAGTCCCAGTCGTAGTCGTAGTGTGTAACCAGCATACTTACCCGTTTGTGAGCCCTGCCAGCGCCGTAAAGGTTCATCTTCTCTACTAGCCGGATACCTTTTCAACCAATCGATGTTTTTACTCAACCTCTTAGGGGGGGAAGCTCCTTAAAGCGGCACCCGTTCAGTCCTTGTAGTAGGCATATTCCTATTCGTAGTGTGTAACCAGTTTACTTTTCGTTTTTGAACCCTCCCAGCACCGTAAAGAGCCATCTTCTCTACCAGCCGGAAACCTTTGCAACCGATCGAGGTTTCCCCTCAGCCTTTTAGGGGCGAAGCTCCTTAAAGCGGACACCGTTCGTCCCTCGTAGTAGTCCTAGTCAATGTCGTAGTGTGTAACCAGTGCACTTACCCGTTTGTGAGCCCTGCCAGTGCCATAGAGAGCCATCTTCTCTATAAGCCTGATACCTTTTCAACCGATCGATGTTTCCACTCAAATTTTAAGGAGCGAAGCTCCTTAATGCGGCACCCGTTCGTTCCTCGTAGTAGCCTTGTCGTAGTCGTAGTGTGCAACTAGTATACATACCCGTTTGTGAGCACTGCCAGCGCCGTAAAGAGCCATTTTCTCTACCAGCTGTATACCTTTTCAACCAATCGAAGTTTCCACTCGACGTTTTAGGGGCGAAGCTCCTGAAAGCGGCGCCCGTTCGTCCCTCGTAGTAGTCTTAGTCGTAGTCGTAGTGTGTAACCAGCATATTTACCCGTTTGTGAGCCCTGCCAGCGCCGTAAAGGGTCATCTTCTCTACCAGCCGGATACCTTTTCAGCCGATCGATGTTTTTACTCAACCTTTTAGGGGTGAAGCTTCCTAAAGCGGCAACCGTTCGTTCCTTGTAGTAGGCCTAGTCATAGTTGTAGTGTGTAACCAGTACACTTAGCTGTTTGTGAGCCCTGCCAGTGCCATAGAGAGCCATCTTCTCTATAAGCCGGATACCTTTTCAACCGAACGAGGTTTCCACACAACCTTTTAGGGGCGAAGCTCCTTACAGCGGCACCCGTTCGTCTCTCGTAGTAGTCCTAGTCGTAGTCGTAGTGTGTAACCAGTATACTTTTTGTTTTTGAGAACTCCCAGCGCCGTAAAGAGCTATCTTCTCTACCAGCCGGATACCTTTTCACCCGATCGATGTTTTCACTCAAATTTTTAGGGGCGAAGTTCCTTAATGTGGCACCCGTTCGTTCCTCGTAGTAGCCTTGTCGTAGTCGTAGGGTGCAACTAGTATACATACCCGTTTATGAGCCCTGCCAGCGCCGTAAAGAGCCATTTTCTCTACCAGCCGTATACCTTTTCAACCGATCGAGGTTTCTCCTCAACCTTTTAGGGGCGAAGCTCCTTAAAGCGGCAACCGTTCGTCCGTCGTAGTAGTCCTAGTCATAGTCGTAGTGTGTAACCAGCACACTTACCCGTTTTTGAGCCCTGCCAGTGCCATAGAGAGCCATCTTCCCTACAAACTGGATATCTTTTCAACCGATTGAGGTTTCCACTCGACCTTTTAGGGAAGAAGCTCCTTGAAGCGGCACCCATTCGTCCCTCGTAGTAGTCCTAGTCATAGTCGTAGTGTGTAACCAGTATACTTTTTTGTTTTTGAGCACTCCCAGCGCCGTAAAGAGCCATCTTCCCTACCACCCGGATACCTTTTCAACCAATTGATGTTTCTACTCAACCTTTTAGGGGCGAAGCTCCATAAAGTTGCACCCGTTTGTTCCTCGTAGTAGTCCCAGTCGTATTCGTACTGTGTAATTAGTATACTTACCCGTTTGTGAGCCCTGCCAGCGCTGTAAAGAGCCATCTTCTCTACCAGCCGGATACCTTTTCAACCGATCGATGTTTTCAATCAAACTTTTAGGGGCGAAGCTACTTAAAGCGGCACCTGTTCGTTCCTCGTAGTATTCCTTGTCCTAGTCGAAGTGTGCAACTAGTATACTTACCCGTTTGTGAGCCCTGCCAGCGCCATCAAGAGCCATCTTCTCTACCAGCCGGAAAACTTTTCAACTGATCGAGGTTTCTACTCATCATTTTAGGGGCGAAGCTCCTTAAAGCTGCACCTATTCGTTCATCGTAGTAGTCCAAGTCGTAGTCGAAGTGTGTAACCAGTGTTTTTACCCATTTTTAGCCCTGTCAGTGCAGTAAAGAGCCATCTTCAATACAAACCGGGTACCTTTTCTACAAATGGAGGTTTCCACTCGACCTCTTAGGGGCGAAGCTCCTTAAAGCGGCACCCATTCGTTCATCGCAGTAGTCCCAGTCGTAGTCGTAGTGTGTAACCAGCATACTTACCCGTTTGTGAGCCCTGCCAGCCCCGTAAAGGGTCATCTTCTCTACCAGCCGGATACCTTTTCAGCCGATCGATGTTTTTACTCAACCTTTTAGGGGTGAAGCTTCCTAAAACGGCAACCGTTCGTTCCTTGTAGTAGGCCTAGTCGTAGTCGTAGTGTGTAACCAGTATACTTTTGGTTTTAGAGCCCTCTCAGCGCCGTAAAGAGACACCTTTTCTACCAGCCGGATACCTTTTCAACCGATCGAGGTTTCCCCTCAGCCTTTCAGGGGTGAAGCTCCTTAAAGCGGCAACCGTTCGTCCCTCGTAGTAGTCCTAGTCATAGTTGTAGTGTGTAACCAGTACACTTAGCTGTTTGTGAGCCCTGCCAGTGCCATAGAGAGCCATCTTCTCTATAAGCCGGATACCTTTTCAACCGATCGAGGTTTCCACACAACCTTTTAGGGGCGAAGCTCCTTACAGCGGCACCCGTTCGTCTCTCGTAGTAGTCCTAGTCGTAGTCGTAGAGTGTAACCAGTATACTTTTTGTTTTTGAGAACTCCCAGCGCCGTAAAGAGCCATCTTCTCTACCAGCCGGGTACCTTTTCACCCAATCGATGTTTTCACTCAACTTGTTAGGGGCGAAGTTCCTTAATGTGGCACCCGTTCGTTCCTCGTAGTAGCCTTGTCGTAGTCGTAGTGTGCAACTAGTATATATACCCGTTTATGAGCCCTGCCAGCGCCGTAAAGAGCCATTTTCTCTACCAGCCGTATACCTTTTCAACCGATCGAGGTTTCTTCTCAACCTTTTAGGGGCGAAGCTCCTTAAAGCGGCAACCGTTCGTCCGTCGTAGTAGTCCTAGTCATAGTCGTAGTGTGTAACCAGCACACTTACCCGTTTTTGAGCCCTGACAGCACCGTAAAGGGTCATCTTCTCTACCAGCCGGATACCTTTTCAACCGATTGATGTTTCTACTCAACCTTTTAGGGGCGAAGCTTCTTAAAGTTGCACCCGTTCGTTCCTCGTAGTATTCCTACTCATAGTCGAAGTGTGCAACTAGTATACTTTTAGTTTTTGAGCCCTCTCAGCACCGTAAAGAGCCATCTTCTCTACCAGCCGGATACCTTTTCAACCGATCGATCTTTCCACTCAACCTTTTAGGGGCGAAGCTCCTTAAAGCGGCACACGTTTGTTCATCGCAGTAGTCCAAGTCGTATTCGTAGTGTGTAACCAGTACACTCAACCGTTTGACAGTCCTGCCAGTGCCATAAAAAGCCATCTTCTCTACGAGCCGGATATCTTTTCAACCGATCGAGGTTTCCACTCGACCTTTTAGGGGCGAGGCTCCTTAAAGCGGCACTCGTTCGTTCCTCGTAGTATTCCTAGTCCTAGTCGAAGTGTGCAACTAGTATACTTACCCGTTTGTGAGCCCTGCCAGCGCCATGAAGAGCCATCTTCTCTACCAGCCGGATAACTTTTCAACTGATCGAGGTTTCTACTCCTCATTTTACGGGCGAAGCTCCTTAAAGCTGCATCTATTCGTTCATCGTAGTAGTCCAAGTCGTAGTCGAAGTGTGTAACCAGTGTTTTTACCCATTTTTGAGCACTGCCAGTGCAGTAAAGAGCCATCTTCAATACAAATCGGGTACCTTTTCTACCAATGGAAGTTTCCACTCGACCTCTTAGGGGCGAAGCTCTTAAAGCGGCACCCGTTCGTTCATCGCAGTAGTCCCAGTCGTAGCCGTAGTGTGTAACCAGCATACTTACCCGTTTGTGAGCCCTGCAAGCGCCGTAAAGGGTCATCTTCTCTACCAGCCGGATACCTTTTCAGCCGATCAATGTTTTTACTCAACCTTTTAGGGGGGAAGCTCCTTAAAGCGGCACCCGTTCAGTCCTTGTAGTAGGCATATTCGTATTCGTAGTGTGTAACCAGTATACTTTTCGTTTTTGAGCCCTCCAAGCGCCGTAAAGAGCCATCTTCTCTACCAGCCGGATACCTTTTCAGCCAATCGATGTTTTTACTCAACCTCTTAGGGGGGGAAGCTCCTTAAAGCGGCACCCGTTCAGTCCTTGTAGTAGGCATATTCCTATTCGTAGTGTGTAACCAGTATACTTTTCGTTTTTGAGCCCTCCAAGCGCCGTAAAGAGCCATCTTCTCTACCAGCCAGATACCTTTTCAACCGATCGAGGTTTCCCCTCAGCCTTTTAGGGGCGAAGCTCCTTAAAGCGGACACCGTTCGTCCCTCGTAGTAGTCCTAGTCAATGTCGTAGTGTGTAACCAGTGCACTTACCCGTTTGTGAGCCCTGCCAGTGCCATAGAGAGCCATCTTCTCTATAAGCCTGATACCTTTTCAACCGATCGATGTTTCCACTCAAATTTTTAGGAGCGAAGCTCCTTAATGCGGCACCCGTTCGTTCCTCGTAGTAGCCTTGTCGTAGTCGTAGTGTGCAACTAGTATACATACCCGTTTGTGAGCCCTGCCAGCGCCGTAAAGAGCCATTTTCTCTACCAGCTGTATACCTTTTCAACCGATCGAAGTTTCCACTCGAACTTTTAGGGGCGAAGCTCCTTAAAGCGGCGCCCGTTCGTCCCTCGTAGTAGTCTTAGTCGTAGTCGTAGTGTGTAACCAGCATATTTACCCGTTTGTGAGCCCTGCCAGCCCCGTAAAGGGTCATCTTCTCTACCAGCCGGATACCTTTTCAGCCGATCGATGTTTTTACTCAACCTTTTAGGGGTGAAGCTTCCTAAAACGGCAACCGTTCGTTCCTTGTAGTAGGCCTAGTCGTAGTCGTAGTGTGTAACCAGTATACTTTTGGTTTTAGAGCCCTCTCAGCGCCGTAAAGAGACACCTTTTCTAC
Organism: Rhipicephalus microplus; assembly: GCF_043290135.1. Taxonomy (NCBI): domain Eukaryota; kingdom Metazoa; phylum Arthropoda; class Arachnida; order Ixodida; family Ixodidae; genus Rhipicephalus; species Rhipicephalus microplus. Next base: position 1,402,908 of record NW_027464628.1, read on the forward strand.
CAGCCGGATACCTTTTCAACCGATCGAGGTTTCCCCTCAGCCTTTCAGGGGTGAAGCTCCTTAAAGCGGCAACCGTTCGTCCCTCGTAGTAGTCCTAGTCATAGTTGTAGTGTGTAACCAGTACACTTAGCTGTTTGTGAGCCCTGCCAGTGCCATAGAGAGCCATCTTCTCTATAAGCCGGATACCTTTTCAACCGATCGAGGTTTCCACACAACCTTTTAGGGGCGAAGCTCCTTACAGCGGCACCCGTTCGTCTCTCGTAGTAGTCCTAGTCGTAGTCGTAGAGTGTAACCAGTATACTTTTTGTTTTTGAGAACTCCCAGCGCCGTAAAGAGCCATCTTCTCTACCAGCCGGGTACCTTTTCACCCAATCGATGTTTTCACTCAACTTGTTAGGGGCGAAGTTCCTTAATGTGGCACCCGTTCGTTCCTCGTAGTAGCCTTGTCGTAGTCGTAGTGTGCAACTAGTATATATACCCCTTTATGAGCCCTGCCAGCGCCGTAAAGAGCCATTTTCTCTACCAGCCGTATACCTTTTCAACCGATCGAGGTTTCTCCTCAACCTTTTAGGGGCGAAGCTCCTTAAAGCGGCAACCGTTCGTCCGTCGTAGTAGTCCTAGTCATAGTCGTAGCGTGTAACCAGCACACTTACCCGTTTTTGAGCCCTGACAGCACCGTAAAGGGTCATCTTCTCTACCAGCCGGATACCTTTTCAACCGATTGATGTTTCTACTCAACCTTTTAGGGGCGAAGCTTCTTAAAGTTGCACCCGTTCGTTCCTCGTAGTATTCCTACTCATAGTCGAAGTGTGCAACTAGTATACTTTTAGTTTTTGAGCCCTCTCAGCACCGTAAAGAGCCATCTTCTCTACCAGCCGGATACCTTTTCAACCGATCGATCTTTCCACTCAACCTTTTAGGGGCGAAGCTCCTTAAAGCGGCACACGTTTGTTCATCGCAGTAGTCCAAGTCGTATTCGTAGTGTGTAACCAGTACACTCAACCGTTTGACAGTCCTGCCAGTGCCATAAAAAGCCATCTTCTCTACGAGCCGGATATCTTTTCAACCGATCGAGGTTTCCACTCGACCTTTTAGGGGCGAGGCTCCTTAAAGCGGCACTCGTTCGTTCCTCGTAGTATTCCTAGTCCTAGTCGAAGTGTGCAACTAGTATACTTACCCGTTTGTGAGCCCTGCCAGCGCCATGAAGAGCCATCTTCTCTACACGCCGGATAACTTTTCAACTGATCGAGGTTTCTACTCCTCATTTTACGGGCGAAGCTCCTTAAAGCTGCATCTATTCGTTCATCGTAGTAGTCCAAGTCGTAGTCGAAGTGTGTAACCAGTGTTTTTACCCATTTTTGAGCACTGCCAGTGCAGTAAAGAGCCATCTTCAATACAAATCGGGTACCTTTTCTACCAATGGAAGTTTCCACTCGACCTCTTAGGGGCGAAGCTCTTAAAGCGGCACCCGTTCGTTCATCGCAGTAGTCCCAGTCGTAGCCGTAGTGTGTAACCAGCATACTTACCCGTTTGTGAGCCCTGCAAGCGCCGTAAAGGGTCATCTTCTCTACCAGCCGGATACCTTTTCAGCCGATCAATGTTTTTACTCAACCTTTTAGGGGGGAAGCTCCTTAAAGCGGCACCCGTTCAGTCCTTGTAGTAGGCATATTCGTATTCGTAGTGTGTAACCAGTATACTTTTCGTTTTTGAGCCCTCCAAGCGCCGTAAAGAGCCATCTTCTCTACCAGCCGGATACCTTTTCAGCGGATCGATGTTTTTGCTAAACCTTTTAGGGGTGAAGCTCCTTAAAGCGGCACCCGTTTGTTCCTTGTTGTAGTCCTAGTCATAGTCGTAGTGTGTAACCAGTACACTTACCCGTTTGTGAGCCCTGCCAGTGCCATAGAGAGCCATCTTCTCTATAAGCCGGATACCTTTTCAACCGATCGATGTTTCCACTCAAATTTTTAGGAGCAAAGCTCCTTAATGCGGCACCCGTTCGTTCCTCGTAGTAGACTTGTCGTAGTCGTAGTGTGCAACTAGTATACATACCCGATTGTGAGCCCTGCCAGCGCCGTAAAGAGCCATTTTCTCTACCAGTCGTATACCTTTTCAACCGATCGAGGATTCCCCTCAACCTTTTAGGGGCGAAGCTCCTTAAAGCGGCAACCGTTCGTCCCTCGTAGTACTCCTAGTCATAGTCGTACTGTGTAACCAGCACACTTACCCGTTTTTGAGCCCTGACAGCGCCGTAAAAAGTCATCTTCTCTACCAGCCGGATACCTTTTCAACCGATTGATGGTTCTACTCAACCTTTTAGGGGCGAAAGCTCGTTAAAGTTGCACCCGTTCGTTCCTCGTAGTATTCCTACTCACAGTCGAAGTGTGCAACTAGTATACTTTCAGTTTTTGAGCCCTCGCAGCACCGCAAAGAGCCATCTTCTCTACCAGCCGGATACTTTTGCAACCGATCGATGTTTTTACTCAACCTTTTAGGGGTGAAGGTCCTTAAAGCGGCACCCGTTGGTTCCTTGTTGTAGTCCTAGTCATAGTCGTAGTGTGTAACCAGTACACTTACCCGTTTGTGAGCCCTGCCAGTGCCATAGAGAGCCATCTTCTCTATAAGCCGGATACCTTTTCAACCGATCGATGTTTCCACTCAAATTTTTAGGAGCAAAGCTCCTTAATGCGGCACCCGTTCGTTCCTCGTAGTAGACTTGTCGTAGTCGTAGTGTGCAACTAGTATACATACCCGTTTCTGAGCCCTGCCAGCGCCGTAAAGAGCCATTTTCTCTACCAGCTGTATACCTTTTAAACCGATCGAGGTTTTCTCTCAGCCTTTTAGGGGCGAAGCTCCTTAAAGAGGCAACCGTTCGTCCCTCGTAGTAGTCCTAGTCATCGTCGTAGTGTGTAACCAGCATACTTACTCGTTTTTGAGCCCTGACAGCGCCGTAAAGAGTCATCTTCTCTACCAGCCGAATACCTTTTCAACCGACCGATGTTTTCACACAACCTTTGAGGGGAGAAGCTCCTTAAAGCGGCAACCGTTCGTCCCTCGTAGTAGTCCTAGTCATAGTCTTAGTGTGTAACCAGCATACTTACCCGTTTTTGAGCCCTGACAGCGCCGTAAAGAGTCATCTTCTCTACCAGCCAGATACCTTTTCAACCGATCGTTGTTTTCACACAACCTTTTAGGGGCGAAGCTCTCTAAAGCGGCACCTGTTCGTTCCTCGTAGTATTCCTAGTCGTAGTCGTAGTGTGTAACCGGTATACTTTTAGCTTTTGAGCCCTGCCAGCGCCGTAGAGCCATTTTTTCTACCAGCCGTATACCTTTTCAACCGATCGAGGTTTCCCCTCAGCCTTTTAGGGGCGAAGCTCCTTGAAGCGACAACCGTTCGTCCCTCGTAGTAGTCCTAGTAATAGTCGTAATGTGTAACCAGCATACTTACCCGTTTTTGAGCCCTGCCAGCGCCGTAAAGAGCCATCTTCTCTACCAGCCGGATACCTTTTCAACCAATGGATGTTTTCACACAACCTTTTAGGGGCGAAGGTCCTTAAAGCGGCACCTGTTCGTTCCTCGTAGTATTCCTTGTCCTAGTCGAAGTGTGCAACTAGTATACTTACCCATTTGTGAGCCCTGCCAGCGCCATCAAGAGCCATCTTCTCTACCAGCCGGAAAACTTTTCAACTGATCGAGGTTTCTTTTCATCATTTTAGGGGCGAAGCTCCTTAAAGCTGCACCTATTCGTTCATCGTAGTAGTCCAAGTCGTAGTCGAAGTGTGTAACCAGTGTTTTTATCCATTTTTGAGCCTTGCCAGTGCAGTAAAGAGCTATCTTCAATACAAACCGGGTACCTTTTCTACCAATGGAGGTTTCCACTCGACCTCTTAGGGGCGAAGCTCCTTAAAGCGGCACCCGTTCGTTCATCGCAGTAGTCCCAGTCGTAGTCGTAGTGTGTAACCAGCATACTTACCCGTTTGTGAGCCCTGCCAGCGCCGTAAAGGGTCATCTTCTCTACCAGCCGGATACCTTTTCAGCCAATCGATGTTTTTACTCAACCTCTTAGGGGGGGAAGCTCCTTAAAGCGGCACCCGTTCAGTCCTTGTAGTAGGCATATTCGTATTCGTAGTGTGTAACCAGTATACTTTTCGTTTTTGAGCCCTTCCAACGCCGTAAAGAGCCATCTTCTCTACCAGCCAGATACCTTTTCAACCGATCGAGGTTTACCCTCAGCCTTTTAGGGGCGAAGCTCCTTAAAGCGGACACCGTTCGTCCCTCGTAGTAGTCCTAGTCATATTCGTAGTGTGTACCCAGTGCCCTTACCCGTTTGTGAGCCCTGCCAGTGCCATAGAATGCCATCTTCTCTATAAGCCTGATACCTTTTTAACCGATCGATGTTTCCACTCAGAATTTTAGGGGCGAAGCTCCTTAAAGCGGCAACCGTTCGTCCCTCGTAGTAGTCCTAGTCGTAGTCGCAGTGTGTAACCAGTATAATTTCGTTTTTGAGCCCTGACAGCGCCGTAAAGAGTCACCTTCTCAACCAGCCGGATACCTTTTCAACCGATTGATGTTTCTACTCAACCTTTTATGGGCGAAGCTCCTTAAAGTTGCACCCCTTCATTCCTCGTAGAATTCCTACTCGTAGTCGAAGTGTGCAACTAGTATACTTACCCGTTTCTGAGCCCTACCAGCGCATTAAAGAACCATCTTCTCTACCAGCCGGATAACTTTTCAACCGATCGAGGTTTCTACTCATCCTTTTAGGAGCGAAGCTCCTTAAAGCGGCACCCATTCGTCCCTCGTTGTAGTCCTAGTCGTAGTCGTAGTGTGTAACCAGTATACTTTTTTGTTTTTGAGCCATCCCAGTGCCGTAAAGAGCCATCTTCTCTACCAGCCGGATATCTTTTCAATCGATCGAGGTTTCCACTCATCCATTTAAGGGCGAAGCTTCTTAAAGCGGCACCCATTCGTTCATTGTAGTAGTCCTAGTCGTAGTCGTAGTGTCTAACTGGTGTACTTACCCGTTTATGAGCCCTGCCAGTTCCGTAAACAGCCATCATCTCTACCAGGTGGATACCTTTTCAACCGACCGAGGTTTCCACTCATCCTTTTAGGGGCGAAGTTCCTTAAAGCGGCACCCATTCGTTCATCGTAGTAGTTCAAGTCGTAGTCGTAGTGAGTAACCAGTGCTTTTACCCGTTTGTGAGCCCTACCAGTGCCGTAAGGAGCCATCTTCTCTACAAATCGGATACTTTTTCAACCGATCGAAGTTTCCACTCGACCTTTTAGGGGCGAAGATCCTTAAAGCAGCAACCGTTCGTCCCTAGTAATAGTCCTAGTCATAGTCGTAGTGTGTAACCAGCATACTTACCCGTTTGTGAGCCCTGCCAGCTCTGTAAAGAGCCTTCTTCTCTACCAGCCGGATACCTTTTCAACCGATTGATGTTTCCATTCAAACTTTTAGGGTCGAAGCTCCTTAAAGAGGCACCCGTTCGTTCATCGTAGTAGTCCTTGTCATAGTCGTAGTGTGTAACCAGTGTAGTTACCCGTTTGTGAGCCCTTCCAGTCTCGTAAACAGCCATCTTCCCTACAAACCGGATACCTTTTCAACCGATTGAGGTTTCCACTCGACCTTTAAGGGGCGAATCTCCTTAAAGCGGCACCCGTTCGTCCCTCGTAGTAGTCCTAGTCATAGACGTAGTGTGTAACCAGTATACGTTTTATATTTGAGCACTCCCAGCGCCGTAAAGAGCCATCTTCTCTACCAGCCGGATACCTTTTCAACCGATTGATCTTTCCACTGAAATTTTTAGGGGAGAAGCTCCTTAAAGCGGCAACCGTTCGTCCCTCGTAGTAGTCCTAGTCATAGTCTTAGTGTGTAACCAGCATACTTACCCGTTTTTGAGCCCTGACAGCGCCGTAAAGAGTCATCTTCTCTACCAGCCAGATACCTTTTCAACCGATCGTTGTTTTCACACAACCTTTTAGGGGCGAAGCTCTCTAAAGCGGCACCTGTTCGTTCCTCGTAGTATTCCTAGTCGTAGTCGTAGTGTGTAACCGGTATACTTTTAGCTTTTGAGCCCTGCCAGCGCCGTAGAGCCATTTTTTCTACCAGCCGTATACCTTTTCAACCGATCGAGGTTTCCCCTCAGCCTTTTAGGGGCGAAGCTCCTTGAAGCGACAACCGTTAGTCCCTCGTAGTAGTCCTAGTAATAGTCGTAATGTGTAACCAGCATACTTACCCGTTTTTGAGCCCTGCCAGCGCCGTAAAGAGCCATCTTCTCTACCAGCCGGATACCTTTTCAACCAATGGATGTTTTCACACAACATTTTAGGGGCGAAGGTCCTTAAAGCAGCACCTGTTCGTTCCTCGTAGTATTCCTTGTCCTAGTCGAAGTGTGCAACTAGTATACTTACCCATTTGTGAGCCCTGCCAGCGCCATCAAGAGCCATCTTCTCTACCAGCCGGAAAACTTTTCAACTGATCGAGGTTTCTTTTCATCATTTTAGGGGCGAAGCTCCTTAAAGCTGCACCTATTCGTTCATCGTAGTAGTCCAAGTCGTAGTCGAAGTGTGTAACCAGTGTTTTTATCCATTTTTGAGCCTTGCCAGTGCAGTAAAGAGCTATCTTCAATACAAACCGGGTACCTTTTCTACCAATGGAGGTTTCCACTCGACCTCTTAGGGGCGAAGCTCCTTAAAGCGGCACCCGTTCGTTCATCGCAGTAGTCCCAGTCGTAGTCGTAGTGTGTAACCAGCATACTTACCCGTTTGTGAGCCCTGCCAGCGCCGTAAAGGGTCATCTTCTCTACCAGCCGGATACCTTTTCAGCCAATCGATGTTTTTACTCAACCTCTTAGGGGGGGAAGCTCCTTAAAGCGGCACCCGTTCAGTCCTTGTAGTAGGCATATTCGTATTCGTAGTGTGTAACTAGTATACTTTTCGTTTTTGAGCCCTTCCAACGCCGTAAAGAGCCATCTTCTCTACCAGCCAGATACCTTTTCAACCGATCGAGGTTTACCCTCAGCCTTTTAGGGGCGAAGCTCCTTAAAGCGGACACCGTTCGTCCCTCGTAGTAGTCCTAGTCATAGTCGTAGTGTGTACCCAGTGCCCTTACCCGTTTGTGAGCCCTGCCAGTGCCATAGAAAGCCATCTTCTCTATAAGCCTGATACCTTTTTAACCGATCGATGTTTCCACTCAGAATTTTAGGGGCGAAGCTCCTTAAAGCGGCAACCGTTCGTCCCTCGTAGTAGTCCTAGTCGTAGTCGCAGTGTGTAACCAGTATAATTTCGTTTTTGAGCCCTGACAGCGCCGTAAAGAGTCACCTTCTCAACCAGCCGGATACCTTTTCAACCGATTGATGTTTCTACTCAACCTTTTATGGGCGAAGCTCCTTAAAGTTGCACCCCTTCATTCCTCGTAGAATTCCTACTCGTAGTCGAAGTGTGCAACTAGTATACTTACCCGTTTCTGAGCCCTACCAGCGCATTAAAGAACCATCTTCTCTACCAGCCGGATAACTTTTCAACCGATCGAGGTTTCTACTCATCCTTTTAGGAGCGAAGCTCCTTAAAGCGGCACCCATTCGTCCCTCGTTGTAGTCCTAGTCGTAGTCGTAGTGTGTAACCAGTATACTTTTTTGTTTTTGAGCCCTCCCAGTGCCGTAAAGAGCCATCTTCTCTACCAGCCGGATATCTTTTCAACCGATCGAGGTTTCCACTCATCCATTTAAGGGCGAAGCTTCTTAAGCGGCACCCATTCGTTCATTGTAGTAGTCCTAGTCGTAGTCGTAGTGTCTAACTGGTGTACTTACCCGTTTGTGAGCCCTGCCAGTTCCGTAAACAGCCATCATCTCTACCAGGTGGATACCTTTTCAACCGACCGAGGTTTCCACTCATCCTTTTAGGGGCGAAGTTCCTTAAAGCGGCACCCATTCGTTCATCGTAGTAGTTCAAGTCGTAGTCGTAGTGAGTAACCAGTGCTTTTACCCGTTTGTGAGCCCTACCAGTGCCGTAAGGAGCCATCTTCTCTACAAATCGGATACTTTTTCAACCGATCGAAGTTTCCACTCGACCTTTTAGGGGCGAAGATCCTTAAAGCAGCAACCGTTCGTCCCTAGTAATAGTCCTAGTCATAGTCGTAGTGTGTAACCAGCATACTTACCCGTTTGTGAGCCCTGCCAGCGCTGTAAAGAGCCTTCTTCTCTACCAGCCGGATACCTTTTCAACCGATTGATGTTTCCATTCAAACTTTTAGGGTCGAAGCTTCTTAAAGAGGCACCCGTTCGTTCATCGTAGTAGTCCTTGTCATAGTCGTAGTGTGTAACCAGTGTAGTTACCCGTTTGTGAGCCCTTCCAGTCTCGTAAACAGCCATCTTCCCTACAAACCGGATACCTTTTCAACCGATTGAGGTTTCCACTCGACCTTTAAGGGGCGAATCTCCTTAAAGCGGCACCCGTTCGTCCCTCGTAGTAGTCCTAGTCATAGACGTAGTGTGTAACCAGTATACGTTTTATATTTGAGCACTCCCAGCGCCGTAAAGAGCCATCTTCTCTACCAGCCGGATACCTTTTCAACCGATTGATCTTTCCACTGAAATTTTTAGGGGAGAAGCTCCTTAAAGCGGCAACCGTTCGTCCCTCGTAGTAGTCCTAGTCATAGTCTTAGTGTGTAACCAGCATACTTACCCGTTTTTGAGCCCTGACAGCGCCGTAAAGAGTCATCTTCTCTACCAGCCAGATACCTTTTCAACCGATCGTTGTTTTCACACAACCTTTTAGGGGCGAAGCTCTCTAAAGCGGCATCTGTTCGTTCCTCGTAGTATTCCTAGTCGTAGTCGTAGTGTGTAACCGGTATACTTTTAGCTTTTGAGCCCTGCCAGCGCCGTAGAGCCATTTTTTCTACCAGCCGTATACCTTTTCAACCGATCGAGGTTTCCCCTCAGCCTTTTAGGGGCGAAGCTCCTTGAAGCGACAACCGTTCGTCCCTCGTAGTAGTCCTAGTAATAGTCGTAATGTGTAACCAGCATACTTACCCGTTTTTGAGCCCTGCCAGCGCCGTAAAGAGCCATCTTCTCTACCAGCCGGATACCTTTTCAACCAATGGATGTTTTCACACAACATTTTAGGGGCGAAGGTCCTTAAAGCGGCACCTGCTCGTTCCTCGTAGTATTCCTTGTCCTAGTCGAAGTGTGCAACTAGTATACTTACCCATTTGTGAGCCATGCCAGCGCCATCAAGAGCCATCTTCTCTACCAGCCGGAAAACTTTTCAACTGATCGAGGTTTCTTTTCATCATTTTAGGGGCGAAGCTCCTTAAAGCTGCACCTATTCGTTCATCGTAGTAGTCCAAGTCGTAGTCGAAGTGTGTAACCAGTGTTTTTATCCATTTTTGAGCCTTGCCAGTGCAGTAAAGAGCTATCTTCAATACAAACCGGGTACCTTTTCTACCAATGGAGGTTTCCACTCGACCTCTTAGGGGCGAAGCTCCTTAAAGCGGCACCCGTTCGTTCATCGCAGTAGTCCCAGTCGTAGTCGTAGTGTGTAACCAGCATACTTACCCGTTTGTGAGCCCTGCCAGCGCCGTAAAGGGTCATCTTCTCTACCAGCCGGATACCTTTTCAGCCAATCGATGTTTTTACTCAACCTCTTAGGGGGGGAAGCTCCTTAAAGCGGCACCCGTTCAGTCCTTGTAGTAGGCATATTCGTATTCGTAGTGTGTAACCAGTATACTTTTCGTTTTTGAGCCCTTCCAACGCCGTAAAGAGCCATCTTCTCTACCAGCCAGATACCTTTTCAACCGATCGAGGTTTACCCTCAGCCTTTTAGGGGCGAAGCTCCTTAAAGCGGACACCGTTCGTCCCTCGTAGTAGTCCTAGTCATAGTCGTAGTGTGTACCCAGTGCCCTTACCCGTTTGTGAGCCCTGCCAGTGCCATAGAAAGCCATCTTCTCTATAAGCCTGATACCTTTTTAACCGATCGATGTTTCCACTCAGAATTTTAGGGGCGAAGCTCCTTAAAGCGGCAACCGTTCGTCCCTCGTAGTAGTCCTAGTCGTAGTCGCAGTGTGTAACCAGTATAATTTCGTTTTTGAGCCCTGACAGCGCCGTAAAGAGTCACCTTCTCAACCAGCCGGATACCTTTTCAACCGATTGATGTTTCTACTCAACCTTTTATGGGCGAAGCTCCTTAAAGTTGCACCCGTTCGTTCCTCGTAGTATTCCTACTCATAGTCGAAGGGTGCATCTAGTATACTTTTCGTTTTTGAGCACTCCCAGCACCGTAAAGAGCCATCTTCTCTACCAGCCGGATACCTTTGCAACCGATCGATCTTTCCACCCAACCTTTTATGGGCGAAGCTCCTTAAAGCGGCACCCGTTTGTTCATCGCAGTATTCCCAGTAGTATTCGTAGTGTGTAACCGGTATGCTTACCTGTTTGTGAGCCCTGCCAGCGCTGTAAAGAGCCATCTTCTCTACCAGCCGGATACCTTTTCAACCAATCGATGTTTTCTTTCAAACTTTTAGGGGTGAAGCTCCTTAAAGCGGCACCCGTTCGTTCATCGTAGTGTACCTATTCGTAGTCGTAGTTTGTAACCAGTACACTCACCCGTTTGATAGCCCTGCCAGTGCCATAAAGAGCCATCTTCTCTACCAGCCGGATATCTTTTCAACCCATCGAGGTTTACACTAGACCTTTTAGGGGCGAAGCTCCTTAAAGCGGCACTCGTTCGTTCCACAATGTATTCCTAGTCCTAGTCGAAGTGTGCAACTAGTATACTTACCCGTTTGTGAGCCCTGCCAGCGCCATAAAGAGCCATCTTCTCTTCCAGCCAGATAACTTTTCAACTGATCGAGGTTTCTGCTCCTCATTTTAGGGGCGAAGCTCCTTAAAGCTGCACCTATTCGTTCATTGTAGTAGTCCAAGTCGTAGTCGAAGTGTGTAACCAGTGTTTTTACCCGTTTTTGGCCCTGCCAGTGCAGTAAAGAGCCATCTTCAATACAAACCGGGTACCTTTTCAACCAATGGAGGATTCCACTCGACCTCTTAGGGGCGAAGTTCCTTAAAGCGGCAACCCGTTCGTTCATTGCAGTAGTCCCAGTCGTAGTCGTAGTGTGTAACCAGCATACGTACCCGTTTGTGAGCCCTGCAAGCGCCGTAAAGGGTCATCTTCTCTACCAGCCGGATACCTTTTCAGCCGATCGATGTTTTTTTTTCAACCCTTTAGGGTTGAAGCTCCATAAAGCGGCACCCGTTCAGTCCTTGTAGTAGGCATAGTCGTAGTCGTAGTGTGCAACTAGTATACTTTTCGTTTTTGAGCCCTCCCAGCACCGTAAAGAGCCATCTTCTCTACCAGCCGGATACCTCTTCAACCGATCGAGGTTTCCCCTCAGCCTTTTAGGGGCGAAGATCCTTAAAGCGGCAACCGTTCGTCCCTCGTAGTAGTGCTAGTCATAGTCGTAGTGTGTAACCAGTACACCTACCCGTTTGTAAGCCCTGCCAGTGCCATAGAGAGCCATCTGCAATATAAGCCGGATACCTTTTCAACCGATCGAGGTTTCCCCTCAGCTTTTTAGGGGCGAAGCTCCTTAAAGCGGCAACCGTTCGTCCCTCGTAGTAGTCCTAGTCATAGTCGTAGTGTGTAACCAGTACACTTACCTGTTTGTGAGCCCTGCCAGTGCCATAGAGAGCCATCTTCTCTTTTAGCCGGATACCTTTTCAACCGATCGATGTTTCCATTCAAATTTTTAGGAGCAAAGCTCCTTAATGTGGCACCCGTTTGTTCCTCGTAGTAGCGTTGTCTTACTCATAGTGTGCAACTAGTATAGTTTTCATTTTTGAGCCCTCCCAGCACCGTAAGGAGCCATCTTCTCTACCAGCGGGATACCTTTTCAGCCGATTGATGTTTCTACTCAACCTTTTAGGGGCGAAGCTCCTTAAAGTTGCACCCGTTCGTTCCTCGTAGTATTCCTACTCATAGTCGAAGTGTGCAACTAGTATACTTTTCGTTTGTGAGCCCTGCCAGCGCCGTAAACGGTCATCTTCTCTACCAGCCGGATACCTTTTCAACCGATCGATGTTTCCACTCAACCTTTAAGGGGCGAATCTCCTTAAAGCGGCACCTGATCGTCCCTCGTAGTAGTTTTAGTCGTAGTCGTAGTGTGTAGCCAGTTAACTTACGCGTTTGTGAGCCCTGAAAGTGCCGTAAAGAGCCTTATTCTCTACCAGCCGGATACCCTTTCAACCGATCGATGTTTCCACTCAACCTTTTAGTGGCGAAGCTTCTTAAAGCGGCAGCCGTTCGTTCAACGCAGTAATCCCAGTCGTAGTCGTAGTGTGTAACCAGTATACTTACACGTTTTTGAGCCCTGCCTGCGCTGTAAAGAGCCATCTTCTCTACCAGCCGGATACCTTTTCAACCGATCGAGCGACACCACGGACCCGAGCTAACGAGGGAGTTTTGGCTCTCTCCCACGCCTAGCCGTGCGTGGCTTTGCAGTGTCCGGGGAAAAGGGGATCCTGGGCGTTGAGCCAATGCTGGGTGATTGGACCTTTAAGGCCCCCCGGCAGAGGTAACACACCCCTTTGGCCCCGGCTTCACGTAGACTGCACCCCCGGATTGACCCGCCCGGGGGGAATCGGCAGTTGCCTTTTCCTGTCTCCACCTCACATCTTCGTCTTTCCTCTCACTTTAAATCTTTCCTGTCCTCTACTCACTTCCATTGACTTCCGTGTTTCCTGGCGGCAAGGGTTAACCCTGTGTGGCTATCCTACCTTGGATACACCATATTCGGTTATAGTGGTGGCGTACAGCTGGCGTCTGCGGGGCCTGTACTTACAGACCCTCCAGCGTCCCCTTGTAGGACTCCATGGTGGGTGGCTGGCGCCGCTGCCGAAAGTAAGCATTTACATATGGCTTGTTCCTTCCCCCCACTCCCTGATCGCCCTCAAAAAAGAGGGCGCACCGATGAAGTTTTCTAGTTTTTTGGTAACCAGAAAGTATCTTTTCCCCGATTTCACGTTATTCACGCTGACACACCCGGCAAATCAGTGCGAACTCTTTCACCTTTTCTGGTATCAAAGTCTTTGACGGAAATCTTTGGCCCAGGATATGAAGCTTTGAGAATGGCAAGTGGTGACCTCCTGTTGGAGCTCCGCGACCAGAAACAATATGAAAAATTGCCTAACCTTGTGAAATTTGGAGATACTAAATTAATAGTAACCCCACACAGAACCATGAACACCACCCGTGGCGTAGTCTCAGATGATGACCTGTTAGGGCTGACGGAGGCTGAACTCCTGGAGGGTTTCAGCGAACAGAATGTCATAAACGTAAAACGAATCAGCATGAGGCGTGATGACAAAGAAGTCCACACTAAACACCTGATACTTACCTTCAATTCAAGTGTACGGCCCGTCTCCGTTGAGGCTGGCTATATCAAGCTTCGAGTTAGGCCATATATACCAAACCCCCTCCGATGTTTCAAATTCCAACGGTTCGGCCACAGTTCACAGAAATACCGAGGCCGCCTAACTTGCGCGAAATGCAGTGCTGAAGAGCACACATCAGATGCCTGTGAAAACTCTCTTCACTGGGCGAACTGTAATGGGGAACATGCCGCATACTCGCGGTCATGCCCGTGCTGGAAAAAGGAAAAGGAAATTGTCACAATTAAGGTAAAACAAAATATTTCATTTAAGGAGGCACGAAGGCAGGTGTCCTGCCTACCAGAAACTAGCTTTGCCGAAGGGGCGCGTCAGGGGGCAGCGCCACGACGGCCCCTGGCGCCTGTCTGGCACACGCGTAGTGAGCCAGCGGTGACGCCATTCGCCCCCTCGGCGGTTGCCGCCAGTGCTGCTTCGCCGTCGAAGAAGGACCCACCAACCTCCGGGCTGGGGGCCGCGAAGGCCTTGCCTTTGGAGGCGAGGCCCTCAAAACAACTGCAGCGCTCGCAAGAGCGCTTGTCCAGTGCCTCGCTAGAGGCAATGGACACAACTCTGAGCGTGAGGGCGCAGCAAGCGCCTAAGGATCGGCGCGACTCCGTCGACCGATCCAAAAAAGAAAAATCTCGTGTCACGGCCCCTGGAAAGGGTCCGTGAGCTAATTCTCTATCTTTTAGCACACAGCACAAAACACATTTAAAATGGACACGCAGATTTTACAGTGGAATGTGAGAGGACTTCTCCATAACCTTGATGATATTATAGAACTCCTTAATAAACACACTCCAAAGGTGCTGTGTGTTCAGGAAACACACCTTAAGTCCACACAAACAAACTTTCTAAAGCAATATGCCATCTACCGCAAAGACCGTGACGACGCTGCCGCCTCGTCGGGCGGTGTCGCTTTAATAATTGATAAAAGTGTTGCCTGTAAGCAATTAAACATTCGAACTTCTCTTGAAGCAGTTGCTGTCCGAGGAGTGCTGTTCGGGAAGCTACTAACAATTACTTCTGTTTACATTCCTCCGTGCTATCAACTTTCGAAGACAGAATTTCGAAGCTTCATTGATGAACTTCCTCCGCCATATATAGTCGTCGGTGATCTAAATGCACATAATCCTCTATGGGGCGACTCCCGTTTGGATGCACGAGAACGCCTAATAGAACACTTTCTGTTTTCGTCAGGTGCATGTTTACTTAACAAAAAAGAATCAACATATTATAGTACTACGCACAACACATACTCTTCTATAGACCTGAGTATTGTCTCGAGTACACTAATTCCTTATCTGGAGTGGTCTGTTCTCAAGAACCCCTTTGGGAGTGACCACTTCCCGATAATGTTGAAGCTAACTAAAGAAGATACATGCTCGCCTGACATTCCTCACGGGAACACCAAGTCAGCCAACTGGGAACTGTTCCGAGAAAACACATCTTTAGATGGAGGGGACATTGCTGATTTTAATATAGACGATGCTGCGGCGTACCTAACAGATTTTATTATTGACGCTGCAGCGAAATGTATTAAGCAAACTAAAGGAATGTCTAATAAGCGTCACATTTCATGGTGGAATGACGATTGTCGGAAAGCGCGAAATAGTTAAAATAAAGCTTGGAGATTACTCCTAAATTACCCAACGGCTGAAAACATCGACAATTTTAAACAGGTGAAGTCACAAGCTAGAAGAACGCGTCGTCTTGCAAAGAGAGAAAGTTGCAATAGGTACATCTCCAGTATAAATTCTTACACCGACGAAACGAAGGTTTGGAATAGGGTAAATAGGTTATTGGGTCGGGAGTCACACCCCCTACCCTTGGTAAGTAGCCGAGGTGAGAGCCTAGAGGAGCAGGCGGACTGCCTAGGCGAACACTTTGAATACGTCTCAAGTGCATCAAACTATACAGAAACTTTCTTAAAATTCAAAGAACGCGAAGAGCGACAGCCCCTTAAATGTAAACGTCCATCCAGTGAGTCTTACAACTGCCCATTTACGTTAGCTGAACTTAAGGCATCTCTTGCGTGCTGCAACAACTCAGCGCCAGGTGTTGATCGTATAGCATACGAAATGGTCAAGTACCTTCACCCCGAAGCACTAAAAACACTCCTAACTCTCTTCAATAACATGTGGGCAGCTGGGTATATTCCATTGTCATGGAAAGAAGCTATAGTCATCCCAGTACTTAAACAAGGCAAAGATCAGTCTTTGGCCGCCAGCTACAGGCCAATACCGCTAACAAGCTGTCTATGCAAACTATATGAGAAAATGATAAACCGGCTCTTAATCCACTTTTTAGAAAGTAACAGTATACTAGACCCCCTTCAGTGTGGTTTCAGAGAGGGGAGGTCGACAACAGACCACCTTGTTCGCATAGAGACATACATCAGAGATGCATTTATTGATAGGCAGTTTGTACTTTCGGTATTCCTAGACTTAGAGAAGGCGTATGACACCACATGGCGATTTGGGATTCTCCGCGATGTTGTCACCATGGGCATCCGTGGGAACATGCTAAACACAATTAAAAGTTTCCTGTCTAACCGAACCTTTCGCGTAAAAGAGGGAAATGCTCTCTCTAGAACTTTTACCCAAGAGACTGGTGTTCCGCATGGGGGCGTGCTTAGTTGCACACTCTATTGTAAATATGAACTCCCTGCAGTCAGTCATTCCAAGTGCGATGTTTTATTCCGTGTATGTTGATGATGTGCAGATGAGTTTCAAATGATGCAATATGTCTGTCTGCGAACGACAAGTGCAGCTTGGAATGAATAAATTCTCTAAATGGGCGGATGAAAACGGTTTTAAAATAAACACGAAGAAAAGTACTTGCATACTTTTCTCCAACAAACGAGGGGTAATGCCACAACCAAATGTTGCGATCAAGGGAGACCAACTCTCTGTAAGCAGCGAGCATAAATTCCTGGGAACCACTTTAGATTCTAAGCTTACGTTTATTCCCCATATTAAATATGTCAAAATGAAATGTTTGAAAGCGATGAACGTCCTAAAACTCCTGTCACGTACAACATGGGGTAGTGATCGAAAGCGCCTCTTGAAGTTATACAAAAGCCTTGTCGGGTCGCGCCTTGATTATGCCTCTAGAATTTATCATTCGGCAACGCCAAGTGCATTAAAAATCCTAGACCCCGTTCACCATCTGGGTATCCGACTTGCAACCGGTGCTTTCAGGACAAGCCCGATCCAGAGCCTCTACGTAGAGTCGAATCAGTGGTCACTTCACCTGCAGCGATCCTATAGCAGTTTCACATATTTTATAAAGGTACATGCAAACATCAAGCATCCATCTTATTCAACTATAAACGATATGACCGCTGCCACTCTCTTCCATAATCGACCCACAGTGAGAAAGCCGTTCTCCTTGCGTGTGAGAAACTTATGTGAGGAAATGTTTGTTCCACTGCTGGAACTCTGTCCTACGCCCACAGCGATACTTTTACCGCCGTGGCAGTGGCAGCTTATACACTGTGACACCTCATTTGTTGAGATCACTAAACACGCACCAGAAGCACATATTAAAATGCATTTCCGAGAACTCCAGTCCAACTACTCATGCGTAGAGTTTTATACTGACGCTTCTAAGTCGCATGCAGGGGTGGCTTATGCAGCCATCGGAGCATCCTTCTCGGAATCCGGCGTGCTGCACCCAGAAACAAGTATATTTACGGCTGAGGGTTATGCACTATTTTCCGCTGTGAAGCATATACGGAAATCAAACATACGAAAATCAATTATATTCACAGACTCGTTAAGCGTCGTAAATGCATTAAGATCCCTTTTCAGATTCAGAATTCCGATAATAATTGAGCTATATTCCGTTCTGTGTACAGCGTATATGTCCAACCAGCATGTTACTATTTGCTGGGTACCTGGCCATAGAAGTATCGAGGGCAATATGTTAGCTGACCAAATGGCCACGTCAATTATAATGCGCGCTATTAACCCCACCGCTACTGTCCCTGCCACAGATCTAAAAGCCTTTCTACGAAAGAAACTGCGAAACCACTGGCAACGCTTGTGGGACACAGAAATAAATAATAAGCTTCATTTGATTAAGCCGCGGTTGGGTTACTGGCTCTCCGCAACAAGAACACGGCGAACTGATGTCCTATTCTGTCGCCTCAGAATAGGCGCACTTATGGTACTCATAACTTTCTTCTGACTGGCGATGAACCTCCTACTTGTGGTAGATGTGGTGACAGGCTTACCGTCCTCCACGTCCTCCTGGAGTGTGCGGAAGCTGAAAGGGAGAGAAAGAAATATTTTGCTTTAGCATACCGCTATAATCTTCCTTTACATCCGATTATGTTTCTCGGTGAAGAGCCGCTTTTTGATACAAAATCAGTTTTAAGCTTTTTTAAGGATGTAGTACTGAATGTTGTTAGCCCAACATTGAATGTTTTAGCCCAACAGGTTCATAGCGCATCCTCTGTTCAGAGGATGCTGCTGTGATAGCAGATTTCAATGAGCCCAGGCCTCCATGCTCTTGTTTTAAGGGCTCTGTCGAGGCACTGGTGCTCCATGCCAAGTTTTTATTTGACATGCTTATCACTTTTAAATCATTTTATGTCTCCATAGCTCACATCATTTGTCATTGCCATAATTTTACCATATGTATACTTTTACACACCTACAGCGACTGTTTTTTAGGCCCATTTACAGCCACGTCACATTTGTTTTATCTACACTCCACATCCCACAATTCATTATCATCGCTCTGGCGCTCTTTGGCCATATCTGGCCCTTGCGCCAATAAACAACACTAATCAATCAACCGATCGAGGTTTTCCCTCAGCCTTTTAGGGGTGAAGGTCCCTAAAGCGGCAACCGTTCGTTCATCGTAGTAGTCCTAGTCGTAGTCGTAGTGTGTAACCAGTACACTTACCCGTTTCTGAGCCCTGACAATGCCATAAAGAGCCCTCTTCTCTACCATCCGGATACTTTTTCAACCGATCGAGGTTTCCACTCAACTTTTTTATGGCGCAGCTCTATAAAGCGGTACTCGTTCGTTCCTCGTAGTATTCCTAGTCGTAGTCGAAGTGTGCTACTAGTATACTTACCCGTTTGTGAGCCCTGCCAGCGCCATCAAGAGCCAACTTCTCTACCAGCCGGATAACTTTTCAACTGATCGAGGTTTCCACTCATCCTTTTAGGGGCGAAGCTCCTCAAAGCGGCACTCATTCGTTCATTGTAGTTGTCCAAGTCGTAGTCAAAGTGTGTAACCAGTGTTTTCACACAATTGTGAGCCCTGCCAGTGCAGTAAAAAGCCATCTTCAATACAAACCGGATACCTTTTCAACCAATCGAGGTTTCCACTCGATCTCTAAGGGGCGAAGCTCCTTAAAGCGGCACCCGTTTGTCCCTCGTAGTAGTCCTAGTCGTAGTCGTAGTGTGTAACCAGTACACTTTTTGTTTTTGAGCCCTCCCAGCGCCGTAAAGAGCCGTCTTCTCTACCAGCCGGATACCTTTTCAACCGATCGATGTTTCCACTCAAATTTTTAAGGGCGAAGCTCCTTAATTCGGCACCCGTTCGTTACTCGTAGTAGCCTTGTCGTAGTCGTAGTGTGACACTAGTATACATACCCGTTTGTGAGCCCTGCCAGCACCGTAAAGGGCCATTTTCTGTACCACATGTATACCTTTTCAACCGATCGAGGTTTTCTTTCAGCCTTTTAGGGGCGAAGCTCCTTAAAGCGGCAACCGTTCGTCCCTCGTAGTAGTCCTAGTCATAGTCGTAGTGTGTAACCAGCATACTTACCCGTCTTTGAGCCCTCCCAGCACCGTAATGAGCCATCTTCTCTAACGGCCGGACACCTTTGCAACCGATCGATTTTTCCACTCAACCTTTTAAGGGCGAAGCTCCTTAAAGTGGCACTCGTTTGTTCATCGCAGTAGTTCCAGTCGTATTCGTAGCGTGTAACTAGTATACTTACCCGTTTGTGAGCCCTGCCAGCGCTGTAAAGAGCCATCTTCTCTACCAGCCCGATACCTTTTCAACCGATCGATGTTTTCATTCAAACTTTTAGGGGCGAAGCTCCTTAAAGCGGCACCCCTTCGTTCATCGTAGTGGACCTATTCGTAGTCGTAGTTTGTAAACAGTACCCTCACCCGTTCAATAGCCCTGCCAGCGCTGTAAAGAGCCAGCTTCTCTACCAGCCGGATACCTTTTCAACCGATCGAGGTTTCCCCTAAGCCTTTTAGTGGCGAAGCTCCTTAAAGCGGCACCCGTTCGTTCATCGTAGTGAACCTATTCGTAGTCGTAGTTTGTAACCAGTACCCTCACCCGTTTGATAGCCCTGCCAGCGCCATCAAGAGCCATCTTCTCTGCCAGCCGGATAACTTTTCAACTGATCGAGGTTTCTACTCATCATTTTAGGGGCAAAGCTCCTTAAAGCTGCACCTATTCGTTCATCGTAGTAGTCCAAGTCGTAGTCGAAGTGTTTAACCAGTGTTTTTACAAGTTTGTGAGCCCTGCTAGTGCCGTAAACAGCCATCTTCCCTACAAACCGGATACCTTTTCAACCGATTGAGGTTTCCACTCGACCTTTTAGGGGCGAAGCTCCTTAAAGCGGCACCCGTTCGTCCTTCGTAGTAGTCCTAGTCATAGTCGTAGTGTGTAACCAGTATACTTTTTGTTTTTGAGCACTCCCAGCGCCGTAAAAGCCATCTTCTCTACCAGCCGGATACCTTTTCAACCGATCGATGTTTCCACTCAAATTTTTAGGGGTGAAGCTCCTTGATGTGGCACCCATTCGTTCCTCGTAGTAGCCTTGTCGTAGACGTAGTGTGCAACTAGTATACGTACCCGTTTGTGAGCCCTGCCTGCGCCGTAAAGAGCCATTTTCTCTACCAGCCATATACCTTTTCAACCGATCGAGGTTTCCCCTCAGCCTTTTAGGGGCGAAGCTCCTTAAAGCGGCAACCGTTCGTCTTTCGTAGTAGTCCTAGTCATAGTCGTAGTGTGTAACCAGTACACTTACCCGTTTTTGAGCCCTGACAGCGCCGTAAAGAGTCATCTTCTCTACGAGCCGGATACCTTTTCAACCGATCGATGTTTTCACACAACCTTTTAGGGGCGAAGCCCTTTAAAGTTGCACCTGTTCGTCCCTCGTAGTATTCCTACTCATAGTCGAAGTGTGCAATTAGTATACTTTTCGTTTTTGAGCCCTCCCAGCACCGTAGAGAGCCATCTTCTCAACCAGCCGGATACCTTTTCAACCAATCGAGGTATCCATACGACCTTTTAGGGGCGAAGCTCCTTAAAGCGGCACCCGTTCGTTCATCACAGTAGTCCCAGTTGTAGTCGTGTTGTGTAACCAGTATACTCACCCGTTTTTGAGCCCTGCCAGCGCCTTGAAGAGCCATCTTTTCGACCATCCGGATACTTTTTCAACCGATCGAGGTTTCAACTCAACCTTTTTTGGGCGAAGCTCCTTAAAGCGGCACTCGTTCGTTCCTCGTAGTATTCCTAGTCGTAGTCGAAGTGTGCATTTATTATATTTACCCGTTTGTGAGCCCTGCCAGCGCCATCAAGAGCCAACTTCTCTACCAGCAGGATAACTTTTCAACTGATCGAGGTTTCCACTCATCCTTTTAGGGGCGAAGCTCCTTAAAGCGGCACCCATTCGTTCATCGTAGTAGTCCAAGTCGTAGTCAAAGTGTGTAACCAGTGTTTTCACCCATTTGTGAGCCCTGCCAGTGCAGTAAAAAGCCATCTTCAATACAAACCGGATGCCTTTTCAACCAATCGAGGTTTCCACTCGACCTCTTAGGGGCGAAGCTCCTTAAAGCGGCACCCGTTTGTCCCTAGTAGTAGTCCTAGTCGTAGTCATAATGTGTAACCAGTACACTTTTTGTTTTTGAGCCCTCCCAGCGCATAAAGAGCCGTCTTCTCTACCAGCCGGATACCTTTTCAACAGATCGATGTTTCCACTCAAATTTTTAGGGGCGAAGCTCCTTAATTCGGCACCCGTTCGTTCCTCGTAGTAGCCTTGTCGTAGTCGTAGTGTGACACTAGTATACATACCCGTTTGTGAGCCCTGCCAGCCCCGTAAAGAGCCATTTTCTCCACCACCTGTATACCTATTCAATCGATCGAGGTTTTCTCTCAGCCTTTTAGGGGCGAAGCTCCTTAAAGCGGCAACCGTTCGTCCCTTGTAGTAGTCCTAGTCATATTCGTAGTTTGTAACCAGCATACTTACCCGTTTTTGAGCCCTCCCAGCACCGTAAAGAGCCATCTTCTCTACCAGCCGGATCCCTTTGCAACCAATCGATCTTTCCACTCAACCTTTTAAGGGCGAAGCTCCTTAAAGCGGCCCCCGTTTGTTCATCGCAGTAGTCCCAGCCGAATTCATAGTGTGTAACCAGTATACTTACCCGTTTGTGAGCCCTGCCAGCGCTGTAAAGAGCCATCTTCTCTACCAGCCGGATACCTTTTCAACCGATCGATGTTTTCATTCAAACTTTTAGGGGCGAAGCTCCTTAAAACGGCACCCATTCGTTCATCGTAGCGGACCTATTCGTAGTCGTAGTGTGTAACCAGTGCTTTTACCCGTTTGTGAGCCCTACCAGTGCCGTAAGGAGCCATCTTCTCTACAAACCGGATACCTTTTCAACCGATTGAGGTTTCCACTCGAGCTTTTTTGGGCGATGCTCCTTAAAGCGGCACTCGTTCGTTCCTCGTAGTATTCCTAGTCGTAGTCGAAGTGTGCAACTACTATACTTACCCGTTTGTGAGCCCTGCCAGCGCCATCAAGAGCCAACTTCTCTACCAGCCGGATAACTTTTCAACTGATCGAGGTTTCCACTCATCCTTTTAGGGGCGAAGCTCCTTATAGCGGCACCCATTCGTTCATCGTAGTAGTCCAAGTCGTAGTCAAAGTGTTTAACCAGTGTTTTCACCCATTTGTGAGCCCTGACAGTTCAGTAAAAAGCCATCTTCAATACAAACCGGATACCTTTTACACCAATCGAGGTTTCCACTCGACCTCTTAGGGGCGAAGCTCCTTAAAGCGGCACCCGTTTGTCCCTAGTAGTAGTCCTTGTCATAGTCGTAGTGTGTAACCAGTACACTTTTTGTTTTTCAGCCCTCCCAGCGCCGTAAAGAGCCGTCTTCTCTACCAGCCGGATACCTTTTCACATGATCGATGTTTCCACTAAAATGTTTAGGGGCGAAGCTCCTAAATTCGGCACCCGTTCGTCCCTCGCTGTATTCCTAGTCGTAGTCGAAGTGTGCAACTAGTATATTTACCCGTTTGTGAGCCCTGCCAGCGCCATCAAGAGCCAACTTCTCTACCAGCCGGATAACTTTTCAACCGATCGATGTTTTCATTCAAACTTTTAGGGGCGAAGCTTCTTAAAGCGCACCAGTTCGTTCATCGTAGTGGACCTATTCGTAGTCGTAGTTTGTAACCAGTACCCTCACCCGTTTGATAGCCCTGCCAGTGCCATAAAGAGCCATCTTCTCTACCAGCCGGATACCTTTTCAGCCGATTGATGTTTCTACTCAACCTTTTACGGGCGAAGCTCCTTAAAGTTGCACCCGTTTGTTCCTCGTAGTATTCCTACTCATAGTCGAAGTGTGCAACTAGTATGCTTTTCGTTTGTGAGCCCTGCCAGCGCCGTAAACGGTCATCTTCTCTACCAGCCGGATACTTTTTCAACCGATCGATGTTTCCACTCATCCTTTTAGGGGCGAATCTCCTTAAAGCGGCACCTGATCGTCCCTCGTAGTAGTTCTAGTCGTAGTCGTAGTGTGTAACCAGTACACTTACGCGTTTGTGAGCCCTGCAAGTGCCGTAAAGAGCCATCTTCTCTACCAGCCGGATACCCTTTCAACCGATCGATGTTTCCACTCAACCTTTTAGTGGCGAAGCTTCTTAAAGCGGCAGCCGTTCATTCAACGCAGTAATCCCAGTCGTAGTCGTAGTGTGTAACCAGTATACTTACCCATTTGTGAGCCCTGCCAGCGCTGTAAAGAGCCATCTTCTCTACCAGCCGGATACCTTTTCAACCGATCGAGGTTTTCCCTCAGCCTTTTAGGGGTGAAGGTCCCTAAAGCGGCAAACGTTCGTTCATCGTAGTAGTCCTAGTCGTAGTCGTAGTGTGTAACCAGTACACTTACCCGTTTCTGAGCCCTGACAATGCCATAAAGAACCCTCTTCTCTACCGTCCGGTTACTTTTTCAACCGATCGAGGTTTCAACTCAACCTTTTTTGGGCGCAGCTCTATAAAGCGGTACTCGTTCGTTCCTCGTAGTATTCCTTGTCGTAGTCGAAGTGTGCAACTAGTATACTTACCCGTTTGTGAGCCCTGCCAGCGCCATCAAGAGCCAACTTCTCTACCAGCTGGATAACTTTTCAACTGATCGAGGTTTCCACTCATCCTGTTAGGGGCGAAGCTCCTCAAAGCGGCACTCATTCGTTCATTGTAGTTGTCCAAGTCGTAGTCAAAGTGTGTAACCAGTGTTTTCACCCAATTGTGAGCCCTGCCAGTGCAGTAAAAAGCCATCTTCAATACAAACCGGATACCTTTTCAACCAATCGAGGTTTCCACTCGACCTCTAAGGGGCGAAGCTCCTTAAAGCGGCACCCGTTTGTCCCTCGTAGTAGTCCTAGTCGTAGTCGTAGTGTGTAACCAGTACACTTTTTGTTTTTGAGCCCTCCCAGCGCCGTAAAGAGCCGTCTTCTCTACCAGCCGGATACCTTTTCAACCGATCGATGTTTCCACTCAAATTTTTAAGGGCGAAGCTCCTTAATTCGGCACCCGTTCGTTACTCGTAGTAGCCTTGTCGTAGTCGTAGTGTGACACTAGTATACATACCCGTTTGTGAGCCCTGCCAGCGCCGTAAAGAACCATTTTCTGTACCACCTGTATACCTTTTCAACCGATCGAGGTTTTCTCTCAGCCTTTTAGGGGCGAAGCTCCTTAAAGCGGCAACCGTTCGTCCCTCGTAGTAGTCCTAGTCATAGTCGTAGTGTGTAACCAGCATACTTACCCGTTTTTGAGCCCTCCCAGCACCGTAAAGAGCCATCTTCTCTAACGGCCGGATACCTTTGCAACCGATCGATTTTTCCACTCAACCTTTTAAGGGCGAAGCTCCTTAAAGCGGCACCCGTTTGTTCATCGCAGTAGTTCCAGTCGTATTCGTAGTGTGTAACTAGTATACTTACCCGTTTGTGAGCCCTTCCAGCGCTGTAAAGAGCCATCTTCTCTACCAGCCGGATACCTTTTCAACCGATCAATGTTTCCATTCAAACTTTTAGGGGCGAAGCTCCTTAAAGCGGCACCCGTTCGTTCATCGTAGTGGACCTATTCGTAGTCGTAGTTTGTAACCAGTACCCTCACCCGTTTTATAGCCCTGCCAGTGCCATAAAGAGCCATCTTCTCTACCAGCCGGATATCTTTTCAACCGATCGAGGTTTCCACTCGACCTTTTAGGGGCAAAGCTCCTTAAAGCGGCACTCCTTCGTTCCTCGTAGTATTCCCTGTCCTAGTCGAAGTGTCTAACTGGTGTACTTACTTGTTTGTGAGCCCTGCCAGTGCCGTAACCAGCCATCTTCTCTACCAGCTGGATACCTTTTCAACCGATCGACGCTTCCACTCATCCTTTTAGGGGCAAAGCTCCTTAAAGCGGCACCCATTCGTTCATCGTAGTAGTTCAAGTCGTAGTCGTAGTGTGTAACCAGTGCTTTTACCCGTTTGTGAGCCCTACCAGTGCCGTAAGGAGCCATCTTCTCTACAAACCGGATACCTTTTCAACCGATTGAGGTTTCCACTCCACCTTTTTTGGGCGAAGCTCCTTAAAGCGGCACTCGTTCGTTCCTCGTAGTATTCCTAGTCGTAGTCGAAGTGTGCAACTAGTATACTTACCCGTTTGTTAGCCCTGCCAGCGCCATCAAGAGCCAACTTCTCTACCAGCCGGATAACTTTTCAACTGATCGACGTTTCCACTCATCCTTTTAGGGGCGAAGCTCCTTAAAGCGGCACCCATTCGTTCATCGTAGTAGTCCAAGTCGTAGTCAAAGTGTGTAACCAGTGTTTTCACCCATTTGTGAGCCCTTCCAGTGCAGTAAACAGCCATCTTCAATACAAATCAGATACCTTTTCAACCAATCGAGGTTTGCACTCGACCTCTTAGGGGCGAAGCTCCTTAAAGCGGCACCCGTTTGTCCCTCGTAGTAGTCCTAGTCGTAGTCGTAGTGTGTAACCAGTACACTTTTTGTTTTTGAGCCCTCCCAGCGCCATAAAGAGCCGTCTTCTCTACCAGCCGGATACCTTTTCAACCGATCGATGTTTACACTCAAATTTTTAGGGGCGAAGCTCCTTAATTCGGCACCCGTTCGTTCCTCGTAGTAGCCTTGTCGTAGTCGTAGTGTGACACTAGTATACATACCCGTTTGTGAGCCCTGCCAGCGCCGTAAAGAGCCATTTTCTCTACCACCTGTATACCTTTTCAACCGATCAAGGTTTTCTCTCACCCTTTTAGGGGCGAAGCTCCTTAAAGCGGCAACCGTTCGTCCATCGTAGTAGTTCTAGTCATAGTCGTAGTGTGTAACCAGCATACTTACCCGTTTTTGAGCCCTCCCAGCACCGTAAAGAGCCATCTTGTCTACCAGCCAGATACCTTTGCAACCCATTGATTTTTCCACTCAACCTTTTAAGGGCGAAGCTCCTTAAAGCGGCACCCGTTTGTTCATCGCAGTAGTCCCAGTCGTATTCGTAGTGTGTAACCAGTATACTTACCCGTTTGTGAGCCCTGCCAGCGCTGTAAAGAGCCATCTTCTCTACATGCCGGATACCTTTTCAACCAATCGAGGTTTCCCCTCAGCCTTTTAGTGGCGAAGGTCCTTAAAGCGGTACCCGTTCGTTCATCGTAGTGGACCTATTCGTAGTCGTAGTTTGTAACCAGTACCCTCACCCGTTTCATAGCCCTGCCAGTGCCATAAAGAGCCATCTTCTCTACCAGCCGGATATCTTTTCAACCGATTGAGGTTTCCACTCGACCTTTTAGGGGCAAAGCTTCTTAAAGCGGCACTCCTGCGTTCCTCGTAGTATTCCTAGTCCTAGTCAAAGTGTGCAACTAGTATACTTACCCGTCTGTGAGCCCTGCCCGCGCTGTAAAGAGTCATCTTCTCTACAAGCCGGTTACCTTTTCAACCGATCGAGGTTTTCCCTCAGCCTTTTAGGGGTGAAGGTCCATAAACCGGCAACCGTTCGTTCATCATAGTAGTTCAAGTCATAGTCGTAGTGTGTAACCAGTGCTTTTACCCGTTTGTGAGCCCTGCCAGTGCAGTAAACAGCCATCTTCCCTACAAACCGGATACCTTTTCAACCGATTGAGGTTTCCACTCGACCTTTTAGGGGCGAAGCTCCTTAAAGCGGCACCCGTTCGTCCTTCGTAGTAGTCCTAGTCATAGTCGTAGCGTGTACCCAGTATACTTTTTGTTTTTGAGCACTCCCAGCACCGTAAAGAGCCATCTTCTCTACCTGCCGGATACCTTTTCAACCGATCGATGTTTCCACTCAAATTTTTAGGGGCGAAGCTCCTTAATGTGGCACCCATTCGTTCCTCGTAGTAGCCTTGTCGTAGTCGTAGTGTGTAACCAGTATACGTACCTGTTTGTGAGCCCTGCCTGCGCCGTAAAGAGCCATTTTCTCTACCAGCCGTATACCTTTTCAACCGATCGAGGTTTCCCCTCAGCCTTTTAGGGGCGAAGCTCCTTAAAGCGGCAATCGTTTGTCTTTCGTAGTTGTCCTAGTCATAGTCGTAGTGTGTAACCAGTATACTTACCTGTTTTTGAGCCCTGACAGCGCCGTAACGAGTCATCCTCTTTACCAGTCGGATACCTTTTCACCGATCGATGTTTTCACACAAACTTTTAGGGGCGAAGCTCCTTAAATTTGCACCCGTTCGTCCCTCGTAGTATTCCTACTCATAGTCGAAGTGTGCAATTAATATACTTTTCATTTTTGAGCCCTCCAGGCACCGTAAAGAGCCATCTTCTCTACCAGCCGGATACCTTTTCAACAGATCGATGTTTCCACTCAAATTTTTAGGGGCGAAGCTCCTTAATTCGGCACCCGTTCGTTCCTCGTAGTAGCCTTGTCGTAGTCGTAGTGTGACACTAGTATACATACCCGTTTGTGAGCCCTGCCAGCCCCGTAAAGAGCCATTTTCTCCACCACCTGTATACCTATTCAATCGATCGAGGTTTTCTCTCAGCTTTTTAGGGGCGAAGCTCCTTAAAGCGGCAACCGTTCGTCCCTTGTAGTAGTCCTAGTCATATTCGTAGTTTGTAACCAGCATACTTACCCGTTTTTGAGCCCTCCCAGCACCGTAAAGAGCCATCTTCTCTACCAGCCGGATCCCTTTGCAACCAATCGATCTTTCCACTCAACCTTTTAAGGGCGAAGCTCCTTAAAGCCGCCCCCGTTTGTTCATCGCAGTAGTACCAGCCGAATTCATAGTGTGTAACCAGTATACTTACCCGTTTGTGAGCCCTGCCAGCGCTGTAAAAAGCCATCTTCTCTACCAGCCGGATACCTTTTCAACCGATCGATGTTTTCATTCAAACTTTTAGGGGCGAAGCTCCTTAAAACGGCACCCATTCGTTCATCGTAGCGGACCTATTCGTAGTCGTAGTGTGTAACCAGTGCTTTTACCCGTTTGTGAGCCCTACCAGTGCCGTAAGGAGCCATCTTCTCTACAAACCGGATACCTTTTCAACCGATTGAGGTTTCCACTCGAGCTTTTTTGGGCGAAGCTCCTTAAAGCGGCACTCGTTCGTTCCTCGTAGTATTCCTAGTCGTAGTCGAAGTGTGCAACTACTATACTTACCCGTTTGTGAGCCCTGCCAGCGCCATCAAGAGCCAACTTCTCTACCAGCCGGATAACTTTTCAACTGATCGAGGTTTCCACTCATCCTTTTAGGGGCGAAGCTCCTTATAGCGGCACCCATTCGTTCATCGTAGTAGTCCAAGTCGTAGTCAAAGTGTTTAAGCAGTGTTTTCACCCATTTGTGAGCCCTGACAGTGCAGTAAAAAGCCATCTTCAATACAAACCGGATACCTTTTACACCAATCGAGGTTTCCACTCGACCTCTTAGGGGCGAAGCTCCTTAAAGCGGCACCCGTTTGTCCCTAGTAGTAGTCCTTGTCATAGTCGTAGTGTGTAACCAGTACACTTTTTGTTTTTGAGCCCTCCCAGCGCCGTAAAGAGCCGTCTTCTCTACCAGCCGGATACCTTTTCACATGATCGATGTTTCCACTAAAATGTTTAGGGGCGAAGCTCCTTAATTCGGCACCCGTTCGTCCCTCGTAGTATTCCTAGACGTAGTCGAAGTGTGCAACTAGTATATTTACCCGTTTGTGAGCCCTGCCAGCGCCATCAAGAGCCAACTTCTCTACCAGCCGGATAACTTTTCAACCGATCGATGTTTTCATTCAAACTTTTAGGGGCGAAGCTTCTTAAAGCGCACCCGTTCGTTCATCGTAGTGGACCTATTCGTAGTCATAGTTTGTAACCAGTACCCTCACCCGTTTGATAGCCCTGCCAGTGCCATAAAGAGCTATCTTCTCTACCAGCCGGATACCTTTTCAGCCGATTGATGTTTCTACTCAACCTTTTACGGGCGAAGCTCCTTAAAGTTGCACCCGTTCGTTCCTCGTAGTATTCCTACTCATAGTCGAAGTGTGCAACTAGTATGCTTTTCGTTTGTGAGCCCTGCCAGCGCCGTAAACGGTCATCTTCTCTACCAGCCGGATACTTTTTCAACCGATCGATGTTTCCACTCATCCTTTTAGGGGCGAATCTCCTTAAAGCGGCACCTGATCGTCCCTCGTAGTAGTTCTAGTCGTAGTCGTAGTGTGTAACCAGTACACTTACGCGTTTGTGAGCCCTGCAAGTGCCGTAAAGAGCCATCTTCTCTACCAGCCGGATACCCTTTCAACCGATCGATGTTTCCACTCAACCTTTTAGTGGCGAAGCTTCTTAAAGCGGCAGCCGTTCATTCAACGCAGTAATCCCAGTCGTAGTCGTAGTGTGTAACCAGTATACTTACCCATTTGTGAGCCCTGCCAGCGCTGTAAAGAGCCATCTTCTCTACCAGCCGGATACCTTTTCAACCGATCGAGGTTTTCCCTCAGCCTTTTAGGGGTGAAGGTCCGTAAAGCGGCAAACGTTCGTTCATCGTAGTAGTCCTAGTCGTAGTCGTAGTGTGTAACCAGTACACATACCCGTTTCTGAGCCCTGACAATGCCATAAAGAACCCTCTTCTCTACCATCCGGATGCTTTTTCAACCGATCGAGGTTTCAACTCAACCTTTTTTGGACGCAGCTCTATAAAGCGGTACTCGTTCGTTCCTCGTAGTATTCCTAGTTGTAGTCGAAGTGTGCAACTAGTATACTTACCCGTTTGTGAGCCCTGCCAGCGCCATCAAGAGCCAACTTCTCTACCAGCCGGATAACTTTTCAACTGATCGAGGTTTCCACTCATCCTGTTAGGGGCGAAGCTCCTCAAAGCGGCACTCATTCGTTCATTGTAGTTGTCCAAGTCGTAGTCAAAGTGTGTAACCAGTGTTTTCACCCAATTGTGAGCCCTGCCAGTGCAGTAAAAAGCCATCTTCAATACAAACCGGATACCTTTTCAACCAATCGAGGTTTCCACTCGACCTCTAAGGGGCGAAGCTCCTTAAAGCGGCACCCGTTTGTCCCTCGTAGTAGTCCTAGTCGTAGTCGTAGTGTGTAACCAGTACACTTTTTGTTTTTGAGCCCTCCCAGCGCCGTAAAGAGCCGTCTTCTCTACCAGCCGGATACCTTTTCAACGGATCGATGTTTCCACTCAAATTTTTAAGGGCCAGGCTCCTTAATTCGGCACCCGTTCGTTACTCGTAGTAGCCTTGTCGTAGTCGTAGTGTGACACTAGTATACATACCCGTTTGTGAGCCCTGCCAGCGCCGTAAAGAACCATTTTCTGTACCACCTGTATACCTTTTCAACCGATCGAGGTTTTCTCTCAGCCTTTTAGGGGCGAAGCTCCTTAAAGCGGCAACCGTTCGTCCCTCGTAGTAGTCCTAGTCATAGTCGTAGTGTGTAACCAGCATACTTACCCGTTTTTGAGCCCTCCCAGCACCGTAAAGAGCCATCTTCTCTAACGGCCGGATACCTTTGCAACCGATCGATTTTTCCACTCAACCTTTTAAGGGCGAAGCTCCTTAAAGCGGCACCCGTTTGTTCATCGCAGTAGTTCCAGTCGTATTCGTAGTGTGTAACTAGTATACTTACCCGTTTGTGAGCCCTTCCAGCGCTGTAAAGAGCCATCTTCTCTACCAGCCGGATACCTTTTCAACCGATCAATGTTTTCATTCAAACTTTTAGGGGCGAAGCTCCTTAAAGCGGCACCCGTTCGTTCATCGTAGTGGACCTATTCGTAGTCGTAGTTTGTAACCAGTACCCTCACCCGTTTCATAGCCCTGCCAGTGCCATAAAGAGCCATCTTTTCTACCAGCCGGATATCTTTTCAACCGATCGAGGTTTCCACTCGACCTTTTAGGGGCAAAGCTCCTTAAAGCGGCACTCCTTCGTTCCTCGTAGTATTCCCTGTCCTAGTCGAAGTGTCTAACTGGTGTACTTACTTGTTTGTGAGCCCTGCCAGTGCCGTAACCAGCCATCTTCTCTACCAGCTGGATACCTTTTCAACCGATCGACTCTTCCACTCATCCTTTTAGGGGCAAAGCTCCTTAAAGCGGCACCCATTCGTTCATCGTAGTAGTTCAAGTCGTAGTCGTAGTGTGTAACCAGTGCTTTTACCCGTTTGTGAGCCCTACCAGTGCCGTAAGGAGCCATCTTCTCTACAAACCGGATACCTTTTCAACCGATTGAGGTTTCCACTCCACCTTTTTTGGGCGAAGCTCCTTAAAGCGGCACTCGTTCGTTCCTCGTAGTATTCCTAGTCGTAGTCGAAGTGTGCAACTAGTATACTTACCCGTTTGTTAGCCCTGCCAGCGCCATCAAGAGCCAACTTCTCTACCAGCCGGATAACTTTTCAACTGATCGACGTTTCCACTCATCCTTTTAGGGGCGAAGCTCCTTAAAGCGGCACCCATTCGTTCATCGTAGTAGTCCAAGTCGTAGTCAAAGTGTGTAACCAGTGTTTTCACCCATTTGTGAGCCCTTCCAGTGCAGTAAACAGCCATCTTCAATACAAATCAGATACCTTTTCAACCAATCGAGGTTTCCACTCGACCTCTTAGGGGCGAAGCTCCTTAAAGCGGCACCCGTTTGTCCCTCGTAGTAGTCCTAGTCGTAGTCGTAGTGTGTAGCCAGTACACTTTTTGTTTTTGAGCCCTCCCAGCACCGTAAAGAGCCGTCTTCTCTACCAGCCGGATACCTTTTCAACCGATCGATGTTTACACTCAAATTTTTAGGGGCGAAGCTCCTTAATTCGGCACCCGTTCGTTCCTCGTAGTAGCCTTGTCGTAGTCGTAGTGTGACACTAGTATACATACCCGTTTGTGAGCCCTGCCAGCGCCGTAAAGAGCCATTTTCTCTACCACCTGTATACCTTTTCAACCGATCAAGGTTTTCTCTCACCCTTTTAGGGGCGAAGCTCCTTGAAGCGGCAACCGTTCGTCCATTGTAGTAGTCCTAGTCATAGTCGTAGTGTGTAACCAGCATACTTACCCGTTTTTGAGCCCTCCCAGCACCGTAAAGAGCCATCTTGTCTACCAGCCGGATACCTTTGCAACCCATTGATTTTTCCACTCAACCTTTTAAGGGCGAAGCTCCTTAAAGCGGCACCCGTTTGTTCATCGCAGTAGTCCCAGTCGTATTCGTAGTGTGTAACCAGTATACTTACCCGTTTGTGAGCCCTGCCAGCGCTGTAAAGAGCCATCTTCTCTACCAGCCGGATACCTTTTCAACCGATCGAGGTTTCCCCTCAGCCTTTTAGTGGCGAAGGTCCTTAAAGCGGTACCCGTTCGTTCATCGTAGTGGACCTATTCGTAGTCGTAGTTTGTAACCAGTACCCTCACCCGTTTCATAGCCCTGCCAGTGCCATAAAGAGCCATCTTCTCTACTAGCCGGATATCTTTTCAACCCATCGAGGTTTCCACTCGACCTTTTAGGGGCAAAGCTTCTTAAAGCGGCACTCCTGCGTTCCTCGTAGTATTCCTAGTCCTAGTCAAAGTGTGCAACTAGTATACTTACCCGTCTGTGAGCCCTGCCCGCGCTGTAAGGAGTCATCTTCTCTACAAGCCGGTTACCTTTTCAACCGATCGAGGTTTTCCCTCAGCCTTTTAGGGGGGAAGGTCCATAAACCGGCAACCGTTCGTTCATCGTAGTAGTTCAAGTCATAGTCGTAGTGTGTAACCAGTGCTTTTACCCGTTTGTGAGCCCTGCCAGTGCAGTAAACAGCCATCTTCCCTACAAACCGGATACCTTTTCAACCGATTGAGGTTTCCACTCGACCTTTTAGGGGCGAAGCTCCTTAAAGCGGCACCCGTTCGTCCTTCGTAGTAGTCCTAGTCATAGTCGTAGCGTGTACCCAGTATACTTTTTGTTTTTGAGCACTCCCAGCACCGTAAAGAGCCATCTTCTCTACCTGCCGGATACCTTTTCAACCGATCGATGTTTCCACTCAAATTTTTAGGGGCGAAGCTCCTTAATGTGGCACCCATTCGTTCCTCGTAGTAGCCTTGTCGTAGTCATAGTGTGTAACCAGTATACGTACCTGTTTGTGAGCCCTGCCTGCGCCGTAAAGAGCCATTTTCTCTACCAGCCGTATACCTTTTCAACCGATCGAGGTTTCCCCTCAGCCTTTTAGGGGCGAAGCTCCTTAAAGCGGCAATCGTTTGTCTTTCGTAGTTGTCCTAGTCATAGTCGTAGTGTGTAACCAGTATACTTACCTGTTTTTGAGCCCTGACAGCGCCGTAACGAGTCATCTTCTTTACCAGTCGGATACCTTTTCACCGATCGATGTTTTCACACAAACTTTTAGGGGCGAAGCTCCTTAAAGTTGCACCCGTTCGTCCCTAGTAGTATTCCTACTCATAGTCGAAGTGTGCAATTAATATACTTTTCATTTTTGAGCCCTCCAGGCACCGTAAAGAGCCATCTTCTCTACCAGCCGGATACCTTTTCAACCAATCGAGGTATCCATACGATCTTTTAGGGGCGAAGCTCCCTAAAGCGGCACCCGTTCGTTCATCGCAGTAGTCCCAGTTGTAGTCGTGTTGTGTAACCAGTATACTTACCCGCTTTTGAGCCCTGCCAGCACCTTGAAGAGCCATCTTTTCTACCATCCGGATACTTTTTCAACCGATCGAGGTTTCAACTCAACCTTTCTTGGGCGAAGCTCCTTAAAGCGGCACTCGTTCGTTCCTCGTAGTATTCCTAGTCGTAGTCGAAGTGTGCAACTAGTAAATTAGCCTGTTTGTGAGCCCTGCCAGCGCCATCAAGAGCCAACTTCTCTACCAGCCGGATAACTTTTCAACTGATCGAGGTTTTCACTCATCCTGTTAGGGGCGAAGCTCCTTAAAGCGGCACCCATTCGTTCATCGTAGTAGTCCAAGTCGTAGTCAAAGTGTGTAACCAGTGTTTTGACCCATTTGTGAGCCCTGCCAGTGCAGTAAAAAGCCATCTTCAATACAAACCGGATACCTTTTCAACCGATCTAGGTTTCCACTCGACCTCTTAGGGGCGAAGCTCCTTAAAGCGGCACCCGTTTGTCCCTCGTAGTAGTCCTAGTCGTAGTCGTAGTGTGTAACCAGTACACTTTTTGTTTTTGAGCCCTCCCAGCGCATAAAAGCCGTCTTCTCTACCAGCCGGATACCTTTTCAACCGATCAATGTTTCCACTCAAATTTTTAGGGGCGAAGCTCCTCAATTCGGCACCCGTTCGTTCCCCGTAGTAGCCTTGTCGTAGTCGTAGTGTGACACTAGTATACATACCCGTTTGTGAGCCCTGCCAGCGCCGTAAAGAGCCATTTTCTCTACCACCTGTATACCTTTTCAACCGATCGAGGTTTTCTCTCAGCCTTTTAAGGGCGAAGCTCCTTAAAGCGGCACCCGTTTGTTCATCGCAGTAGTCCCAGTCGTATTCGTAGTGTGTAACCAGTATACTTACCCGTTTTTGAGCCCTGCCAGTGCTGTAAAGAGTCACCTTCTCTACAAGCCGGATACCTTTTCAACCGATCGATGTTTTCACTCAACCTTTATGGGGCGAAGCTCCTTAAAGCGGCACCCGTTCGTTCATCGCAGTAGTTCTAGTCGTAGTCGTATTGTGTAACCAGTACAGTTACGCGTTTGTGAGCCCTGCAAGTTCCGTAAAGAGCCTTCTTCTCTACCAGCCGGATACCCTTTTAACCGATCGATGTTTCCACTCAACCTTTTAGGGGCGAAGCTTCTTAAAGCGGCAGCCGTTGTTTCATCGCAGTAGTCCCAGTCTTAGTCGTAGTGTGTAACCAGTATACTTACCCGTTTGTGAGCCCTGCCAGCGCTGTAAAGAGCCATCTTCTCTACCATACCTTTTCAACCGATCGAGGTTTTCCCTCAGCCTTTTAGGGGTGAAGGTCCCTAAAGCGGCAACCGTTCGTTCATTGTTGTAGTCCTAGTCGTAGTCGTAGTGTGTAACCAGTACACTTACCCGTTTCTGAGCCCTGCCAGTGCCAGAAAGCGCCATCTTCTCAACAAACCGGATACCATTTCAACCGATCGAGGTTTCTACTCGACTTTTCAGGGGCGAGGCTCCTTAAAGCGGCACCCGTTCGTCCCTCGTAGTAGTCCTAGTCGTAGTCGTAGTGTGTAACCAGCATACTTACCCGTTTGTGAGCCCTGCCAGCGCCGTAAAGAGTCATCTTCTCTACCAGCTAGATTCGTTTTCAACCGATCGATGTTTCTACTCAACATTTTAGGGGCGAAGCTCCTTCAAGCGGCACCAGTTCATTCTTCGTAGAATTCCTAGTCGTAGTCGAAGTGTGCAACTTGTATACTTACCCGTTTGTGAGCCCTGCCAACGCAATAAAGAGCCATCTTCTCTAGCAGCCGGATAACTTTTCAACCAATCGAGGTTTCTACTCATCCTTTTAGGGACGAAGCTCCTTAAAGCGGCACCCGTTCGTCCCTCGTAGTATTCCTACTCATAGTCGAAGTGTGCAATTAGTATACTTTTCGTTTTTGAGCCCTCCCAGCACCGTAAAGAGCCATCTTCTCTACCAGCCGGATACCTTTTCAACTATCGAGGTATCCATACGACCTTTTAGGGGCGAAGCTCCTTAAAGCGGCACCCGTTCATTCATCGCAGTAGTCTCAGTTGTAGTCGTGTTGTGTAACCAGTATACTTACCCGTTTTTGAGCCCTGCCAGCGCCTTGAAGAGCCATCTTTTCTACCATCCGGATACTTTTTCAACCGATCGAGGTTTCAACTCAACCTTTTTTGGGCGAAGCCCCTTAGAGCGGCACTCGTTCGTTCCTCGTAGTATTCCTAGTCGTAGTCGAAGTGTGCAACTAATATATTGCCGCGAACGTAATAACAGACAGCGACGAAACGACGTCTTGCTTGCCCTCAGACCAGGACGCAAAAGCACTCTTCTTTCTTCACTTCAAAAGGGATCCCGCCTACAGTTGATGGCTCATACCCATTACCTGTGACATTACTCCCTCTCCTCGAAAAGCATCGGCTCGATGCTGGTAATGAGCGATGAGAAAAAAAAAAGAGAAAGAAAAGATGCTACCATGGAACCCAACGACTCCGTCGTAAGGGAGAAAAAAAAATGGGCTGGCGTCCTAGAAGTACTCAATAAAGAAAGGAGTAAGTACACAAGACAATAAAAAAAACCAAAGGGACAAAAAAATAGTCATTGGATGGTAAGTTAGTCCACGTTCGATGGATGACGCGAGAAATATGGCTTGAGTCTTGACACGTGCACCACATCACTTTGTGGAAACCGACGGGAACGTCTTGAGGCGCCCTCAGGGAGAACTTCATACGTAACGTCACTGAGTCGGCGCAGAACTTTGTAAGGGCCGAAGTAGCGCCGAAGCAACTTTTCAGAGTGACCACGCTGTCGGATGGGAGTCCACACCCAAACTTCATCGCCTGGTTGGAAGGTAACCTCTCAGTGTGTAAGGTTGTAGCGGTGTGCGTCGGCAGTTTGGCGAGCCTGAATACGGCATCGGGCGAGTTGACGGGCCTCCTCGGCGCGTTGAGCGAACAATGCAGCGTCCGTGTTGAACATGCTCAAGTTGTTGGGAAGGAGCATTGCGTCGAGCATTGTGGTGACCTCTAGACCATGAACTAAGCGAAATGGGGTGAAACCTGTACTCTCTTGGACTGCTGTATTGTAAGCAAAAGTTACGTAAGGGAGTATATCATCCCAGTTCTTGTGATCAACGGCCACATACATTGACAGCATATCTGCAATGGTCTTGTTCAACCGTTCAGTGAGCCCATTTGTTTGGGGGTGATAACCCGTGGTTTTCCGATGTTCTGTACCACTTAGTCTCAGCACTTCTTGAAGCATCTCTGCGGTGAAAGCAGTACCACGATCAGTAATTATCACAGCTGGCGCTCCGTGACGAAGTACGATGCTGGTGACAAAAAACTGTGCAATTTCGGCTGCGGTAGCTTTGGGCAGGGCCTTTGTTTCGCTGTAACGCGTTAAATAATCGGTGGCAACCACAATCCACCGGTTTCCAGACGAAGAGGTGGGAAATGAGCCGAGCAAGTCAATGCCAATTTGATGGAATGGTGTCTTCGGCGTGGCGATAGGCTGTAATAGTCCTGCTGGTCGGACAGGCGGAGTCTTACGGCGTTGGCAGTCGCGGCATGTGCGGACGTACTGCTTGACTGTCTTCGCGAGGCGGGGCCAGTAGTATGAGC
Organism: Rhipicephalus microplus; assembly: GCF_043290135.1. NCBI lineage: Eukaryota > Metazoa > Arthropoda > Arachnida > Ixodida > Ixodidae > Rhipicephalus > Rhipicephalus microplus. The sequence continues at coordinate 1,440,242 of NW_027464628.1, forward strand.
GGCGAATTCTTTCCAATGTGCGCGTGTAGCCAAGGTGTCCGGATGATGGTTCGTCGTGACAAGCATGTAAAATATCGTCCCGAAGCGAGGTCGGCGCAACCAGTAGGTAAGTAGCCTGGGTATGGTCGAAATTTTTCTTATAGAGGACTCCATCCCTGATGCAGAACGAGGCCAGCGAACGTGCAAAGTTTCGAGGAAGGCTGCGTTTTCGGCCTTCGAGGTAGTCAATCAGCGGGCTTAGCTCCATGTCGTCGCGTTGTTGTTGAGCCAAGTCGGTTTCTGACACAGAGGAAAGGAATGTATCGTCCTCTTCAACGTCCGCGTTCGTACTTCGAATTGGTGCACGCGAGAGACAGTCAGCGTCAGTGTGTTTGCGTCCTGACTTGTGAATGACTGTAACGTCAAATTCTTGCAGCCGAAGGCTCCAGCGTGCTAGACGACCGGAAGGGTCTTTGAGGTTGGCGAGCCAGCATAAAGAATGGTGGTCGCTAACTACCCTGAATGGTCGACCGTATAAATAAGGGCGAAACTTTGTTATAGCCCAAACAACGGCTAAGCATTCTTTTTCTGTTGCAGAGTAGTTTTTCTCTGCAGATGATAGTGTTCGACTTGCATAGGCAATCACGCGCTCTACGCCATTTTGCCATTGAACCAGTACAGCTCCAAGTCCGACGTTGCTGGCATCCGTGTGTAGCTCTGTGGCAGCGTTATCGTCAAAGTGACCGAGTACAGGCGGGGCTTGGAGATGGTTTCGTAGCGTGTCAAAGGCGTGATGCTGATCATGACCCCAAACAAACGGTACGCCGTCTTTCGTAAGTTCATTTAGCGGTTCAGCGATTTTAGAAAAGCCTTTGACGAAGCGTCTGTAATATGCGCAGAGTCCCAGAAATCGGCGGAGGTCGCGCTTGTTCGTTGGGACAGGAAATGCGGCAACAGCTTTCGTTTTCTCGGGGTCTGGGTGTATACCGGCGTGGCTGACGACGTGACCAAGAAATTTTAGTTCCTCGAATGCAAAGTGGCATTTCTCAGGTTTGAGAGAAAGTCCAGCTGTTCGAATCGCCTGAAGAACTGCCTGTAAGCGCTGGACGTGCTGCTCAAACGTGTCCGAGAAGACGACCACATCGTCAAGGTACACAAGACACGATTGCCATTTTAGCCCAGAAAGAACCGTGTCCATCATTCTTTGAAAAGTAGCTGGTGCCGAGCATAAGCCGAAGGGAAGGACCTTGAACTCGTAGAGTCCGTCAGGAGTAATGAAGGCGGTCTTTTCGCGGTCGCGCTCATCAACAGATATTTGCCAATAGCCGCTGCGTAGATCCATGGAAGAAAAGTAGCGAGCATTGCGAATGCGGTCCAGCGAGTCGTCTATTCGTGGTAAAGAATACACGTCTTTCTTCGTGATCTTATTCAACTTTCGGTAGTCGACGCAAAATCGCAGAGTACCATCTTTTTTCTTGACTAACACAACAAGGGACGCCCAGGGACTGGTCGATGGCTGGATGACATCGTCCTTGAGCATCTGCTGGACCTGTTGGCGTATAACGTCTTGTTCTTTTTGCGAGACCCTGTAGGCATGCTGTCGAATGGGTCTCTCGGTAGGCTCGGTGATGATACGATGCTTGGCAAGCGGTGTTTGGTTAACTTTCGAAGTCGTAGCGAAGCAGTCCCGAAATGAGCCGAGTAGCTTCAAAAGACGTTCTTGTTGTGCAGACGGTAGACCCTGGTTTACGTCCAGAGTGCTTGGAAATGTCATGGCGGAATCGTCGCACGACGAAAGAGCAGATAATGTTGAGGGACCAGGGACGTCGGCAATATCCTCAAGGTATGCGATCGCAGTGTGTTTGGTAAGATGGCGATACTCCTCGCTGAAATTCGTGACGAATAGGCAAGCCTGCTTTCTTCTGGGCTGAACAATACCTCGGGCAACGCAGATTTGTTGTGCAAAAAGTAGGGACAAATTTCCTTCTGCAATTACAGCATCGGGGACGTCTTGGTCACATTCAACGTTGATAAAAAGGCTGCTACGGGGAGGCAGAGTAACAGATTCGGAGGATACACGTAGGGCAGCCTTCGATGAGCGGGCGTTTTCCGGTTCAGGATGAAACGGGTCCTCGAACGACACCTGCAAGTCTCGTAGGTCAATAATTGCGCCGTGTTCGCGAAGAAAGTCCAGCCCCAGAATGAGTGGACGGGAGCACACAGGTAATACGAGGAAAGACCCTGTGAACGTCGAAGCATGGACTCGAACACGGGCTGTGCACATTCCAGTAGGCGTGACGAGGTGGCCCCCTGCCGTGCGCAACGGTGGTCCTTGCCAAGGGGTAGTTACCTTCCTCAGTTGGGATGCTAGGGTGCTGCTCATAACTGAATAATCGGCGCCGGTGTCGACGAGGGCAGTGACGACGTGATTATCGACGTGTACGGTGATGTCGGCGGAAACAGTCTTATGACTTTCGGAAACGACTGGAAAGTCAGAACGGTCTTCGTCGGATCTTTGTGTCGAAGGAGGCTCTTTGACAGTTCGTTTGGACGCGGCTTCACCCCCAGGAGCCGCGGTTTCTAGTTTCCCCTGTGGGGACTCGGTGACCGGCCTCTGAAAGGAGCAAAAGATGACGAGGGAATGCTAGGTGACGTGGGGCGGCGAGGTGATGGTGATATTGAAATGGGGCGTTCACCAAGGCGAGGATCTTGCTGGCCCGTAAGGTACGCTTCAATGTCGCGGGGACGCTCACCGTAACGCGGGCACCGAGCATCAGGGTGAAAACCACGGAGACCAAGTTGGCGGTACTGGCAGTTACGGTAGACGTGCCCGCTTCGCCACAGTGGTAGCAGAGTGGTCGGTTATCGGACGTACGCCACACGCTGGCCTTTGTGGCGTTCTGCCGCGATCCAGACGAACGATAAGTTGGTGCACTCGGAAACCTTGAGGCGGGTGGTGGAGTCGAAGAGGTGCCCTGGAATCGATGGCTAGCCTGATCCATTCTCCCCATAGTGGGATCAGGGCCATGTGGTGCAGGAGATCGCAGAGCCGCCGCATAAGTCAGTACAGGGGCCTCAGGCCTTGTTGGCGCGAGTGGGGTGACCACCTGTCGGATCTCATTTCGGATTAAGTCTGTGAAAGCACTTACGGGTGGTTGGGGTCCCGCTGCTTGGAGTTGGCGCAGCTCGTCCCGCACGACACTTCTTATGAACTCAGCGAGGGCATGCCTCTCGCTGTCAGCCCCGATAAAGCATGCAGCAGGGGTCACGTCGTGGCGTTCATACTGTGACGACCTATACTGCAGAGTACGCTCCATTGTGGTTGCCTCATTTATGAACTCTGCCACAGTCGTCGGTGGATTGCGCACGAGTCCGGCGAAGAGCTGCTCTTTTACCCCACGCATTAAATGCCGCACCTTCTTTTCCTCGGACATTGCAGGGTCAGCACGCTTGAAGAGTCGAAGCATGTCCTCGACAAACATCGAAACTCTCTCGTTGGGTCGTTGGTTTCGAGACGAGATAGCCTGTTCTGCTCTTTCTTTCCTTTCAGTGCTGCGGTACGCATCACGAAACTGTCGGCTGAACTCATGCCAAGTCGCAAAGGAACCCTCGTGATTCTCGTACCACGTTTTGGCAGAGTCTTCTAATGCAAAGTAAACTCTCCGCAGCTTGCGAGCTTCATCCCATTCGTTGATGTTGGCAACTCGATTGAAGTGGTCAAGCCAGTCGTCAACATCTTCATAAATATCTCCATGAAATGAGCGTGGTGTTTGCGGCGCATGAAAAACATGCGGGAGAAAAGAATAGGCGTCGTTGGTTTGACTCGCCTGGTTGTTAGTAGAAGTTGCCATCTCGTCTTGAGAGAGGGGACCGTACTCGGGAGATAGTCCTCGCAGGCGGCGACTGCTTCTTGCCGTGGGAGCTGTAGCTGTCTCCAAGTAGCTTGGTGTGTCAGCTGAAAATCTGCAGCCAAGGCGCATTTACCCAGCACCTCCACCAGGGCCGCGAACGTAATAACAGACAGCGACGAAACGACGTCTTGCTTGCCCTCAGACCAGGACGCAAAAGCACTCTTCTTTCTTCACTTCAAAAGGGATCCCGCCTACAGTTGATGGCTCATACCCATTACCTGTGACAATATTTACCCGTTTGTGAGCCCTGCCAGCGCCATCAAGAGCCAACTTCTCTAACAGCCGGATAACTTTTAAACTGATCGAGGTTTCCATTCATTCTTTTAGGGGCGAAGCTCCTTGAAGCGGCACCCATTCGTTCATCATAGTAGGCCAAGTTGTAGTCTAAGTGTGTAACCAGTGTTTTCACGCATTTGTGAGCCCTGCCAGTGCAGTAAAAAGCCATCTTCAATACAAACTGGATACTTTTTCAACCAATCGAGGTTTCCACTCGACCCCTTAGGGGCGAAGCTCCTTAAAGCAGCTCCCGTTTGTCCCTCGTAGTAGTCCTAGATGTAGTCGTAGTGTGTAACCAGTACACTTTTTGTTTTTGAGCCCTCCCAGCGAAAAATGAGCCGTCTTCTCTACCAGCCGGATACCTTTTCAACCGATCGATGTTTCCAATCAAATTTTTAGGGGCGAAGCTCCTTATTTCGGCACCCGTTCGTTCGTCGTAGTAGCCTTGTCGTAGTCGTAGTTTGTAACCAGTACACTCACCCGTTTGATAGCCCTGCCAGTGCCATAAAGAGCCATCTTCTCTACCAGCCGGATATCTTTTCAACCGATCGAGGTTTCCACTCGACCTTTTAGGGGCGAAGCTCCTTAAAGCGGCACTCCTTCGTTCCTCGTAGTATTCCTAGTCCTAGTCGAAGTGTGCAACTAGTATACTTACCCGTTTGTGAGCCCTGACAGCGCCATCAAGAGCCATCTTCTCTACCAGCCGGATAACTTTTCTACTGATTGAGGTTTCTACTCATCATTTTATGGGCGAAGCTCCTTAAAGCTGCACCTATTCGTTCATCGTAGTAGTCCAAGTCGTAGTCGAAGTGTGTAACCAGTGTTTTTATTCATTTTTGAGCCCTGCCAGTGCAGTAAAGAGCCATCTTCAATACAAACCGGGTACCTTCTCAACCAATGGAGGTTTCCACTCGACCTCTTGGGGGCGAAGCTCCTTAAAGCGGCACCCGTTCGTTCATCGCAGTAGTCCCTGTCGTAGTCGTAGTGTGTAACCAGCATACTTACCCGTTTGTGAGCCATGCAGCGCCGTAAAGGGTCATCTTCTCTACCAGCCGGATACCTTTTAAGCCGATCGATGTTTTTACTCAACCTTTTATGGGTGAAGGTTCTGAAAGCGGCACCCGTTCAGTCCTTGTAGTAGGCATAGTCGTAGTCGTAGTGTGTAACCAGTATACTTTTCGTTTTTGAGCCCTATAAGCGCCGTAAAGAGCCATCTTCTCTACCAGCCGGATACCTTTTCAGCGGATCGATGTTTTTACTCAACCTTTTAGGGGTAAGGCTCCTTAAAGCGGCACCCGTTCGTTCCTTGTAGTATTCCTACTCATAGTCGAAGTGTGCAACTAGTATACTTTTCGTTTTCGGGCCCTCCCAGCACCGTAAAGAGCCATCTTCTCTACCAGCCGGATACCTTTTCAACCGATCGAGGTTTCCCTTCAGCCTTTTAGGGGCGAAGCTCCTTAAAGCGCCAACCGTTCGTCCCTCGTAGTAGTCCTAGTCATAGTCGTAATGTGTAACCAGAACACTTAACCGTTTGTGAGCCCTGCCAGTGCCATAGAGAGCCATCTTCTCTATAAGTCAGATACCTTTTCAACCGATCGAAGTTTTCAATGAAATTTTTAGGAGCGAAGCTCCTTAATGTGGCACCCGTTCGTTCATCGTAGTATTCCTACTCATAGTCGAAGTGTGCAACTAGTATACTTCTCGTTTTTGAGCCCTCCCAGCACCGTAAAGAGCCCTCTTTTCTACCAGCCGGATACCTTTTCAACTGATCGAGGCTCCAACTCAACCTTTTTTGGGCGAAGCTCCTTATAGCGGCACCGGTCCGTTCCTCATAGTAGTCCTAGTCGTAGTCGTAGTGTGTAACCAGTACACTTACCCGTTTGTGAGCCCTGCCAGTGCCATAGAGAGCCATCTTCTCTATAATCCGGATACCTTTTCAACCGATCGAGGTTTCCACTCGACCTTTTAGGGGCGAAGCTCCTTAAAGCGGCACCCGTTCGTCCCTCGTAGTAGTCCTAGTCTTAGTCGTAGTGTGTAACCAGTATACTTTTTGTTTTTGAGCACTCCCAGCGCCGTAAAGAGCCATCTTCTCTACCAGCCGGATACCTTTTCAATCGATCGATGTTTCCACTCAAATTTTTAGGGACGAAGCTCCTTAATGTGGCACCCGTTCGTTCCTCGTAGTAGCCTTGTCGTAGTCGTAGTGTGCAACTAGTATACATACCCGTTTTTGAGCCCTGCCAGCGCCGTAAAGAGCCATTTTCTCTACCAGCCGTATACCTTTTAAACCGATTGAGGTTTCCCCTCAGCCTTTGAGGGGCGAAGCTCCTTAAAGCGGCAATCGTTCGTCCCTCGTAGTAGTCCTAGTCATAGTCGTAGTGTGTAACCGGCATACTTACCCGTTTTTGAGCCCTGACAGCGCCGTAAAGAGTCATCTTTTCTACCAGCCGGATACCTTTTCAACCGATTGATGTTTCTACTCAACCTTTTAGGGGCGATGCTCCTTAAAGTTGCACCCGTTCGTTCCTCGTAGTATTCCTACTCATAGTCGAAGTGTGCAACTAGTATACTTCTCGTTTTTGAGCCCTCCCAGCACCGTAAAGAGCCATCTTCTCTACCAGTCGGATATCTTTTCAACCGATCGAGGTTTCAACTCAACCTTTTTTGGACGAAGCTCCTTATAGCGGCACCGCTTCGTTCCTCATAGTAGTCCTAGTCGTAGTTGTAGTGTGTAACCAGTATACTCACCTGTTTGTGAGCCCTGCCACTGCCGTAAAGAGCCATCTTCTCTACCAGCCGGATACCATTTCAACCGATCGATGTTTTCACTCAACCTTTTAGGGGCGAAGCTCCTTAAAGCGGCACCCGTTCGTTCATCGCAGTAGTCCCAGTCGTAGTCGTAGTATGTAACCAGTATACTTACCTGTTTGTGAGCCCTGTCAGCGCCGTAAAGAGTCATCTTCTCTACCAGCTAGATTCGTTTTCAACCGATCGAAGCTTCTACTAAACATTTTAGGGGCGAAGCTCCTTCAAGCGGCACCAGTTCATTCCTCGTAGAATTCCTAGTCGTAGTCGATGTGTGCAACTTGTATAATTACCCGTTTGTGAGCCCTGCCAGCGCATTAAAGAGCCATCTTCTCTACCAGCCGGATAACTTTTCAACCAATCAAGGTTTCTACTCATCCTTTTAGGGGCGAAGCTCCTTAAGGCGGCACCCGTTCGTCCCTCGTTGTAGTCCAAGTCGTAGTCGTAGTGTGTACCCAGTATACTTTTTGTTTTTGAGCCCTCCCAGCGCCATAAAGATCCATCTTCTCTACCAGCCGGATACCTTTTCAACCTCTCTATGGTTCCATTCAAACTTTTAGGGGCGAAGCTTCTTAAAGCGGCACCCGTTCGTTATCGTAGTAGACCTATTCGTAGTCGTAGTTTGTAACCAGTACATTCACCCGCTTGATAGCCCTGCCAGTGCCATAACGAGCCATCTTCTCTACCAGCCGGATATCTTTTCAACCGATCGAGGTTTACACTCATCCTTTTAGGGGCGAAGCTCCTTAAAGCGGCACCCATTCGTTCATCGTAGTAGTTCAAGTCGTAGTTGTAGTATGTAACCAGGGCTTTTACCCGTTTGTGAGCCCTACCAGTGCCGTAAGGAGCCATCTTCTCTACAAAGCGGATACCTTTTCAACCGATCGAACTTTCCACTCGACCTTTTAGGGGCGAAGCTCCTTAGAGCGGCACCAGTTCGTCCTTCGTAGTAGTCGTAGTCATAGTCGTAGTGTGTAACCAGTATACTTTTTGTTTGTGAGCACTCCCAGCGCCGTAAAGAACCATCTTCTCTACCAGCCGGATACCTTTTCAACCGATCGATGTTTCCACTCAACTTTTTAGGGGCGAAGCTCCTTAATGTGGCACCCATTCGTTCCTCGTAGTAGCCTTGTCGTAGTCGTAGTGTGCAACTAGTATACGTACCCGTTTTTGAGCCCTGCCAGCGCCGTAAAGAGCCATTTTTTCTACCAGCCATATACCTTTTCAACCGCTCGAGTTTCCCCTCAGCCTTTTAGGGGCGAAGCTCCTTAAAGCGGCAACCACTCGTCCCTCGTAGTACTCCTAGTCATAGTCGTAGTGTGTAACCAGTATACTTACCCGGTTTTGAGCCCTGACAGCGCCGTAAAGAGTCATCTTCACTACCAGCCGGATACCTTTTCAACCGATCAATGTTTTTACTCAACCTTTTAGGAGTGAAGCTCCTTAAAGCGGCACCCGTTCGTTCCTTGTAGTATTCCTACTCATAGTCGTAGTGTGTAACCAGTACACTTAACCGTTTGTGAGCCCTGCCAGTGCCATAGAGAGCCATCTTCTCTATAAGCCGGATACCTTTTCAACCGATCGAGGTTTCCCCTCAGCCTTTTAGGGGCGAAGCTCTTTAAAGCGGCAACCGTTCGTCCCTCGTAGTAGTCCTAGTTATAGTCGCAATGTTTAACCAGTACACTTAACCGTTTGTGAGCCCTGCCAGCGCCGTAAAGAGCCATTTTTTCTACCAGCCGTATACCTTTTCAACCGCCCGAGTTTCCCCTCAGCCTTTTAGGGGCGAAGCTCCTTAAAGCGGCAACCGTTCGTCCCTCGTAGTACTCCTATTCATAGTCGTAGTGTGTAACCAGTATACTTACTCGTTTTTGAGCCCTGACAGCGCCGTAAAGAGTCATCTTCTCTACCAGCCGGATACCTTTTCAACCGATCGATGTTTTCACACAACATTTTAGGGGCGAAGCTCCTTAAAGTTGCACCCGTTCGTCCCTCGTAGTATTCCTACTCATAGTCGATGTGTGCAATTAGTATACTTTTCGTTTTTGAGCCCTCCCAGCACCGTAAAGAGCCATCTTCTCTACCAGCCGGATACCTTTTCAACCAATCGAGGTATCCACACGACCTTTTAGGGGCGAAGCTCCTTAAAGCGGCACCCGTTCGTTCATCGCAGTAGTCCCAGTTGTAGTTGTGTTGTGTAACCAGTATACTTACCCATTTTTGAGCCCTGCCAGCGCCGTGAAGAGCCATCCGGATACTTTCTCAACCGATCGAGGTTTCAACTCAACCTTTTTTGGGCGAAGCTCTTTAAAGCGAAACTCGTTCGTTCCTCGTAGTATTCCTAGTCGTAGTCGAAGTGTGCAAATAGTATACTTATCCGTTTGTGAGCCCTGCCAGCGCCATTAAGAGCCAACGTCTCTACCAGCCGGATAACTTTTCAACTGATCGAGGTTTCCACTCATCCTTTTAGGGGCGAAGCTCCTTAAAGCGGCATTCGTTCGTTCATCGTAGTAGTTCTAGTCGTAGTCGTAGTGTGTAACCAGTGTAGTTACCCGTTTGTTAGCCCTGCCAGTGCCATAAACAGCCATCTTCCCTACAGACCGGATACTTTTTCAACCGATTGAGGTTTCCACTCGACCTTTTAGGGGCGAAGCTCCTTAAAGCGGCACCCGTTCGTCCCTCGTAGTAGTCCTAGTCATAGTCGTAGTGTGTAACCAGTATACTTTTTGTTTTTGAGCACTCCCAGCGCCGTAAAGAGCCATCTTCTCTACCAGCCGGATACCTTTTCAATCGATCGATGTTTCCACTCAAATTTTTAGGGACGAAGCTCCTTAATGTGGCACCCGCTCGTTCCTCGTAGTAGCCTTGTCGTAGTCGTAGTGTGCAACTAGTATATATACCCGTTTTTGAGCCCTGCCAGCGCCGTAAAGAGCCATTTTCTCTACCAGCCGTATACCTTTTAAACCGATTGAGGTTTCCCCTCAGCCTTTTAGGGGCGAAGCTCCTTAAAGCGGCAATCGTTCGTCCCTCGTAGAAGTCCTAGTCATAGTCGTAGTGTGTAACCGGCATACTTACCCGTTTTTGAGCCCTGACAGCGCCGTAAAGAGTCATCTTCTCTACCAGCCGGATACCTTTTCAACCGATTGATGTTTCTACTGCACCTTTTAGGGGCGAAGCTCCTTAAAGTTGCACCCGTTCGTTCCTCGTAGTATTCGTACTCATAGTCGAAGTGTGCAACTAGTATACTTCTCGTTTTTGAGCCCTCCCAGCACCGTAAAGAGCCATCTTCTCTACCAGTCGGATATCTTTTCAACCGATCGAGGTTTCAACTCAACCTTTTTTGGACGAAGCTCCTTATAGCGGCACCCGTTTGTCCCTCGTAGTACTCCTTCTCGTAGTCGTAGTGTGTAACCAGTACACTTTTTGTTTGTGAGCCCTGCCAGCGCTGTAAAAAGCCATCTTCTCTACCAGCCGGATACCTTTTCAACCGATCGATGTTTTCATTCAAACTTTTAGGGGCGAAGCTCCTTAAAGCGGCACCCGTTCGTTCATCATAGTGAACGTATTCCTAGTCGTAGTTTGTAACCAGTACACTCACCCGTTTGATAGCCCTGCCAGTGCCATAAAGAGCCATCTTCTCTACCAGCCGGATATCTTTTATACCGATTGAGGTTTTCACTCGACCTTTCAGGGGCGAAGCTCCTTAAAGCGGCACTCCTTCTTTCCTGGTAGTATTCCTAGTCCTAGTCGAAGTGTGCAACTAGTATACTTACCCGTTTGTGAGCCCTGCCAGCGTCATCAAGAGCCATCTTCTCTACCAGCCGGATAACTTTTCAACTGATCGAGGTTTCTAGTCAACATTTTAGGGGCGAAGCTCCTTAAAGCTGCACCTATTCGTTCATCGTAGTAGTCCAAGTCGTAGTCGAAGTGTGTAACCAGTGTTTTTACCCATTTTTGAGCCATGCCAGTCAGTAAAGAGCCATCTTCAATACAAACCGGGTACCTTTACACCAATGGAGGTTTCCACTCACCTCTTAGGAGCGAAGCTCCTTAAAGCGGCACCCGTTCGTTCATCGCCGTAGTCCCAGTCGTAGTCGTAGTGTGTAACCAGCATACTCTCCCGTTTGTGAGCCCTGCCTGCGCCGTAAAGAGTCATCTTCTCTACCAGCCGGATACCTTTTCAGCCGATCGATGTTTTCAGTCAACCTTTTAGAAGTGAAGCTCCTTAAAGCGGCCCCCCTTCAGTCCTTGTAGTAGGCATAGTCGTAGTCGTAGTGTGTAACCAGTATACTTTTCGTTTTTGGGCCCTGCAAGCGCCTTAAAGAGCCATCTTCTCTACCAGCCAGATACCTTTTCAACGGATCGATGTTTTTACTCAACCTTTTAGGGGTGAAGCTCCTTAAAGCGGCACACGTTCGTTCCTTGTAGTATTCCTACTCATAGTCGAAGTGTGCAACTAGTATACTTTTCGTATTTGTGCCCTCCCAGCACCGTAAAGAGCCATCTTCTCTACAAGGCGGATACCTTTTCAACCGATCGAGGTTTCCCCTCAGCCTTTTAGGGGCGAATCTCCTTAAAGCGGCAACCGTTCGTCCCTCGTAGTAGTGCTAGTCATAGTCGTAGTGTGTAACCAGTACACTTACCCGTTTGTGAGCCCTGCCAGTTCCATAGAGAGCCATCTTCTCTATAAGCCGGATACCTTTTTAACCGATTGAGGTTCCGCTCAGCTTTTTAGGGGTGAAGCTCTTTAAAGCGGCAACCGTTCGTCCCTCGTAGTAGTCCTAGTCATAGTCGCAGTGTTTAACCAGTACACTTACCCGTTTGTGAGCCCTGCCAGTGCCATAGAGAGCCATCTTCTCTATAAGCCGGATACCTTTTCAACCGATCGATGTTTTCACACTACCTTTTTGGGGCGAAGCTCCTTAAAGCGGCGCCCGTTTGTCCCTCGTTGTAGTCCTAGTCATAGTCGTAGTGTGTAACCAGCATAGTTACCTGCTTTTGAGCCCTTTCAGCGCCGTAAAGAGTCATCTTCTCTACCAGCCGGATACCTTTTCAACCGATCGATGTTTTCACACAACCTTTTAGGGGCAGAGCTCCTTAAAGCGGCACCTGTTCGTTCCTCAAAGTATTCCTAGTCAAAGTCGCAGGGTGTAACCAGTATATGTTTTGTTTTTGAGCCCTTCCAGCGCCGTAAAGAGCCATCTTCTCTACCAGCCGGATACCTTTTCAATCGATTGATGTTTCCACTCAACCATCTAGCGGCGAAGCTCGTTAAAGTGGCACCCGTTCGTTCATCGCAGTATTCCCAGTCTTAGTCGTAGTGTGTAACCAGTATACTTACCCGTTTTTGAGTCCTGCCAGCGCCGTAACGAGCCATCTTCTCTACCAGCCGGATACTTTTTCAACCGACCGAGGTTTCAACTCAACCTTTTTGGGGCGAAGCTCCTTAAAGCGGCACCCGTTCGTCCATCGTAGTAGTTCTAGTCGTAGTCGTAGTGTGTAACCAGTGCTTTTACCCGTTTGTGAGGCCTACCAGTGCCGTAAGTAGCCGTCTTCTCTACAAACCGGATACCTTTTCAACCGATCGAAGTTTCCACTCGACCTTTTAGGGGCGAAGCTCCTTAAAGCGGCGCCCGTTTGTCCTTCGTAGTAGTCCCAGTCGTAGTCGTAGTGTCTAACCGGTGTACTTGCCCATTTGTGAGCCCTCCCAGTGCCGTAAACAGCCATCTTCTCTACCAGCTGGATACCGTTTCAATCGATCGAGGCTTCCACTCATCCCTTTAGGGGCGAAGCTCCTTAAAGCGGCACCCATTCGTCCCTGGTAGTAGTCCTAGTCGTAGTCGTAGTGTGTAACCAGTATACTTTTAGTTTTTGAGCCCTACCAGCGCCGTAAAGAGCCATCTTCTCTACCAGCCGGATGCCTTTTCAACCGATCTATGTTTTCATTCAAACTTTTTGGGGCGAAGCTCCTTAAAGCGGCACCCGTTCGTTCATCGTAGTTGTCCTAGTCGTAGTCGTAGTTTGTAACCAGTACACTCACCCATTCGATAGCTCTGCCAGTGCCACAAAGAGCCATCTTCTCTACCAACCGGATATCTTTTAAACCGATTGAGGTTTCCACTCATCCATTTAGGGGCGAAGCTTTTTAAAGCGGCACCCATTCGTTCATCGTAGTAGTCCTAGTCGTAGTCGTAGTGTCTAACCGGTGTACTTACCCGTTTGTGAGCCCTGCCAGTGCCGTAAACAGCCATCTTCTCTACCAGCTGGATACCGTTTCAATCGATCGAGGCTTCCACTCATCCTTTTAGGGGCGAAGCTCCTTAAAGCGGCACCCATTCGTCCCTGGTAGTAGTCCTAGTCGTAGTCGTAGTGTGTAACCAGTATACTTTTAGTTTTTGAGCCCTACCAGCGCCGTAAAGAGCCATCTTCTCTACCAGCCGGATGCCTTTTCAACCGATCGATGTTTTCATTCAAACTTTTAGGGGCGAAGCTCCATAAAGCGGCACCCGTTCGTTCATCGTAGTAGTCCTAGTCGTAGTCGTAATTTGTAACCAGTACACTCACCCATTCGATAGCCCTGCCAGTGCCATAAAGAGCCATCTTCTCTACCAGCCGGATATCTTTTAAACCGATTGAGGTTTCCACTCATCTATTTAGGGGCGAAGCTTTTAAAAGCGGCACCCATTCGTTCATCGTAGTAGTCCAAGTCGTAGTCGTAGTGTCTATCCGGTGTACTTACCCGTTTGTGAGCCCTGCCAGTGCCGTAAACAGCCATCTTCTCTACCAGCTGGATACCTTTTCAACCAATCGAGGTTTCCACTCATCCTTTTAGGGGCGAAGCTCCTTAAAGCGGCACCCATTCGTTCATCGTAGTAGTCCTAGTCATAGTCGTAGTGTGTAACCAGCATACTTACCCGCTTTTTAGCCCTTTCAGCGCCGTAAAGAGTCATCTTCTCTACCAGCCGGATACCTTTTAAACCGATTGATGTTTTCACACAACCTTTTAGAGGCCAAGCTCCTTTAAGCGGCACCTGTTCGTTCCTCATAGTATTCGTAGTCAAAGTCGTAGTGTGTAACCAGTATATGTTTTGTTTTTGAGCCCTTCCAGCGCCGTAAAGAGCCATCTTCTCTACTAGCCGGATACCTTTTCAATCGATTGATGTTTCCACTCAACCATTTAGCGGCGAAGCTCGTTAAAGTGGCACCCGTTCGTTCATCATAGTAGTCCTAGTCGTAGTCGTAATTTGTAACCAGTACACTCACCCATTCGATAGCCCTGCCAGTGCCATAAAGAGCCATCTTCTCTACCAGCCGGATATCTTTTAAACCGATTGAGGTTTCCACTCATCCATTTAGGGGCGAAGCTTTTTAAAGCGGCAACCATTCGTTCATCGTAGTAGTCCTAGTCGTAGTCGTAGTGTCTAACCGGTGTACTTACCCGTTTGTGAGCCCTGACAGTGCCGTAAACAGCCATCTTCTCTACCAGCGTGATACCTTTTCAACCGATCGAGGTTTCCACTCATCCTTTTAGGGGCGAAAGTCCCTAAAGCGGCACCCATTCGTCCCTCGTAGTAGTCCTAGTCGTAGTCGTAGTGTGTAACCAGTATACTTTTAGATTTTGAGCCCTCCCAGCGCCGTAAAGAGCCACCTTCTCTACCAGCCGGATACCTTTTCAACCGATTGATTTTTCCATTCAAACTTTTAGGGGCGAAGCTCCTTAAAGCGGCATCCGTTCGTTCATCGTAGTATTCCTAGTCGTAGTCGTGGTTCGTAACCAGTACACTCATCCATTCGATAGCCCTGCCAGTGCCATAAAGAGCCATCTTCTCTACCAGTCGGATATCTTTTAAACCGATTGAGGTTTCCACTCATCCATTTAGGGGCGAAGCTTTTGAAAGCGGCACCCATTCGTTCATCGCAGTAGTACAAGTAGTCGTAGTGTGTATCCATTATACTTACCCGTTTTTGAGTCCTGCCAGCACCGTAAAGAGCCATTTTCTCTACCAGCCAGATATCTTTTCAACCGATCGAGGTTTCAACTCAACCTTTTTTGGGCGAAGCTCCTTAAAGCGGCAACCGTTCGTCCCTCGTAGTAGTCCTAGTCATAGTCGTAGTGTGTAACCAGCATACTTACCCGCTTTTTCGCCCTTTCAGCGCCGTAAAGAGTCATCTTCTCTAAAGGCCGGATACCTTTTCAACCGATCGATGTTTTCACACAACCTTTTAGGGGCTAAGCTCCTTAAAGCGGCACCTGTTCGTTCCTCATAGTATTCCTAGTCAAAGTCGTAGTGTGCAACCAGTTGTCACACACAGGTCCCGTTAATTAGGGATGCGATCGCCGGGCTAATTCCAAGGGCCGAAGTATTGGCCCCCCGAACCGCACCACGAAAGCGTGGACAATTTAAAAGTGGTCATTTTGGCGCGCCAGCGGTCGCTGGCTGTGGCCCAAAGAACAAGTCAGAGCCGAGAGTTGATAAACAAAACAAATATTATATTCTCAAAAACGGCAGATCGAAAACAATACACAAGAATGCACACTCCACAGTAGTTACATACAATACGTCACCAATCAAACAACGTACTACACAGTACAATCAGCCACACTCAAAACAACGGACACAGACAACAATACGCCCTACAATGCAGTCTCATGCATTGAACGACCAAGACACTTAAAGACTAAAGAGATAGAAAACCTATCCAGTCCAAGTTCTTGGAACCAGTCTAGATGATACTCTCCCGAGGATCACTCACTCAAAGTCCAGCGTGGTTGTCGTTCCGCAGCTTTCGAAGTTTCTCTTCCAGGAAACCTCGCCGAAGTTTCTCTTCCAGGAAACCTCCCGTCTTCAATAGGCCACTCTCCAAGCTTCAAACTTCTTCGCCCGAAACACGTCGGCTTCACACACGCAGCTGTTGCCACGCGTCCTCGCTCGATAGCGGTAGACACACGCTCTTGCCTGTAGCTCGAGCCTTCACCCCTCAGGTGGAAATCCTCTTCATCTCCTGCTTCGTCCCTACGGACAAAACCTTCGCCGACTAAACGGCGGGATCCCTACGCACTCTGGCGCTAAATTCCGTCTTCTCCTCATCTCTCATCTCGGCTGCTCGGTTAAATACCTGGTGCGCGACATTCCAGACGGTTCTCGTCATTTCGTCGGCGCGATACGCAGCGAAGGCTGGGAAGAGGGCAAGACGGTTGGCACGCCCTCCGCGGCCGATGACTCAACTCGGTATGACCACGCCCCTTTCGTTCTGGAACTTTCGCGGGCTATCTCGGCCGCCGATGTGGGGCGAGGAGGTTCGTCGGCGAAGCCACGCTTCCGAGGGGAGAGCGCGCGCCCCGGGGAGCCTTTAGATGTTTGTTTTCTTTTTCTTTTGACCTCGCGGCGCCACTCCGGCGTTTTGTCGCGACAATTTGGCGGCGCGCCCATTTTTAGCGCTCGTTCTGTGACACTGCCCCCCACTTTAAGAATATTATCTCATAATATTCAGAACCACACAAACGAGCGCGAACAGTCCCCACACACTCAAAGACTGTAACATAGTCCGTCGCTCATGACACGTCACATTCGCAATAGTTCACTCAATACAATTGTACATTGTAATTCGATTACACAACACATGAAATATAACCACAGGCACATGAGTACAACACTCCACCACACATTCCCAATAATACAAATGTACAAAGTTCTCTCATTACAACAATTATACAACACTATACATCACATCACAGCACAAACACTTGGACACTTGTGACACAGGATAACACAACTTTAACACAACATATGGCACTCAGCACTGCCAAACACATTCTGATTCGACCTCAGCACCTATCCTGTGTATTTCGAGCTGCGCTTGCGTTCTTTCTTGCGGTGCTCGCTCGATCTCTTCTTGTTTTTCCTTGTTCTTTTTCGGCGAGCCTTTTCCAACGACGGTATCTGAGGCAGCGTCTCGGCCATCGTTGCCACCCCGACGCTGCTAACGGGTCATGACGTTCGACGGGTCCGGTCTGTTTATTTACCAGCTTGTTCATGTCTCTACATTTGGCTTGGCTGGCCGACTCCGTCTCCTTTACACTGTCGGTCGGTTGGGGTCGTGCCGACGGACGTCCAGCTGCCGAGCGCGTGAACTCATTCAACACGATCGTCTTCTCATTCATGGTCCCTTGCACCGCGGCTTCACCTTGGGCTCTAGTGAGATCCGTCACGGGCTGTTCCTCCACTGTATCTCGCGGTCGCTGGGTTGGCGCGGGCTCTATCTTAGGATCTTCTCTCAAACATTCCGGATCATTCGATCCTCGCGCCCCATCGATGTTTCCGATGACAAGGTCGTACAGGGGGGTCGTCATGCATAAAGCAGTAACCTTCCCGCTGAAGTACGGGGTTTCAACCTCAATTTCTGCTTCGGGAAGCATCCGAACTGTACGGTCAATTAGGCAAACTGGTTTCGTTTTGCCTGTTAACTCACTTTCCCGTACCAAGTTTCTCCGCACGATAACAGTGGAGCTGCCGGTATCTCTTAACACCGTAATCTTTTTGCCCGCAACTTTTCAGGCAGCGTTGGCATTCCTTTCGCAACACTGGTTGGCTGTTTTGACATTACAGCACCC
Organism: Rhipicephalus microplus; assembly: GCF_043290135.1. NCBI lineage: Eukaryota > Metazoa > Arthropoda > Arachnida > Ixodida > Ixodidae > Rhipicephalus > Rhipicephalus microplus. The sequence continues at coordinate 1,457,822 of NW_027464628.1, forward strand.
ACAATAGGAATTTTCTCCCCATTTTTCAACTCTACGAATCCATCGGTGACGGCATTATTATCCGATTTAGGTGCCACTTGCACACAGGATACCTGTGAGTTTGACTCACTCCGTTCCGACAAGCGTCTGCTTTGTGCCCAGTCTGACCACACTTGAAACATTTTACTGCCGTAGGGCTCGTAAAGATCGTTCGACAGTTTTTCGCGCGATGACCCACTCGGTTGCACAGAAAACATCGCGGAATGCTCTCTGGTGCACGCTTCTTTTCTTCGGCAGCCAATTTCTTCGAATGATCGGGACAATCCTTCTTGACCTTGGCCAAATTAGTTCCACCTTGCGCTTCCAAGAATTGATCAGCCAGTTCAAGCATGTCTTCGAGTGAGTCAGCCTTCCTCTCTTTCAAGTACAGCGACAGGCTTGGGTGGCAACTAGTAAGAAATTGTTCTCTAATTAGGAGCTCCCTAAGCTCATCGTACTCCTGCGCTGTCCCTGAAAGTTCAATCCATCTGTCGAAATAATGGCAAAGTCGGGCGGCATACTGCGTAGCCGTCTCACCATCAGCTGGCTTTCCAGTCCGAAATCTGTCCCGGAATCCTTCCACGGTAAATCTAAATCGCTTCAGCAAAGCAGCTTTCACCTTTGCATAGTTGGCTGCATCGGTCGGCGTCAGCCTACCGTACACACTGAGCGCTTCACCACTCAAGCAAGTACTCAAAGCAGTTGCCCATTGATGTTCCGGCCAATTCTGGCTCCTTGCAATCGTCTCAAATCGGTGAAGGTACGCGTCAAGGTCGTCCTTCCTTTCATCAAACGCTACGAGCAGCTTGCTTGGGTTCAAGCGGAAACCATGATCCTCCCGTTCGCTGCTTTCAACTCTAGCTTGGACTGGAGTTTCACTTCGCTGTTGCAAACGGAGCCGCTCGAGTTCCATCTCGTGCTGCCGCTGCCGTTCCCTTTCAGCCATCTCCGCTTCTCTTTCTTCTTTCAGCTGTCGCTCCCTCGCTTCTCTTTCCTCTCTCGCCCTTTCGGCTGCCAACTTCTCTCTCTCCAACTCAGCTGCTTTTTCTTCCTTGGCCCTCTCTGCTGCCAACCTCTCTCTCTCTCCAACTCAGCTTCTTTTTCCGCTTTGGCTCTTTCGACCGCCAACCTCTCTCGTTCCAACTCAGCCGCTTTTTCTTCCTTGGCTCTCTCAACTGCCAACCTCTCTCGTTCCACCGCCTCTTTCTCCTTCTGACTCACCCATTTCCGTAGTTCGGCGCCGGAAAGATCCATCTTCTCACCAAGCGCAACTAACTTTTCGAGATCCATTGTGTCTCGAAACTCGCAAATAAACCCTTGCCACGTGCAAAAAGTATCTGCCTAAATCAGTCTATCGGAACACTCCCCTGCACTCGTTAACGAGAACACTGAACAACACACAAAATCGTTCCGATAGCACTATCAACAACTCGAGGCTCTTTCTCACTACTTTGGACACACTGTGCACCAAAAGGTCCTGTCGCGGACGCCAGATTAATTGTCACACATGTCCCGTTTATTAGGGAGGCGATCGCCGGGCTAATTCCAAGGGCCGAAGTATTGGCCCCCCGAACCACACCACGAAAGCGTGGACAATTTAGAAGTGGTCCTTTTTGGCGCGCCAGCGGTCGCTGGCTGTGGCCCAAAGAACAAGTCAGAGCCGAGAGTTGATAAACAAAACAAATATTATATTCTGAAAAATGGCAGATCGAAAACAATACACAAGAATGCACACTCCACAGTAGTTACATACAATACGTCACCAATCAAACAACGTACTACACAGTACAATCAGCCACACTCAAAACAACGGACACAGACAACAATACGCCCTACAATGCAGTCTCATGCATTGAACGACCAAGACACCTAAAGACTAAAGAGATAGAAAACCTATCCAGTCCAAGTTCTTGGAACCAAAGTCTAGATGATACTCTTCCGAGGATCACTCACTCAAAGTCCAGCGTGGTTGTCGTTCCGCAGCTTTCGAAGTTTCTCTTCCAGGAAACCTCGCCGAAGTTTCTCTTCCAGGAAACCTCCCGTCTTCAATAGGCCACTCTCCAAGCTTCAAACTTCTTCGCCCGGAACACGTCGGCTTCACACACGCAGCTGTTGCCACGCGTCCTCGCTCGATAGCGGTAGACACACGCTCTTGCCTGTAGCTCGAGCCTTCACCCCTCAGGTGGAAATCCTCTTCATCTCCTGCTTCGTCCCTACGGACAAAACCTTCGCCGACTACACGGCGGGATCCCTAGGCACTCTGGCGCTAAATTCCGTCTTCTCCTCATCTCTCATCTCGGCTGCTCGGTTAAATACCTTGCGCGCGACATTCCAGACGGTTCTCATCATTTCGTCGGCGCGATACGCAGCGAAGGCTGGGAAGAGGGCAAGACGGTTTGCACGCCCTCCGCGGCCGATGACTCAACTCGGTATGACCACGCCCCTTTCGTTCTGGAACTTTCGCGGGCTATCTCGGCCGCCGATGTGGGGCGAGGAGGTTCGTCGGCGAAGCCACGCTTCCGAGGGGAGAGCGCGCGCCCCGCGGAGCCTTTAGATGTTTGTTTTCTTTTTCTTTTGACCTCGCGGGCCACTCCGGCGTTTTGTCGCGACAATTTGGCGGCGCGCCCATTTTTAGCGCTCGTTCTGTGACACCAGTATATGTTTTGTTTTTGAGCCCTTCCAGCGCCGTAAAGAGCCATCTTCTCTACCAGCCGGATACCTTTGAAATCGATTGATGTTTCCACTCAACCATTTAGCGGCGAAGCTCCTTAAAGCGGCACCCATTCGTTCATCGTAGTAGTCCTAGTCGTAGTTGTAGTTTGTAACCAGTACACTCACCCATTTGATAGCCCGGCCAGTGCCATAAAGAGCCATCCTCTCTACCAGCCGGATATCTTTTAAACCGATTGAGATTTCCACTCATCCATTTAGGGGCGAAGCTTTTTAAAGCGGCACCCATTCGTTCAACGTTGTTGTCCTAGTCATAGTCGTAGTGTCTAACCGGTGTACTTACCCGTTTGTGAGCCCTGTCAGTGCCGTAAACAGCCATCTTGTCTACCAGCTGGATACCTTTTCAACCGATCGAGGTTTCCACTCATCCTTTTAGGGGCGAAGCTCCTTAAAGCGGCACCCATTCGTCCCTCGTAGTAGTCCTAGTCGTAGTCGTAGTGTGTGACCAGTGCTTTTACGCGTTTGTGAGGCTTACCAGTGCCGTAAGTAGACGTCTTCTCTACAAACCGGATACCTTTTCAACCGATCGAAGTTTCCACTCGACCTTTTAGGGGCGAAGCTCCTTAAAGCGGCGCCCGTTTGTCCCTCGTAGTAGTCCTAGTCATAGTCGTAGTGTTTAACCAGCATACTTACCCGTTTTTGAGCCCTGCCAGCGCCATAAAGACGCATTTTCTCTACCAGCCGGATAAGTTTTCAACCGATTGAGGTTTCCACTCATCCTTTTAGTGGCGAAGCTCCTTAAAGCGGCACCCATTCGTTCATCGTAGTAGTCCAATCGTAGTCGAAGTGTGTAACCAGTGTTTTTACCCGTTTGTGAGCCCTGCCAGTGCAGTAAAGAACCTTCTTCTCTACAAAGCGGATACCTTTTCAACCAATCGAAGTTTCCACTCGACCTCTCAAGGGCGAAGCTCCTTAAAGCGGAACCCGTTCATCCCTAGTAATAGTCCTAGTCGTAGTCGTAGTGTGTAACCAGTATATTTTTTTGTTTTTGAGTCCTCCCAGTGCCGTAAAAAGCCATCTTCTCTACCAGCCGGATACCTTTTCAATCGATTGATGTTTCCACTCAACCATCTAGCGGCGAGGCTCGTTAAAGTGGCACCCGTTCATTCATGGCTGTAGTCCCAGTCGTAGTCGTAGTGTGTAACCAGTATACTTACCCGTTTTTGAGTCCTTCAGGCGCCGTAAAGAGCCATCTTCTCTACCAGCTGGATACTTTTTCAACCGATCGAGGTTTCAACTCAACTTTTTGGGGCTAAGCTCCTTAAAGCGGCACCCGTTCGTCCCTCGTAGTACTAGTCGTAGTCGTAGTGTGTAACCAGTATACTCTTAGTTTTTGAGCCCTCCCAGCGCCGTAAAGAGCCATCTTCTCTACCAGCCGGATACCTTTTAAACCGATCGATGTTTCCACTCAAACTTTTAGGGGCGAAGCTCCTTGAAGCGGCACCCCTTCGTCCATCGTAGTAGACCTTGTCGTAGTCGCAGTTCTTAACCAGTACACTCCCCCGTTTGATAGCCCTGCCAGTGCCATAAAGAACCATCTTGTCTACCGGCCGGATACCTTTTCGACCGATCGAGGTTTCCACCCATCTTTTTCGGGGCAAAGCTTGTTAAAGCGGCACCCATTCGTTCATCGTAGTTGTCCTAGTCATATTCGTAGTGTCTTACCGGTGTACTTGCCCATTTGTGAGCCCTGCCAGTGCGGTAAACAGCCATCTTCTCTACCAGCTGGATACCGTTTCAACCGATCGAGGCTTTCACTCATCCTTTTAGGGGCGAAGCTCCTTAAAGCGGCACCCATTCGTCCCTCGTAGTAGTCCTAGTCGTAGTCGTAGCGTGTAACCAGTATACCTTTAGTTTTTTAGCCCTCCCAGCGCCGTAAAGAGCCATCTTCTCTACCAGCCCGATACCTTTTCAACCGATCGATGTTTCCATTCAAACTTTTAGGGGCGAAGCTCCTTAAAGCGGCACCCGTTCGTTCATCGTAGTAGTCCTAGTCGTAGTCGTAGTTTGTAACCAGTACACTCGCCCATTCGATAGCCCTGCCAGTGCCATGAAGAGCCATCTTTTCTACCAGCCGGATATCTTTTAAACCGATTGAGGTTTCCACTCATCCATTTAGGGGCGAAGCTTTTTTAAACCGGCACCCATTCGTTCATCGTAGTAGTCCTAGTCGTAGTCGTAGTGTCTAACTGGTGTACTTACCCGTTTGTGAGCCCTGCCAGTGCCGTAAACAGCCATCTTCTCTACCAGCTGGATACCTTTTCAACCGATCGATGGTTTCACACAACCTTTTAGGGGCCAAGCTCCTTAAAGCGGCACCTGTTCGTTCCTCATAGTATTCTTAGTCAAAGTCGTGGTGTGTAACCAGTATATGTTTTGTTTTTGAGCCCTTCCAGCGCCGTAAGGAGCCATCTTCTCTACCAGCTGGATACCTTTTCAATCGATTGATGTTTCCACTCAACCATCTAGCGGCGAGGCTCGTTAAAGTGGCACCCGTTCATTCATGGCTGTAGTCCCAGTCGTAGTCGTAGTGTGTAACCAGTATACTTACCCGTTTTTGAGTCCTTCAGGCGCCGTAAAGAGCCATCTTCTCTACCAGCTGGATACTTTTTCAACCGATCGAGGTTTCAACTCAACCTTTCTGGGGCTAAGCTCCTTAAAGCGGCACCCGTTCGTCCCTCGTAGTACTAGTCGTAGTCGTAGTGTGTAACCAGTATACTTTTAGTTTTTGAGCCCTCCCAGCGCCGTAAAGAGCCATCTTCTCTACCAGCCGGATACCTTTTCAACCGATCGATGTTTCCATTCAAACGTTTAGGGGGAAGCTCCTTAAAGCGGCACCCGTTCGTTCATCGCAGTAGTCCTAGTCGTAGTCGTAGTTTGTAACCAGTACACTCACCCATTCGATAGCCCGGCCAGTGCCATAAAGAGCCATCTTCTCTACAAGCCGGATATCTTTTAAACTGATTGAGGTTTCCACTCATGCATTTAGGGGCGAAGCTTTTTAAAGCGGCACCCATTCGTTCATCGTACTAGTCCTAGTCATAGTCGTAGTGTCTAACCGGTGTACTTACCCGTTTGTGAGCCCTGCCAGTGCCGTAAACAGCCATCTTCTCTACCAGCTGGATACCGTTTCAACCGATCGAGGCTTCCACTCATCCTTTTAGGGGCGAAGCTCCTTAAAGCGGCACCCATTCGTCCCTGGTAGTAGTCCTAGTCGTAGTCGTAGTGTGTAACCAGTATACTTTTAGTTTTTGAGCCCTCCCAGCGCCGTAAAGAGCCATCATCTCTACCAGCCGGATACCTTTTCAACCGATCGATGTTTCCATTCAAACTTTTAGGGGCGAAGCTCCTTAAAGCGGCACCCGTTCGTTCATTGTAGTAGTCCTAGTCGTAGTCGTAGTTTGTAACCAGTAAACTCAATCATTCGATAGCCCTGCCAGAGCCATAAGAGCCATCTTCTCTACCAGCCGGATATCTTTTAAACCAATTGAGGTTTCCACTCATCCATTTAGGGGCGAAGCTTTTTAAAGCGGCACCCATTCGTTCATCGTAGTAGACCTAGTCGTAGTCGTAGTGTCTATCCGGTGTACTTACCCGTTTGTGAGCCCTGCCAGTGCCGTAAACAGCCATCTTCCCTACCAGCTGGATACCTTTTCAACCGATCGAAGTTTCCACTCATCCTTTTAGGGGCGAAGCTCCTTAAAGCGGCACCCATTCGTCCCTCGTAGTAGTCCTAGTCGTAGTCGTAGTGTGTAACCAGTATACTTTTAGTTTTTGAGCCCTCCCAGCGTCGTAAAGAGCCATCTTCTCTACCAGCCGGATACCTTTTCAACCGATCGATGTTTTCACACAACCTTTTAGGGGCCAAGCTCCTTAAAGCGGAACCTGTTCGTTCCTCATAGTATTCCTAGTCAAAGTCGTAGTGTGTAACCAGTATATGTTTTGTTTTTCAGCCCTTCCAGCGCCGTAAAGAGCCATCTTCTCTACCAGCCGGATACCTTTTCAATCGATTGATGTTTCCACTCAACCATTTAGCGGCGAAGCTCGTTAAAGTGGCACCCGTTCGTTCATCGCAGTAGTCCCAGTCGTAGTCGTAGTGTGTAACCAGTATACTTACCCGTTTTTGAGTCCTGCCAGCGCCGTAAAGAGCCATCTTCTCTACCAGCCGGATACTTTTTCAACCCATCGAGGTTTCAACTCAACCTTTTTGGGGCGAAGCTCCTTAAAGCGGCACTCATTCGTCCCTCGTAGTAGTCCTAGTCGTAGTCGTCGTGTGTAACCAGTATACTTTTAGTTTTTGAGCCCTCCCAGCGCCGTAAAGAGCCATCTTCTCTACCAGCCGGATATCTTTTAAACCGATTGAGGTTTCCACTCATCCATTTAGGGGCGAAGCTCCTTAAAGCGGCAACCGTTCGTCCCTCGTAGTAGTCCTAGTCATAGTCGTAGTGTGTAACCAGCATACTTCCCGCTTTTTAGCCCTTTCAGCGCCGTAAAGAGTCATCTTCTCTACCAGCTGGATACCTTTTCAACCGATCGATGTTTTCACACAACCTTTTAGGAGCCAAGCTCCTTTAAGCGGCACCTGTTCAATCCTCATAGTTTTCCTAGTCAAAGTCGTAGTGTGTAATCAGTATATGTTTTGTTTTTGAGCCCTTCTAGCGCCGTAAAGAGCCATCTTCTCTACCAGCCGGATACTTTTTCAATCAATTGATGTTTCCACTCAACCATTTAGCAGCGAACCTCGTTAAAGTGGCACCCATTCGTTTATGGCTGTAGTCCCAGTCGTAGTCGTAGTGCGTAACCAGTATACTTACCCGTTTTTGAGTCTCTCCAGTGCCGTAAAGAGCCATCTTCTCTACCAGCCGGATACTTTTTCAACCGATCGAGGTTTCAACTCAACCTTTTTGGGGCTAAGCTCCTTAAAGCGGCACCCGTTCGTCCCTCGTAGTACTAGTCGTAGTCGTAGTGTGTAACCAGTATACTCTTAGTTTTTGAGCCCTCCCAGCGCCGTAAAGAGCCATCTTCTCTACCAGCCGGATACCTTTTAAACCGATCGATGATTCCATTCAAACTTTTAGGAGCGAAGCTCCTTAAAGCGGCACGCGTTCGTTCATCGCAGTAGTCCTAGTCGTAGTCGTAGTTTGTAACCAGTACACTCACCCATTCGATAGCCCGGCCAGTGCCATAAAGAGCCATCTTCTCTACCAGCCGGATATCTTTTAAACCGATTGAGGTTTCCACTCATCCATTTAGGGACGAAGCTTTTTAAAGCGGCACCATTCGTTCATCGTACTAGTCCTAGTCATGGTCGTAGTGCCTGACCGGTGTACTTACCCGTTTGTGAGCCCTGCCAGTGCCGTAAACAGCCATCTTCTCTACCAGCTGGATACCTTTTCAACCGATCGAGGTTTGCACTCATCCTTTTAGGGGCGAAGCTTCTTAAAGCGGCACCCATTCGTTCATCGTAGTAGTTCAAGTCGTAGTCGTAGTGTGTAACCAGTGCTTTTACCCGTTTGTGAGGCCTACCAGTGCCGTAAGTAGCCGTCTTCTCTACAAACCGGATACCTTTTCAACCGATCGAAGTTTCCACGTGACCTTTTAGGGGCGAAGCTCCTTAAAGCGGCGCCCGTTTGTCCCTCGTAGTAGTCCCAGTCGTAGTCGTAGTGTGTAACCAGCAAACTTACCCGTTTGTTAGCCCTGCCAGCGCCGTAAAGAGCTATTTTCACTACCAGCCGTACACCTTTTCAACCGATCGAGGTTTTACCTCAGCCTTTTAGGGGCGAAGCTCCTTAAAGCGGCTACCGTTCGTCCCTCGTAGTAGTCCTAGTCATAGTCGTAGTGTTTAACCAGCATACTTACCCGTTTGTGAGCCCTGCCAGCGCCATAAAGACCCATCTTCTGTACCAGCCGGATAAGTTTTCAACCGATCGAGGTTTCCACTCATCCTTTTAGTGGCGAAGCTCCTTAAAGCGGCACCCATTCGTTCATCGTAATAGTGCAAGTCGTAGTCAAAGTGTGTAACCAGTGTTTTTACCCGTTTGTGGGCCCTGCCAGTGCAGTAAAGAACCATCTTCTCTACCAGCTGGATACCGTTTCAACCGATCGAGGCTTCCACTCATCCTTTTAGGGGCGAAGCTCCTTAAAGCGGCACCCATTCGTCCCTGGTAGTAGAACTAGTCGTAGTCGTAGTGTGTAACCAGTATACTTTTGGTTTTTGAGCCCTCCCAGCGCCGTAAAGAGCCATCTGCTCTACCAGCCGGATACCTTTTCAACCGATCGACGTTTCCATTCAAACTTTTTGGGGCGAAGCTTTTTAAAGCGGCACACATTCGTTCATTGTAGTAGTCCTAGTCATGGTCGTAGTGTGTAACCAGCATACTTACCCGCTTTTAGCCCTTTCAGCGCCGTAAAGAGTCATCTTCTCTACCAGCCGGATACCTTTTCAACCGATCGATGGTTTCACACAACCTTTTAGGGGCCAAGCTCCTTAAAGCGGCACCTGTTCGTTCCTCATAGTATTCTTAGTCAAAGTCGTAGTGTGTAACCAGTATATGTTTTGTTTTTAAGCCCTTCCAGCGCCGTAAGGAGCCATCTTCTCTACCAGCCGGATACCTTTTCAATCGATTGATATTTCCACTAAACCATCTAGCGGCGAAGCTCGTTAAAGTGGCACCCGTTCGTTCATCGTAGTAGTCCTAGTCGTAGTCGTAGTTTGTAACCAGTACACTCACCCATTCGATAGCCCGGCCAGTGCCATAAAGAGCCATCTTCTCTACCAGCCGGATATCTTTTAAACCGATTGAGGTTTCCACTCATCCATTTAGGGGCGAAGCTTTTTAAAGCGGCACCATTCGTTCATCGTACTAGTCCTAGTCATGGTCGTAGTGCCTGACCGGTGTACTTACCCGTTTGTGAGCCCTGCCAGTGCCGTAAACAGCCATCTTCTCTACCAGCTGGATACCTTTTCAACCGATCGAGGTTTGCACTCATCCTTTTAGGGGCGAAGCTTCTTAAAGCGGCACCCATTCGTTCATCGTAGTAGTTCAAGTCGTAGTCGTAGTGTGTAACCAGTGCTTTTACCCGTTTGTGAGGCCTACCAGTGCCGTAAGTAGCCGTCTTCTCTACAAACCGGATACCTTTTCAACCGATCGAAGTTTCCACGTGACCTTTTAGGGGCGAAGCTCCTTAAAGCGGCGCCCGTTTGTCCCTCGTAGTAGTCCCAGTCGTAGTCGTAGTGTGTAACCAGCAAACTTACCCGTTTGTTAGCCCTGCCAGCGCCGTAAAGAGCTATTTTCACTACCAGCCGTACACCTTTTCAACCGATCGAGGTTTTACCTCAGCCTTTTAGGGGCGAAGCTCCTTAAAGCGGCTACCGTTCGTCCCTCGTAGTAGTCCTAGTCATAGTCGTAGTGTTTAACCAGCATACTTACCCGTTTGTGAGCCCTGCCAGCGCCATAAAGACCCATCTTCTGTACCAGCCGGATAAGTTTTCAACCGATCGAGGTTTCCACTCATCCTTTTAGTGGCGAAGCTCCTTAAAGCGGCACCCATTCGTTCATCGTAGTAGTCCAAGTCGTAGTCAAAGTGTGTAACCAGTGTTTTTACCCGTTTGTGGGCCCTGCCAGTGCAGTAAAGAACCATCTTCTCTACCAGCTGGATACCGTTTCAACCGATCGAGGCTTCCACTCATCCTTTTAGGGGCGAAGCTCCTTAAAGCGGCACCCATTCGTCCCTGGTAGTAGAAGTAGTCGTAGTCGTAGTGTGTAACCAGTATACTTTTGGTTTTTGAGCCCTCCCAGCGCCGTAAAGAGCCATCTGCTCTACCAGCCGGATACCTTTTCAACCGATCGACGTTTCCATTCAAACTTTTTGGGGCGAAGCTTTTTAAAGCGGCACACATTCGTTCATTGTAGTAGTCCTAGTCATGGTCGTAGTGTGTAACCAGCATACTTACCCGCTTTTAGCCCTTTCAGCGCCGTAAAGAGTCATCTTCTCTACCAGCCGGATACCTTTTCAACCGATCGATGGTTTCACACAACCTTTTAGGGGCCAAGCTCCTTAAAGCGGCACCTGTTCGTTCCTCATAGTATTCTTAGTCAAAGTCGTAGTGTGTAACCAGTATATGTTTTGTTTTTAAGCCCTTCCAGCGCCGTAAGGAGCCATCTTCTCTACCAGCCGGATACCTTTTCAATCGATTGATATTTCCACTAAACCATCTAGCGGCGAAGCTCGTTAAACTGGCACCCGTTCGTTCATCGTAGTAGTCCTAGTCGTAGTCGTAGTTTGTAACCAGTACACTCACCCATTCGATAGCCCAGCCATTGCCATAAGGAGCCATCTCCTCTACCAGCCGGATATCTTTTAAACCGATTGAGGTTTCCACTCATTCATTTAGGGGCGAAGCTTTTTAAAGCGGCACCCATTCGTTCATCGTAGTAGTCCTAGTCGTAGTCGTAGTGTCTATCCGGTGTACTTACCCGTTTGTGAGCCCTGTCAGTGCCGTAAACATCATCTTCTCTACCAGCTGGATACCTTTTCAACCGATCGAGGTTTCAACTGTGTAACCAGTATACTTACCCGTTTTTGAGTCCTGCCAGTGCCGTAAAGAGCCATCTTCTCTACCAGCCGGATACGTTTTCAACCGATCGAGGTTTCATTTCAACCTATTTGGGGCGAAGCTCCTTGAAGCGGCAACCGTTCGTCCATCGTATTAGTCCTAGTCATAGTCGTAGTGTGCAACCAGCATACTTACCCGCTTTTTAGCCCTTTCAGCGCCGTAAAGAGTCATCTTCTCTACCAGCCGGATACCTTTTCAACCGATAGATGTTTTCACACAACCTTTTAGAGCCAAGCTGCTTAAAGCGGCACCTGTTCGTTCCTCATAGTTTTCCTAGTCAAAGTCGTAGTGTGTAACCAGTATATGTTTTGTTTTTGAGCGTTTCCAGCGCCGTAAAGAGCCATCTTCTCTACCAGCCGGATACCTTTTCAATCGATTGATGTTTCCACTCAACCATTTAGCGGCGAACCTCCTTAAAGTGGCACCCGTTCGTTCATCACTGTAGTCCCAGTCGTAGTCGTAGTGTGTAACCAGTATACTTTCCCGTTTTTGAGTCCTGCCAGCGCCGTAAAGAGCCATCTTCTCTACCAGCCGGATACTTTTTCAACCGATCAAGGTTTCAACTCAACCTTTTTGGGGCGAAGCTCCTAAAAGCGGCACCCGTTCGTCCCTCGTAGTAGTCCTAGTCGTAGTCGTAGTGTGTAACCAGTATACTTTTAGTTTTTGAGCCCTCCCAGCGCCGTAAAGAGCCATCTTCTCTACCAGCCGGATACCTTTTCAACCGATCGATGTTTTCATTCAAACATTTAGGGGCGAAGCTCCTTAAAGCGGCACCCGTTCGTTCATCGTAGTAGTCCTAGTCGTAGTCGTAGTTTGTAACCAGTACACTCACCCATTTGATAGCCCGGCCAGTGCCATAAAGAGCCATCTTCTCTACCAGCCGGATATCTTTTAAACCGATTGAGGTTTCCAATCATCCATTTAGGGGCGAAGCTTTTTAAAGCGGCACCCATTCGTTCATCGTACTAGTCCTAGTCATAGCCGTAGTGTCTAACCATTGTACATACCAGTTTGTGAGCCCTGCCAGTGCCGTAAACAGCCATCTTCTCTACCAGCTCGATACCTTTTCAACCGATCGAGGTTACCACTCATCCTTTTAGGGGCGAAGCTCCTTAAAGCGGCACCCATTCGTTCATCGTAGTAGTCCTAGTCATAGTCGTAGTGTGTAACCAGCATTCTTACCCGCTTTTTAGCCCTTTCAGCGCCGTAAAGAGTCATCTTCTCGACCAGCCGGATACCTTTTCAACCGATCGATGGTTTCACACAACCTTTTAGGGGCCAAGCTCTTAAAGCGGCACCTGTTCGTTCCTCATAGTATTCTTAGTCAAAGTCGTAGTGTGTAACCAGTATATGTTTTGTTTTTGAGCCCTTCCAGCGCCGTAAGGAGCCATCTTCTCTACCAGCCGGATACCTTTTCAATCGATTGATGTTTCCACTCAACCATCTAGCGGCGAAGTTCGTTAAAGTGGCACCCGTTCGTTCATAGTAGTAGTCCTTGTCGTAGTCGTAGTTTGTAACCAGTACACTCACCCATTCGATAGCCCTGCCAGTGCCATAAGGAGCCATCTCCTCTACCAGCCGGATATCTTTTAAACCGATTGAGGTTTCCACTCATCCATTTAGGGGCGAAGCTTTTTAAAGCGGCACCCATTCGTTCATCGTAGTAGTCCTAGTCGTAGTCGTAGTGTCTAACCGGTGTACTTACCCGTTTGTGAGCCCTGTCAGTGCCGTAAACAGCCATCTTCTCTACCAGCTGGATACCTTTTCAACCGATCGAGGTTTCCACTCATCCTTTTAGGGGCGAAGCTCCTTAAAGTGGCACTCATTCGTCCCTCGTAGTAGTCCTAGTCGTAGTCGTAGTGTGTAACCAGTATACTTTTAGTTTTTGAGCCCTCCCAGCGCCGTAAAGAGCCATCTTCTCTACAAGCCGGATACCTTTTCAACCGATCGATGTTTCCATTCAAACTTTTAGGGGCGAAGCTCCTTAAAGCGGCACCCGTTCGTTCATCGTAGTAGTCCTAGTTGTAGTCGTAGTTTGTAACCACTACACTCACCCATTCGATAGCCCTGCCAGTGCCATAAAAAGCCATCTTCTCTACCAGCCGGATATCTTTTAAACCGATTGAGGTTTCCACTCATCCATTTAGGGGCGAAGCTTTTTAAAGCGGCACACATTCGTTCATCGCAGTAGTCCCAGTCGTAGTCGTAGTGTGTAACCAGTATACTTACGCGTTTTTGAGTCCTGCCAGTGCCGTAAAGAGCCATCTTCTCTACCAGCCGGATACTTTTTCAACCGATCGAGGTTTCAACTCAACCTTTTTGGGGCGAAGCTCCTTAAAGCGGCAACCGTTCATCCCTCGTAGTAGTCCCAGTCATAGTCGTAGTGTGTAACCAGCATACTTACCCACTTTTTAGCCCTTTCTGTGCCGTAAAGAGTCATCTTCTCTACCAGCCGGATACCTTTTCAATCGATTGATGTTTCCACTCAACCATTTAGCGGCGAACCTCGTTAAAGTGGCACCCGTTTGTTCATCGCTGTAGTCCCTGTCGTAGTCGTAGTGTGTAACCAGTATACTTTTAGTTTTTGAGCCCTCCCAGCGCCGTAAAGAGCCATCTTCTCTACCAGCCGGATACCTTTTCAACCGATCGATGTTTCCATTCAAGCTTTTAGGGGCGAAGCTCCTTAAAGCGGCACCCGTTCGTTCATCGTAGTAGTCCTAGTCGTAGTCGTAGTTTGTAACCAGTACACTCACCCATTCGATAGCCCGCCCAGTGCCATAAAGAGCCATCTTCTCTACCAGCCGGATATCTTTTAAACCGATTGAGGTTTCCACTCATCCATTTAGGGGCGAAGCTTTTTAAAGCGGCACCCATTCGTTCATCGTACTAGTTCTAGTCATAGTCGTAGTGTCTAACCGGTGTACTTACCCGTTTGTGAGCCCTGCCAGTGCCGTAAACAGCCATCTTCTCTACCAGCTGGATACCTTTTCAACCGATCGAGGTTTCCACTCATCCTTATAGGGGCGAAGCTCCTTAAAGCGGCACCCATTCGTTCATTGTAGTAGTTCAAGTCGTAGTCGTAGTGTGTAACCAGTGCTTTTACCCGTTTGTGAGGCCTACCAGTGCCGTAAGTAGCCGTCTTCTCTACAAACCGGATACCTTTTCAACCGATCGAAGTTTCCACTCGACGTTTTAGGGGCGAAGCTCCATAAAGCGGTGCCCGTTTGTCCCTCGTAGTAGTCCCAGTCGTAGTCGTAGTGTGTAACCAGCATACTTACCCGTTTGTGAGCGCTGCCCGCGCCATAAAGACCCATCTTCTCTACCAGCCGGATAAGTTTTCAACCGATCGAGGTTTCCACTCATCCTTTTAGTGGCGAAGCTCCTTAAAGCGGCACCCATTCGTTCATCGTAATAGTCCAAATCGCAGTCGAAGTGTGTTACTTGTGTTTTTACCCGTTTGTGAGCCCTGCCAGTGCAGTAAAGAACCATCTTCTCTACAAAGAGGATACCTTTTCAACCAATCGAAGTTTCCACTCGACCTCTCAAGGGCGAAGCTCCTTAAAGCGGCACCTGTTCGTCCCTCGTAGTAGTCCTAGTCGTAGTCGTAGTTTGTAACGAGTACACTCTCCCGTTTGATAGCCCTACCAGTGCCATAAAGAACCATCTTCTCTACCAGCCGGATACCTTTTCAACCGATCAAGGTTTCCACCCATCTATTTAGGGGCGAAGCTTGTTAAAGCAGCACCCATTCGTTCACCGTAGTAGTCCTAGTCATAGTCGTAGTGTCTAACCGGTGTACTTGCCCATTTCTGAGCCCTGCGAGTGCCGTAAACAGCCATCTTCTCTACCAGCTGGATACCGTTTCAACCGATCGAGGCTTCCACTCATCCTTTTAGGGGCGAAGCTCCTTAAAGTGGCACCCATTCGTCCTTCGTAGTAGTCCTAGTCGTAGTCGTAGTGTGTAACCAGTATACTTTTGGTTTTTGAGCCCTCCCAGTGCCGTAAAGAGCCATCTTCTCTACCAGCCGGATACCTTTTCAACCGATCGATGTTTCCATTCAAACTTTTAGGGGCGAAGCTCCTTAAAGCGGCACCTGTTCGTTCATTGTAGTAGTCCTAGTCGTAGTCGTAGTGTCTAACCGGTGTACTTACCCGTTTGTGAGCCCTGCCAGTGCCGTAAACAGCCATCTTCCCTACCAGCTGGATACCTTTTCAACCGATCGAGGTTTCCACTCATCCTTTTAGGGGCGAAGCTCCTTAAAGCGGCACCCATTCGTCCCTCGTAGTAGTCCTAGTCATAGTCGTAGTGTGTAACCAGCATACTTACCCGCTTTTAAGCCCTTTCAGCGCCGTAAAGAGTCATCTTCTCTACCAGCCGGATACCTTTTCAACCGATCGATGGTTTCACACAACCTTTTAGGGGCCAAGCCCCTTAAAGCGGCACCTGTTCGTTCCTCATAGTATTCTTAGTCAAAGTCGTAGTGTGTAACCAGTATATGTTTTCTTTTTAAGCCCTTCCAGCGCCGTAAGGAGCCATCTTCTCTACAAGCCGGATACCTTTTCAATCGATTGATGTTTCCACTCAACCATCTAGCGGCGAAGCTCGTTAAAGTGGCACCCGTTCGTTCATAGTAGTAGTCCTAGTCGTAGTCGTAGTTTGTAACCAGTACACTCACCCATTCGATAGCCCTGCCAGTGCCATAAGGAGCCATCTCCTCTACCAGCCGGATATCTTTTAAACCGATTGAGGTTTCCACTCATCCATTTAGGGGCGAAGCTTTTTAAAGCGGCACCCATTCGTTCATCGTAGTAGTCCTAGTCGTAGTCGTAGTGTCTAACCGGTGTACTTACCCGTTTGTGAGCCCTGTCGGTGCCGTAAACAGCCATCTTCTCTACCAGCTGGATACCTTTTCAACCGATCGAGGTTTCCACTCATCCTTTTAGGGGCGAAGCTCCTTAAAGCGGCACTCAATCGTCCCTCGTAGTAGTCCTAGTCGTAGTCGTAGTGTGTAAAAGGTATACTTTTAGTTTTTGAGCCCTCCCAGCGCCGTAAAGAGCCATCTTCTCTACCAGCCGGATATCTTTTAAACCGATTGAGGTTTCCACTCATCCATTTAGGGGCGAAGCTTTTTAAAGCGGCACCCATTCGTTCATCGCAGTAGTCCCAGTCGTAGTCGTAGTGTGTAACCAGTATACTTACCCGTTTTTGAGTCCTGCCAGTGCCGTAAGGAGCCATCTTCTCTACCAGCCGGCTACTTTTTCAACCGATCGATGTTTCAACTTAACCTTTTTGGGGCGAAGCTCCTTAAAGCGGCAACCGTTCGTCCCTCGTAGTAGTCCTAGTCATAGTCGTAGTGTGTAACCAGCATACTTACCCGCTTTTTAGCCCTTTCAGCGCCGTAAAGAGTCATCTTCTCTACCAGCTGGATACCTTTTCAACCGATCGATGTTTTGACACAACCTTTTAGGGGCCAAGCTCCTTAAAGCGGCACCTGTTCAATCCTCATAGTTTTCCAAGTCAAAGTCGTAGTGTGTAACCAGTATATGTTTAGTTTTTGAGCCCTTCCAGCGCCGTAAAGAGCCATCTTCTCTACCAGCCGGATACTTTTTCAATCAATTGATGTTTCCACTCAACGATTTAGCAGCGAACCTCGTTAAAGTGGTACCCGTTCGTTCATGGCTGTAGTCCCAGTCGTAGTCGTAGTGTGTAACCAGTATACTTACCCGTTTTTGAGTCCCTTCAGCGCCGTAAAGAGCCATCTTCTCTACCAGCCGGATACTTTTTCAACCGATCGAGGTTTCAACTCACCCTTTTTGGGGCTAAGCTCCTTAAAGCGGCACCCGTTCGTCCCTCGTAGTACAAGTCGTAGTCGTAGTGTGTAACCAGTATACTTTTAGTTTTTGAGCCCTCCCAGTGCCGTAAAGAGCCATCTTCTCTACCAGCCGGATACCTTTTCAACCGATCGATGTTTCCATTCAAACTTTTAGGGGCGAAGCTCCTTAAAGCGGCACCCGTTCGTTCATCGCAGTAGTCCTAGTAGTAGTCGTAGTTTGTAACCAGTACACTCACCCATTCGATAGCCCGGCCAGTGCCATAAAGAGCCATCTTCTCTACCAGCCGGATATCTTTTAAACCGATTGAGGTTTCCACTCATCCATTTAGGGGCGAAGCTTTTTAAAGCGGCACCCATTCGTTCATCGTACTAGTCCTAGTTATAGTCGTAGTGTCTAACCGGTGTACTTACCCGTTTGTGATCCCTGCCAGTGCCGTAAACAGCCATCTTCTCTACCAGCTGGATACCTTTTTAACCGATCGAGGTTTCCACTCATCCTTTTTTGGGGCGAAGCTTCTTAAAGCGGCACCCATTCGTTCATCGTAGTAGTTCAAGTCCGAGTCGTAGTGTGTAACCAGTGCTTTTACCCGTTTGTGAGGCCTACCAGTGCCGTAAGTAGCCGTCTTCTCTACAAACCGGATACCTTTTCAACCGATCGAAGTTTCCACTCGACCTTTTAGGGGCGAAGCTCCTTAAAGCGGCGCCCGTTTGTCCCTCGTAGTAGTCCCAGTCGTAGTCGTAGTGTGTAACCAGCATACTTACCCGTTTGTGAGCCCTGCCAGCGCCGTAAAGAGCTATTTTCACTACCAGCCGTACACCTTTTCAACCGATCGAGGTTTTACCTCAGCCTTTTAGGGGCGAAGCTCCTTAAAGCGGCAACCGTTCGTCCCTCGTAGTAGTCCTAGTCATAGTCGTAGTGTTTAACCAGCATACTTACCCGTTTGTGAGCCCTGCCAGCGCCATAAAGACCCATCTTCTCTACCAGCCGGATAAATTTTCAACCGATCGAGGTTTCCACTCATCCTTTTAGTGGCGAAGCTCCTTAAAGCGGCACCCATTCGTTCATCGTAGTAGTCCAAGTCGTAGTCGAAGTGTGTAACAAGTATACCTTTAGTTTTTGAGCCCTCCCAGCGCCGTAAAGAGCCATCTTCTCTACCAGCCGGATACCTTTTCAACCGATCGACGTTTCCATTCAAACTTTTTGGGGCGAAGCTTTTTAAAGCGGCACCCATTCGTTCATCGTAGTAGTCCTAGTCATGGTCGTAGTGTGTAACCAGCATACTTACCCGCTTTTTAGCCCTTTCAGCGCCGTAAAGAGTCATCTTCTCTACCAGCCGGATACCTTTTCAACCGATCGATGGTTTCACACAACCTTTTAGGGGCCAAGCTCCTTAAAGCGGCACCTGTTCGTTCCTCATAATATTCTTAGTCAAAGTCGTAGTGTGTAACCAGTATATGTTTTGTTTTTGAGCCCTTCCAGCGCCGTAAGGAGCCATCTTCTCTACCAGCCGGATACCTTTTCAATCGATTGATGTTTCCTTTCAACCATCTAGCGGCGAAGCTCGTTAAAGTGGCACCCGTTCGTTCATCGTAGTAGTCCTAGTCGTAGTCGTAGTTTGTAACCAGTACACTCACCCATTCGATAGCCCAGCCAGTGCCATAAGGAGCCATCTCCTCTACCAGCCGGATATATTTAAACCGATTGAGGTTTCCACTCATCCATTTAGGGGCGAAGCTTTTTAAAGCGGCACCCATTCGTTCATCGTAGTAGTCCTAGTCGTAGTCGTAGTGTCTAACCGGTGTACTTACCCGTTTGTGAGCCCTGCCAGTGCCGTAAACAGCCATCTTCTCTACCAGCTGGATACCGTTTCAACCGATCGAGGCTTCCACTCATCCTTTTAGGGGCGAAGCTCCTTAAAGCGGCACCCATTCGTCCCTGGTAGTAGTCCTAGTCGTGATCGTAGTGTGTAACCAGTATACTTTTAGTTTTTGAGCCCTCCCAGCGCCGTAAAGAGCCATCTTCTCTACCAGCCGGATACCTTTTCAACCGATCGACGTTTCCATTCAAACTTTTTGGGGCAAAGCTTTTTTAAAGCGGCACCCATTCGTTCATCGTAGTAGTCCTAGTCATGGTCGTAGTGTGTAACCAGCATAATTACCCGCTTTTTAGCCCTTTCAGCGCCGTAAAGAGTCATCTTCTCTACCAGCCGGATACCTTTTCAACCGATTGATGGTTTCACACAACCTTTTAGGGGCCAAGCTCCTTAAAGCGGCACCTGTTCGTTCCTCATAGTATTCTTAGTCAAAGTCGTAGTGTGTACACAGTATATGTTTTGTTTTTGAGCCCTTCCAGCGCCGTAAGGAGCCATCTTCTCTACCAGCGGGATACCTTTTCAATCGATGGATATTTCCACTCAACCATCTAGCGGCGAAGCTCGTTAAAGTGGCACCCGTTCGTTCATCGTAGTAGTCCTAGTCGTAGTCGTAGTTTGTAACCAGTACACTCACCCATTCGATAGCCCAGCCAGTGCCATAAGGAGCCATCTCCTCTACCAGCCGGATATCTTTTAAACCGATTGAGGTTTCCACTCATCCATTTAGGGGCGAAGCTTTTTAAAGCGGCACCCATTCGTTCATCGTAGTAGTCCTAGTCGTAGTCGTAGTGTCTAACCGGTGTACTTACCCGTTTGTGAGCCCTGTCAGTGCCGTAAACATCATCTTCTCTAACAGCTGGATACCTTTTCAACCGATCGAGGTTTCCACTCATCCTTTTAGGGGCGAAGCTCCTTAAAGCGGCACCCATTCGTCCCTCGTAGTAGTCCTAGTCGTAGTCGTAGTGTGTAACCAGTATACTTTTAGTTTTTGAGCCCTCCCAGCGCCGTAAAGAGCCATCTTCTCTACCAGCCGGATACCTTTTCAACCGATCGATGTTTCCATTCAAACTTTTAGGGGCGAAGCTCCTTAAAGCGGCACCCGTTCGTTCATCGTAGTAGTCCTAGTTGTAGTCGTAGTTTGTAACCACTACACTCACATATTCGATAGTCCTGCCAGTGCCATAAAGAGCCATCTTCTCTACCAGCCGGATATCTTTTAAACCGATTGAGGTTTCCACTCATCCATTTAGGGGCGAAGCTTTTTAAAGCGGCACCCATTCGTTCATCGCAGTAGTCCCAGTCGTAGTCGTAGTGTGTAACCAGTATACTTACCCGTTTTTGAGTCCTGCCAGTGCCGTAAAGAGCCATCTTCTCTACCAGCCGGATACTTTTTCAACCGATCGAGGTTTCAACTGTGTAACCAGTATACTTACCCGTTTTTGAGTCCTGCCAGTGCCGTAAAGAGCCATCTTCTCTACCAGCCGGATACGTTTTCAACCGATCGAGGTTTCATTTCAACCTATTTGGGGGGAAGCACCTTATAGCGGCAACCGTTCGTCCATCGTATTAGTCCTAGTCATAGTCGTAGTGTGTAACCAGCATACTTACCCGCTTTTTAGCCCTTTCAGCGCCGTAAAGAGTCATCTTCTCTACCAGCCAGATACCTTTTCAACCGATAGATGTTTTCACACAACCTTTTAGAGCCAAGCTGCTTAAAGCGGCACCTGTTCGTTCCTCATAGTTTTCCTAGTCAAAGTCGTAGTGTGTAACCAGTATATGTTTTGTTTTTGAGCGTTTCGAGCGCCGTAAAGAGCAATCTTCTCTACCAGCCGGATACCTTTTCAATCGATTGATGTTTCCACTCAACAATTTAGCGGCGAACCTCGTTAAAGTGGCACCCGTTCGTTCATCGCTGTAGTCCCAGTCGTAGTCGTAGTGTGTAACCAGTATACTTTCCCGTTTTTGAGTCCTGCCAGCGCCGTAAAGAGCCATCTTCTCTACCAGCCGGATACTTTTTCAACCGATCAAGGTTTCAACTCAACCTTTTTGGGGCGAAGCTCCTAAAAGCGGCACCGTTCGTCCCTCGTAGTAGTCCTAGTCGTAGTCGTAGTGTGTAACCAGTATACTTTTAGTTTTTGAGCCCTCCCAGCGCCGTAAAGAGTCATCTTCTCTACCAGCCGGATACCTTTTCAACCGATCGATGTTTCCATTCAAACATTTAGGGGCGAAGCTCCTTAAAGCGGCACCCGTTCGTTCATCGTAGTAGTCGTAGTCGTAGTCGTAGTTTGTAACCAGTACACTCACCCATTCGATAGCCCGGCCAGTGCCATAAAGAGCCATCTTCTCTACCAGCCGGATATCTTTTAAACCGATTGAGGTTTCCACTCATCCATTTAGGGGCGAAGCTTTTTAAAGCGGCACCCATTCGTTCATCGTACTAGTCCTAGTCATAGCCGTAGTGTCTAACCGTTGTACTTACCAGTTTGTGAGCCCTCCGAGCGCCGTAAAGAGCCATCTTCTCTACCAGCCGGATACCTTTTCAACCGATCGACGTTTCCATTCAAACTTTTTGGGGCG
The DNA here is from genome assembly GCF_043290135.1 of Rhipicephalus microplus. Classification (NCBI taxonomy): domain Eukaryota; kingdom Metazoa; phylum Arthropoda; class Arachnida; order Ixodida; family Ixodidae; genus Rhipicephalus; species Rhipicephalus microplus. Next base: position 1,479,472 of record NW_027464628.1, read on the forward strand.
AAGCTTCTTAAAGCGGCGCCCATTCGTTCATCGTAGTAGTCCTAGTCATGGTCGTAGTGTGTAACCAGCATACTTACCCGCTTTTTAGCCCTTTCAGCGCCGTAAAGAGTCATCTTCTCTACCAGCCGGATATCTTTTCAACCGATCGATGGTTTCACACAACCTTTTAGGGGCCAAGCTCCTTAAAGCGGCACCTGTTCGTTCCTCATAATATTCTTAGTCAAAGTCGTAGTGTGTAACCAGTATATGTTTTGTTTTTGAGCCCTTCCAGCGCCGTAAGGAGCCATCTTCTCTACCAGCCAGATACCTTTTCAATCGATTGATGTTTCCACTCAACCATCTAGCGGCGAAGCTCGTTAAAGTGGCAGCCGTTCGTTCATCGTAGTAGTCCTAGTCGTAGTCGTAGTTTGTAACCAGTACACTCACCCATTCGATAGCCCAGCCAGTGCCATAAGGAGCCATCTCCTCTACCAACCGGATATCTTTTAAACCGATTGAGGTTTCCACTCATCCATTTAGGGGCGAAGCTTTTTAAAGCGGCACCCATTCGTTCATCATAGTAGTCCTAGTCGTAGTCGTAGTGTCTAACCAGTGTACTTACCCGTTTGTGAGCCCTGCCAGTGCCGTAAACAGCCATCTTCTCTACCAGCTGGATACCGTTTCAACCGATCGAGGCTTCCACTCATCCTTTTAGGGGCGAAGCTCCTTAAAGCGGCACCCATTCGTCCCTGGTAGTAGTCCTAGTCGTAGTCGTAGTGTGTAACCAGTATACTTTTAGTTTTTGAGCCCTCCCAGCGCCGTAAAGAGCCATCTTCTCTACCAGCCGGATACCTTTTCAACCGATCGACGTTTCCATTCAAACTTTTTGGGGCAAAGCTTTTTTAAAGCGGCACCCATTCGTTCATCGTAGTAGTCCTAGTCATGGTCGTAGTGTGTAACCAGCATAATTACCCGCTTTTTAGCCCTTTCAGCGCCGTAAAGAGTCATCTTCTCTACCAGCCGGATACCTTTTCAACCGATCGATGGTTTCACACAACCTTTTAGGGGCCAAGCTCCTTAAAGCGGCACCTGTTCGTTCCTCATAGTATTCTTAGTCAAAGTCGTAGTGTGTAACCAGTATATGTTTTGTTTTTGAGCCCTTCCAGCGCCGTAAGGAGCCATCTTCTCTACCAGCGGGATACCTTTTCAATCGATTGATGTTTCCACTCAACCATCTAGCGGCAAAGCTCGTTAAAGTGGCACCCGTTCGTTCATCGTAGTAGTCCTAGTCGTAGTCGTAGTTTGTAACCAGTACACTCACCCATTCGATAGCCCAGCCAGTGCCATAAGGAGCCATCTCCTCTACCAGCCGGATATCTTTTAAACCGATTGAGGTTTCCACTCATCCATTTAGGGGCGAAGCTTTTTAAAGCGGCACCCATTCGTTCATCGTAGTAGTCCTAGTCGTAGTCGTAGTGTCTAACCGGTGCACTTACCCGTTTGTGAGCCCTGTCAGTGCCGTAAACATCATCTTCTCTACCAGCTGGATGCCTTTTCAACCGATCGAGGTTTCCACTCATCCTTTTAGGGGCGAAGCTCCTTAAAGCGGCACCCATTCGTCCCTCGTAGTAGTCCTAGTCGTAGTCGTAGTGTGTAACCAGTATACTTTTAGTTTTTGAGCCCTCTCAGCGCCGTAAAGAGCCATCTTCTCTACCAGCCGGATACCTTTTCAACCGATCGATGTTTCCATTCAAACTTTTAGGGGCGAAGCTCCTTAAAGCGGCACCCGTTCGTTCATCGTAGTAGTCCTAGTTGTAGTCGTAGTTTGTACCAATACACTCACCCATTCGACAGTCCTGCCAGTGCCATAAAGAGCCATCTTCTCTTCCAGCCGGATATCTTTTAAACCGATTGAGGTTTCCACTCATCCATTTAGGGGCGAAGCTTTTTAAAGCTGCACCCATTCGTTCATCGCAGTAGTCCCAGTCGTAGTCGTAGTGTGTAACCAGTATACTTACCCGTTTTTGAGTCCTGCCAGTGCCGTAAAGAGCCATCTTCTCTACCAGCCGGATACTTTTTCAACCGATCGAGGTTTCAACTCAACCTTTTTGGGGCGAAGCTCCTAAAAGCGGCACCGTTCGTCCCTCGTAGTAGTCCTAGTCGTAGTCGTAGTGTGTAACCAGTATACTTTTAGTTTTTGAGCCCTCCCAGCGCCGTAAAGAGCCATCTTCTCTACCAGCCGGATACCTTTTCAACCGATCGATGTTTCCATTCAAACATTTAGGGGCGAAGCTCCTTAAAGCGGCACCCGTTCGTTCATCGTAGTATGCCTAGTCGTAGTCGTAGTTTGTAACCAGTACACTCACCCATTCGATAGCCCGGCCAGTGCCATAAAGAGCCATCTTCTCTACCAGCCGGATATCTTTTAAACCGATTGAGGTTTCCACTCATCCATTTAGGGGCGAAGCTTTTTAAAGCGGCACCCATTCGTTCATCGTACTAGTCCTAGTCATAGCCGTAGTGTCTAACCGTTGTACTTACCAGTTTGTGAGCCCTCCCAGGGCCGTAAAGAGCCATCTTCTCTACCAGCCGGATACCTTTTCAACCGATCGACGTTTCCATTCAAACTTTTTGGGGCGAAGCTTTTTAAAGCGGCACCCATTCGTTCATCGTAGTAGTCCTAGTCATGGTCGTAGTGTGTAACCAGCATACTTACCCGCTTTTTAGCCCTTTCAGCGCCGTAAAGAGTCATCTTCTCTACCAGCCGGATACCTTTTCAACCGATCGATGGTTTCACACAACCTTTTAGGGGCCAAGCTCCTTAAAGCGGCACCTGTTCGTTCCTCATAATATTCTTAGTCAAAGTCGTAGTGTGTAACCAGTATATGTTTTGTTTTTGAGCCCTTCCAGCGCCGTAAGGAGCCATCTTCTCTACCAGCCAGATACCTTTTCAATCGATTGATGTTTCCACTCAACCATCTAGCGGCGAAGCTCGTTAAAGTGGCACCCGTTCGTTCATCGTAGTAGTCCTAGTCGTAGTCGTAGTTTGTAACCAGTACACTCACCCATTCGATAGCCCAGCCAGTGCCATAAGGAGCCATCTCCTCTACCAACCGGATATCTTTTAAACCGATTGAGGTTTCCACTCATCCATTTAGGGGCGAAGCTTTTTAAAGCGGCACCCATTCGTTCATCGTAGTAGTCCTAGTCGTAGTCGTAGTGTCTAACCGGTGGACTTACCCGTTTGTGAGCCCTGCCAGTGCCGTAAACAGCCATCTTCTCTACCAGCTGGATACCGTTTCAACCGATCGAGGCTTCCACTCATCCTTTTAGGGGCGAAGCTCCTTAAAGCGGCACCCATTCGTCCCTGGTAGTAGTCCTAGTCGTAGTCGTAGTGTGTAACCAGTATACTTTTAGTTTTTGAGCCCTCCCAGCGCCGTAAAGAGCCATCTTCTCTACCAGCCGGATACCTTTTCAACCGATCGACGTTTCCATTCAAACTTTTTGGGGCAAAGCTTTTTTAAAGCGGCACCCATTCGTTCATCGTAGTAGTCCTAGTCATGGTCGTAGTGTGTAACCAGCATAATTACCCGCTTTTTAGCCCTTTCAGCACCGTAAAGAGTCATCTTCTCTACCAGCCGGATACCTTTTCAACCGATCGATGGTTTCACACAACCTTTTAGGGGCCAAGCTCCTTAAAGCGGCACCTGTTCGTTCCTCATAGTATTCTTAGTCAAAGTCGTAGTGTGTAACCAGTATATGTTTTGTTTTTGAGCCCTTCCAGCGCCGTAAGGAGCCATCTTCTCTACCAGCGGGATACCTTTTCAATCGATTGATGTTTCCACTCAACCATCTAGCGGCGAAGCTCGTTAAAGTGGCACCCGTTCGTTCATCGTAGTAGTCCTAGTCGTAGTCGTAGTTTGTAACCAGTACACTCACCCATTCGATAGCCCAGCCAGTGCCATAAGGAGCCATCTCCTCTACCAGCCGGATATCTTTTAAACCGATTGAGGTTTCCACTCATCCATTTAGGGGCGAAGCTTTTTAAAGCGGCACCCATTCGTTCATCGTAGTAGTCCTAGTCGTAGTCGTAGTGTCTAACCGGTGTACTTACCCGTTTGTGAGCCCTGTCAGTGCCGTAAACATCATCTTCTCTACCAGCTGGATACCTTTTCAACCGATCGAGGTTTCCACTCATCCTTTTAGGGGCGAAGCTCCTTAAAGCTGCACCCATTCGTCCCTCGTAGTAGTCCTAGTCGTAGTCGTAGTGTGTAACCAGTATACTTTTAGTTTTTGAGCCCTCCCAGCGCCGTAAAGAGCCATCTTCTCTACCAGCCGGATACCTTTTCAACCGATCGATGTTTCCATTCAAACTTTTAGGGGCGAAGCTCTTCAAAGCGGCACCCGTTCGTTCATCGTAGTAGTCCTAGTTGTAGTCGTAGTTTGTAACCACTACACTCACCCATTCGATAGTCCTGCCAGTGCCATAAAGAGCCATCTTCTCTACCAGCCGGATATCTTTTAAACCGATTGAGGTTTCCACTCATCCATTTAGGGGCGAAGCTTTTTAAAGCGGCACCCATTCGTTCATCGCAGTAGTCCCAGTCGTAGTCGTAGTGTGTAACCAGTATACTTACCCGTTTTTGAGTCCTGCCAGTGCCGTAAAGAGCCATCTTCTCTACCAGCCGGATACTTTTTCAACCGATCGAGGTTTCAACTGTGTAACCAGTATACTTACCCGTTTTTGAGTCCTGCCAGTGCCGTAAAGAGCCATCTTCTCTACCAGCCGGATAAGTTTTCAACCGATCGAGGTTTCATTTCAACCTATTTGGGGCGAAGCACCTTAAAGCGGCAACCGTTCGTCCATCGTATTAGTCCTAGTCATAGTCGTAGTGTGTAACCAGCATACTTACCCGCTTTTTAGCCCTTTCAGCGCCGTAAAGAGTCATCTTCTCTACCAGCCGGATACCTTTTCAACCGATCGATGGTTTCACACAACCTTTTAGGGGCCAAGCTCCTTAAAGCGGCACCTGTTCGTTCCTCATAGTATTCTTAGTCAAAGTCGTAGTGTGTAACCAGTATATGTTTTGTTTTTGAGCCCTTCCAGCGCCGTAAGGAGCCATCTTCTCTACCAGCCGGATACCTTTTCAATCGATTGATGTTTCCACTCAACCATCTAGCGGCGAAGCTCGTTAAAGTGGCACCCGTTCGTTCATAGTAGTAGTCCTAGTCGTAGTCGTAGTGTGTAACCAGTATACTTTCCCGTTTTTGAGTCCTGCCAGCGCCGTAAAGAGCCATCTTCTCTACCAGCCGGATACTTTTTCAACCGATCAAGGTTTCAACTCAACCTTTTTGGGGCGAAGCTCCTAAAAGCGGCACCGTTCGTCCCTCGTAGTAATCCTAGTCGTAGTCGTAGTGTGTAACCAGTATACTTTTAGTTTTTGAGCCCTCCCAGCGCCGTAAAGAGCCATCTTCTCTACCAGCCGGATACCTTTTCAACCGATCGATGTTTCCATTCAAACATTCAGGGGCGAAGCTCCTTAAATCGGCACCCGTTCGTTCATCGTAGTAGTCCTAGTCGTAGTCGTAGTTTGTAACCAGTACACTCACCCATTCGATAGCCCGGCCAGTGCCATAAAGAGCCATCTTCTCTACCAGCCGGATATCTTTTAAACCGATTGAGGTTTCCACTCATCCATTTAGGGGCGAAGCTTTTTAAAGCGGCACCCATTCGTTCATCGTACTAGTCCTAGTCATAGCCGTAGTGTCTAACCGTTGTACTTACCAGTTTGTGAGCCCTGCCAGTGCCGTAAACAGCCATCTTCTCTACCAGCCGGATACCTTTTCAACCGATCGACGTTTCCATTCAAACTTTTTGGGGCGAAGCTTTTTAAAGCGGCACCCATTCGTTCATCGTAGTAGTCCTAGTCATGGTCGTAGTGTGTAACCAGCATACTTACCCGCTTTTTGGCCCTTTCAGCGCCGTAAAGAGTCATCTTCTCTACCAGCCGGATACCTTTTCAACCGATCGATGGTTTCACACAACCTTTTAGGGGCCAAGCTCCTTAAAGCGGCACCTGTTCGTTCCTCATAATATTCTAAGTCAAAGTCGTAGTGTGTAACCAGTATATGTTTTGTTTTTGAGCCCTTCCAGCGCCGTAAGGAGCCATCTTCTCTACCAGCCGGATACCTTTTCAATCGATTGATGTTTCCACTCAACCATCTAGCGGCGAAGCTCGTTAAAGTGGCACCCGTTCGTTCATCGTAGTAGTCCTAGTCGTAGTCGTAGTTTGTAACCAGTACACTCACCCATTCGATAGCCCAGCCAGTGCCATAAGGAGCCATCTCCTCTACCAACCGGATATCTTTTAAACCGATTGAGGTTTCCACTCATCCATTTAGGGGCGAAGCTTTTTAAAGCGGCACCCATTCGTTCATCGTAGTAGTCCTAGTCGTAGTCGTAGTGTGTAACCGGTGTACTTACCCGTTTGTGAGCCCTGCCAGTGCCGTAAACAGCCATCTTCTCTACCAGCTGGATACCGTTTCAACCGATCGAGGCTTCCACTCATCCTTTTAGGGGCGAAGCTCCTTAAAGCGGCACCCATTCGTCCCTGGTAGTAGTCCTAGTCGTAGTCGTAGTGTGTAACCAGTATACTTTTAGTTTTTGAGCCCTCCCAGCGCCGTAAAGAGCCATCTTCTCTACCAGCCGGATACCTTTTCAACCGATCGACGTTTCCATTCAAACTTTTTGGGGCAAAGCTTTTTTAAAGCGGCACCCATTCGTTCATCCTAGTAGTCCTAGTCATAGTCGTAGTGTGTAACCAGCATACTTACCCGCTTTTTAGCCCTTTCAGCGCCGTAAAGAGTCATCTTCTCTACCAGCCGGATACCTTTTCAACCGATCGATGGTTTCACACAACCTTTTAGGGGCCAAGCTCCTTAAAGCGGCACCTGTTCGTTCGTCATAGTATTCTTAGTCAAAGTCGTAGTGTGTAACCAGTATATGTTTTGTTTTTGAGCCCTTCCAGCGCCGTAAGGAGCCATCTTCTCTACCAGCCGGATACCTTTTTAATCGATTGATGTTTCCACTCAACCATCTAGCGGCGAAGCTCGTTAAAGTGGCACCCGTTCGTTCATAGTAGTAGTCCTAGTCGTAGTCGTAGTTTGTAACCAGTACACTCACCCATTCGATAGCCCTGCCAGTGCCATAAGGAGCCATCTCCTCTACCAGCCGGATATCTTTTAAACCGATTGAGGTTTCCACTCATCCATTTAGGGGCGAAGCTTTTTAAAGCGGCACCCATTCGTTCATCGTAGTAGTCCTAGTCGTAGTCCTAATGTCTAACCGGTGTACTTACCCGTTTGTGAGCCCTGTCAGTGCCGTAAACAGCCATCTTCTCTACCAGCTGGATACCTTTTCAACCGATCGAGGTTTCCACTCATCCTTTAAGGGGCGAAGCTCCTTAAAGTGGCACCCATTCGTCCCTCGTAGTAGTCCTAGTCGTATACGTAGTGTGAAACCAGTATACTTTTAGTTTTTGAGCCCTGCCAGCGCCGTAAAGAGCCATCTTCTCTACCAGCCGGATACCTTTTCAACCGATCGATGTTTCCATTCAAACTTTTAGGGGCGAAGCTCTTCAAAGCGGCACCCGTTCGTTCATCGTAGTAGTCCTAGTTGTAGTCGTAGTTTGTAACCACTACACTCACCCATTCGATAGTCCTGCCAGTGCCATAAAGAGCCATCTTCTCTACCAGCCGGATATCTTTTAAACCGATTGAGGTTTCCACTCATCCATTTAGGGGCGAAGCTTTTTAAAGCGGCACCCATTCGTTCATCGCAGTAGTCCCAGTCGTAGTCGTAGTGTGTAACCAGTATACTTACCCGTTTTTGAGTCCTGCCAGTGCCGTAAAGAGCCATCTTCTCTACCAGCCGGATACTTTTTCAACCGATCGAGGTTTCAACTGTGTAACCAGTATACTTACCCGTTTTTGAGTCCTGCCAGTGCCGTAAAGAGCCATCTTCTCTACCAGCCGGATAAGTTTTCGACCGATCGAGGTTTCATTTCAACCTATTTGGGGCGAAGCACCTTAAAGCGGCAACCGTTCGTCCATCGTATTAGTCCTAGTCATAGTCGTAGTGTGTAACCAGCATACTTACCCGCTTTTTAGCCCTTTCAGCGCCGTAAAGAGTCATCTTCTCTACCAGCCGGATACCTTTTCAACCGATCGATGGTTTCACACAACCTTTTAGGGGCCAAGCTCCTTAAAGCGGCACCTGTTCGTTCCTCATAGTATTCTTAGTCAAAGTCGTAGTGTGTAACCAGTATATGTTTTGTTTTTGAGCCCTTCCAGCGCCGTAAGGAGCCATCTTCTCTACCAGCCGGATACCTTTTCAATCGATTGATGTTTCCACTCAACCATCTAGCGGCGAAGCTCGTTAAAGTGGCACCCGTTCGTTCATAGTAGTAGTCCTAGTCGTAGTCGTAGTGTGTAACCAGTATACTTTCCCGTTTTCGAGTCCTGCCAGCGCCGTAAAGAGCCATCTTCTCTACCAGCCGGATACTTTTTCAACCGATCAAGGTTTCAACTCAACCTTTTTGGGGCGAAGCTCCTAAAAGCGGCACCGTTCGTCCCTCGTAGTAATCCTAGTCGTAGTCGTAGTGTGTAACCAGTATACTTTTAGTTTTTGAGCCCTCCCAGCGCCGTAAAGAGCCATCTTCTCTACCAGCCGGATACCTTTTCAACCGATCGATGTTTCCATTCAAACATTCAGGGGCAAAGCTCCTTAAAGCGGCACCCGTTCGTTCATTGTAGTAGTCCTAGTCGTAGTCGTAGTTTGTAACCAGTACACTCACCCATTCGATAGCCCGGCCAGTGCCATAAAGAGCCATCTTCTCTACCAGGCGGATATCTTTTAAACCGATTGAGGTTTCCACTCATCCATTTAGGGGCGAAGCTTTTTAAAGCGGCACCCATTCGTTCATCGTACTAGTCCTAGTCATAGCCGTAGTGTCTAACCGTTGTACTTACCAGTTTGTGAGCCCTGCCAGTGCCGTAAACAGCCATCTTCTCTACCAGCTCGATACCTTTTCAACCGATCGAGGTTTCCACTCATCCTTTTAGGGGCGAAGCTCCTTGAAGCGGCACCCATTCGTTCATCGTAGTAGTCCTAGTCATAGTCGTAGTGTGTAACCAGCATACTTACCCGCTTTTTAGCCCTTTCAGCGCCGTAAAGAGTCATCTTCTCTACCAGCCGGATACCTTTTCAACCGATCGATGGTTTCACACAACCTTTTAGGGGCCAAGCTCCTTAAAGCGGCACCTGTTCGTTCCTCATAGTATTCTTAGTCAAAGTCGTAGTGTGTAACCAGTATATGTTTTGTTTTTGAGCCCTTCCAGCGCCGTAAGGAGCCATCTTCTCTACCAGCCGGATACCTTTTCAATCGATTGATGTTTCCACTCAACCATCTAGCGGCGAAGCTCGTTAAAGTGGCACCCGTTCGTTCATAGTAGTAGTCCTAGTCGTAGTCATAGTTTGTAACCAGTACACTCACCCATTCGATAGCCCTGCCAGTGCCATAAGGAGCCATCTCCTCTACCAGCCGGATATCTTTTAAACCGATTGAGGTTTCCACTCATCCATTTAGGCGCGAAGCTTTTTAAAGCGGCACCCATTCGTTCATCGTAGTAGTCCTAGTCGTAGTCCTAATGTCTAACCGGTGTACTTACCCGTTTGTGAGCCCTGTCAGTGCCGTAAACAGCCATCTTCTCTACCAGCTGGATACCTTTTCAACCGATCGAGGTTTCCACTCATCCTTTAAGGGGCGAAGCTCCTTAAAGTGGCACCCATTCGTCCCTCGTAGTAGTCCTAGTCGTATACGTAGTGTGTAACCAGTATACTTTTAGTTTTTGAGCCCTCCCAGTGCCGTAAACAGCCATCTTCTCTACCAGCCGGATACCTTTTCAACCGATCGATGTTTCCATTCAAACCTTTAGGGGCGAAGCTCCTTAAAGCGGCACCCGTTCGTTCATCGTAGTAGTCCTAGTTGTAGTCGTAGTTTGTAACCACTACACTCACCCATTCGATAGCCCTGCCAGTGCCATAAAAAGCCATCTTCTCTACCAGCCGGATATCCTTTAAACCGATTGAGGTTTCCACTCATCTATTTAGGGGCGAAGCTTTTTAAAGTGGCACACATTCGTTCATCGCAGTAGTCCCAGTCGTAGTCGTAGTGTGTAACCAGTATACTTACCCGTTTTTGAGTCCTGCCAGTGCCGTAAAGAGCCATCTTCTCTACCAGCCGGATACTTTTTCAACCGATCGAGGTTTCATTTCAACCTATTTGGGGCGAAGCACCTTAAAGCGGCAACCGTTCGTCCATCGTATTAGCCCTAGTCATAGTCGTAGTGTGTAACCAGCATACTTACCCGCTTTTTAGCCCTTTCAGCGCCGTAAAGAGTCATCTTCTCTACCAGCCAGATACCTTTTCAACCGATAGATGTTTTCACACAACCTTTTAGAGCCAAGCTGCTTAAAGCGGCACCTGTTCGTTCCTCATAGTTTTCCTAGTCAAAGTCGTAGTGTGTAACCAGTATATGTTTTGTTTTTGAGCGTTTCCAGCGCCGTAAAGAGCCATCTTCTCTACCAGCCGGATACCTTTTCAATCGATTGATGTTTCCACTCAACCATTTAGCGGCGAACCTCGTTAAAGTGGCACCCGTTCGTTCATCGCTGTAGTCCCAGTCGTAGTCGTAGTGTGTAACCAGTATACTTTCCCGTTTTTGAGTCCTGCCAGCGCCGTAAAGAGCCATCTTCTCTACCAGCCGGATACTTTTTCAACCGATCAAGGTTTCAACTCAACCTTTTTGGGGCGAAGCTCCTAAAAGCGGCACCGTTCGTCCCTCGTAGTAGTCCTAGTCGTAGTCGTAGTGTGTAACCAGTATATGTTTTGTTTTTGAGCCCTTCCAGCGCCGTAAGGAGCCATCTTCTCTACCAGCCGGATACCTTTTCAATCGATTGATGTTTCCACTCAACCATCTAGCGGCGAAGCTCGTTAAAGTGGCACCCGTTCGTTCATCGTAGTAGTCCTAGTCGTAGTCGTAGTTTGTAACCAGTACACTCACCCATTCGATAGCCCAGCCAGTGCCATAAGGAGCCATCTCCTCTACCAACCGGATATCTTTTAAACCGATTGAGGTTTCCACTCATCCATTTAGGGTCGAAGCTTTTTAAAGCGGCACCCATTCGTTCATCGTAGCAGTCCTAGTCGTAGTCGTAGTGTCTAACCGGTGTACTTACCCGTTTGTGAGCCCTGCCAGTGCCGTAAACAGCCATCTTCTCTACCAGCTGGATACCGTTTCAACCGATCGAGGCTTCCACTCATCCTTTTAGGGGCGAAGCTCCTTAAAGCGGCACCCATTCGTCCCTGGTAGTAGTCCTAGTCGTAGTCGTAGTGTGTAACCAGTATACTTTTAGTTTTTGAGCCCTCCCAGCGCCGTAAAGAGCCATCTTCTCTACCAGCCGGATACCTTTTCAACCGATCGACGTTTCCATTCAAACTTTTTGGGGCAAAGCTTTTTTAAAGCGGCACCCATTCGTTCATCCTAGTAGTCCTAGTCATAGTCGTAGTGTGTAACCAGCATACTTACCCGCTTTTTAGCCCTTTCAGCGCCGTAAAGAGTCATCTTCTCTACCAGCCGGATACCTTTTCAACCGATCGATGGTTTCACACAACCTTTTAGGGGCCAAGCTCCTTAAAGCGGCACCTGTTCGTTCGTCATAGTATTCTTAGTCAAAGTCGTAGTGTGTAACCAGTATATGTTTTGTTTTTGAGCCCTTCCAGCGCCGTAAGGAGCCATCTTCTCTACCAGCCGGATACCTTTTCAATCGATTGATGTTTCCACTCAACCATCTAGCGGCGAAGCTCGTTAAAGTGGCACCCGTTCGTTCATAGTAGTAGTCCTAGTCGTAGTCGTAGTTTGTAACCAGTACACTCACCCATTCGATAGCCCTGCCAGTGCCATAAGGAGCCATCTCCTCTACCAGCCGGATATCTTTTAAACCGATTGAGGTTTCCACTCATCCGTTTAGGGGCGAAGCTTTTTAAAGCGGCACCCATTCGTTCATCGTAGTAGTCCTAGTCGTAGTCCTAATGTCTAACCGGTGTACTTACCCGTTTGTGAGCCCTGTCAGTGCCGTAAACAGCCATCTTCTCTACCAGCTGGATACCTTTTCAACCGATCGAGGTTTCCACTCATCCTTTAAGGGGCGAAGCTCCTTAAAGTGGCACCCATTCGTCCCTCGTAGTAGTCCTAGTCGTATACGTAGTGTGAAACCAGTATACTTTTAGTTTTTGAGCCCTCCCAGCGCCGTAAAGAGCCATCTTCTCTACCAGCCGGATACCTTTTCAACCGATCGATGTTTCCATTCAAACTTTTAGGGGCGAAGCTCCTTAAAGCGGCACCAGTTCGTTCATCGTAGTAGTCCTAGTTGTAGTCGTAGTTTGTAACCACTACACTCACCCATTCGATAGCCCTGCCAGTGCCATAAAAAGCCATCTTCTCTACCAGCCGGATATCCTTTAAACCGATTGAGGTTTCCACTCATCTATTTAGGGGCGAAGCTTTTTAAAGTGGCACACATTCGTTCATCGCAGTAGTGCCAGTCGTAGTCGTAGTGTGTAACCAGTATACTTACCCGTTTTTGAGTCCTGCCAGTGCCGTAAAGAGCCATCTTCTCTACCAGCCGGATACTTTTTCAACCGATCGAGGTTTCAACTGTGTAACCAGTATACTTACCCGTTTTTGAGTCCTGCCAGTGCCGTAAAGAGCCATCTTCTCTACCAGCCGGATACTTTTTCAACCGATCGAGGTTTCAACTCAACCTTTTTGGGGCGAAGCTCCTTAAAGCGGCAACCGTTCATCCCTCGTAGTAGTCCTAGTCATAGTCGAAGTATGTAACCAGCACACTTACCCGCTTTTTAGCCCTTTCTGCGCCGTAAAGAGTCATCTTCTCTACCAGGCGGATACCTTTTCAATCGATTGATGTTTCCACTCAACCATTTAGCGGCGAACCTCGTTAAAGTGGCACCCGTTTGTTCATCGCTGTAGTCCCTGTCGTAGTCGTAGTGTGTAACCAGTATACTTACCCGTTTTTGAGTCTTGCCAGCGCCGTAAAGAGCCATCTTCTCTACCAGCCGGATACTTTTTCAACCGATCGAGGTTTCAACTCAACCTTTTTAGGGCGAAGCTCCTTAAAGCGGCACCCGTTCGTCCCTCGTAGTAGTATTGGTCGTAGTCGTAGTGTGTAACCAGTATACTTTTAGTTTTTGAGCCCTCCCAGCGCCGTAAAGAGCCATCTTTTCTACCAGCCGGATACCTTTTCAACCGATCGATGTTTCCATTCAAGCTTTTAGGGGCGAAGCTCCTTAAAGCGGCACCCGTTCGTTCATCGTAGTAGTCTTTGTCGTAGTCGTAGTTTGTTACCAGTACACTCACCCATTCGATAGCCCGCCCAGTGCCATAAAGAGCCATCTTCTCTACCAGCCGGATATCTTTTAAACCGATTGAGGTTTCCACTCATCCATTTAGGGGCGAAGCTTTTTAAAGCGGCACCCATTCGTTCATCGTACTAGTCCTACTCATAGTCGTAGTGTCTAACCGGTGTACTTACCCGTTTGTGAGCCCTGCCAGTGCCGTAATTAGCCATCTTCTCTACCAGCTGGATACCTTTTCAACCGATCGAGGTTTCCACTCATCCTTTTAGGGGCGAAGCTCCTTAAAGCGGCACCCATTTGTTCATCGTAGTAGTTCAAGTCGTAGTCGTAGTGTGTAACCAGTGCTTTTACCCGTTTGTGAGGCCTACCAGTGCCGTAAGTAGCCGTCTTCTCTACAAACCGGATACCTTTTCAACCGATCGAAGTTTCCACTCGACCTTTTAGGGGCGAAGCTCCATAAAGCGGCGCCCGTTTGTCCCTCGTAGTAGTCCCAGTCGTAGTCGTAGTGTGTAACCAGCATACTTACCCGTTTGTGAGCGCTGCCAGCGCCGTAAAGAGCTATTTTCACTACCAGCCGTATACCTTTTAAACCGATCGAGGTTTCCCCTCAGCCTTTTAGGGGCGAAGCTCCTTAAAGCGGCAACCGTTCGTCCCTCGTAGTAGTCCTAGTCATAGTCGTAGTGTTTAACCAGCATACTTACCCGTTTGTGAGCCCTGCCAGTGCCATAAAGACCCATCTTCTCTACCAGCCGGATAAGTTTTCAACCGATCAAGGTTTCCACTCATCCTTTTAGTGGCGAAGCTCCTTAAAGCGGCACCCATTCGTTCATCGTAGTAGTCCAAATCGTAGTCGAAGTGTGTAACTTGTGTTTTTACCCGTTTGTGAGCCCTGCCAGTGCAGTAAAGAACCATCTTCTCTACAAAGAGGATACCTTTTCAACCAATCGAAGTTTCCACTCGACCTCTCAAGGGCGAAGCTCCTTAAAGCGGCACCTGTTCGTCCCTCGTAGTAGTCCTAGTCGTAGTCGTAGTTTGTAACGAGTACACTCTCACGTTTGATAGCCCTACCAGTGCCATAAAGAACCATCTTTTCTACCAGCCGGATACCTTTTCAACCGATCAAGGTTTCCACCCATCTATTTAGGGGCGAAGCTTGTTAAAGCAGCACCCATTCGTTCACCGTAGTAGTCCTAGTCATAGTCGTAGTGTCTAACCGGTGTAGTTGCCCATTTGTGAGCCCTGCGAGTGCCGTAAACAGCCATCTTCTGTACCAGCTGGATACCGTTTCAACCGATCGAGGCTTCCACTCATCCTTTTAGGGGCGAAGCTCCTTAAAGCGGCACCCATTCGTCCTTCGTAGTAGTCCTAGTCGTAGTCGTAGTGTGTAACCAGTATACTTTTGGTTTTTGAGCCCTCCCAGCGCCGTAAAGAGCCATCTTCTCTACCAGCCGGATACCTTTTCAACCGATCGATGTTTCCATTCAAACTTTTAGGGGCGAAGCTCCTTAAAGCGGCACCCGTTCGTTAATTGTAGTAGTCCTAGTCGTAGTCGTAGTGTCTAACCGGTGTACTTACCCGTTTGTGAGCCCTGCCAGTGCCGAAAACAGCCATCTTCCCTACCAGCTGGATACCTTTTCAACCGATCGAGGTTTCCACTCATCCTTTTAGGGGCGAAGCTCCTTAAAGCGGCACCCATTCGTCCCTCGTAGTAGTCCTAGTCATAGTCGTAGTGTGTAACCAGCATACTTACCCGCTTTTTAGCCCTTTCAGCGCCGTAAAGAGTCATCTTCTCTACCATCCGGATACCTTTTCAACCGATCGATGGTTTCACACAACCTTTTAGGGGCCAAGCTCCTTAAAGCGGCACCTGTTCGTTCCGCATAGTATTCTTAGTCAAAGTCGTAGTGTGTAACCAGTATATGTTTTGTTTTTAAGCCCTTCCAGCGCCGTAGGGAGCCATCTTCTCTACAAGCCGGATACCTTTTCAATCGATTGATGTTTCCACTCATCCATTTAGGGGCGAAGCTTTTTAAAGCGGCACCCTTTCGTTCATCGTAGTAGTCCTAGTCGTAGTCGTAGTGTCTAACCGGTGTACTTACCCGTTTGTGAGCCCTGTCGGTGCCGTAAACAGCCATCTTCTCTACCAGCTGGGTACCTTTTCAACCGATCGAGGTTTCCACTCATCCTTTTAGGGGCGAAGCTCCTTAAAGCGGCACTCATTCGTCCCTCGTAGTAGTCCTAGTCGTAGTCGTAGTGTGTAACCAGTATACTTTTAGTTTTTGAGCCCTCCCAGCGCCGTAAAGAGCCATCTTCTCTACCAGCCGGATATCTTTTAAACCGATTGAGGTTTCCACTCATCCAATTAGGGGCGAAGCTTTTTAAAGCGGCACCCATTCGTCCCTCGTAGTAGTCCTAGTCATAGTCGTAGTGTGTAACCAGCATACTTACCCGCTTTTTAGCCCTTTCGGCGCCGTAAAGAGTCATCTTCTGTACCAGCTGGATACCTTTTCAACCGATCGATGTTTTCACACAACCTTTTAGGGGCCAAGCTCCTTAAAGCGGCACCTGTTCAATCCTCATAGTTTTCCTAGTCAAAGTCGTCGTGTGTAACCAGTATATGTTTTGTTTTTGAGCCCTTCCAGCGCCGTAAAGAGCCATCTTCTCTACCAGCCGGATACTTTTTCAATCAATTGATGTTTCCACTCAACCATTTAGCAGCGAACCTCGTTAAAGTGGCACCCTTTCGTTCATGGCTGTAGTCCCAGTCGTAGTCGTAGTGTGTAACCAGTATACTTACCCATTTTTGAGTCCCTCCAGCGCCGTAAAGAGCCATCTTCTCTACCAGCCGGATACTTTTTCAACCGATCGAGGTTTCAACTCACCCTTTTTGGGGCTAAGCTCCTTAAAGCGGCACCCGTTCGTCCCTCGTAGTACAAGTCGTAGTCGTAGTGTGTAACCAGTATACTTTTAGTTTTTGAGCCCTCCCAGCCCCGTAAAGAGCCATCTTCTCTACCAGCCGGATACCTTTTCAACCGATTGATGTTTCCATTCAAACTTTTAGGGGCGAAGCTCCTTAAAGCGGCACCCGTTCGTTCATCGCAGTAGTCCTAGTAGTAGTCGTAGTTTGTAACCAGTACACTCACCCATTCGATAGCCCGGCCAGTGCCATAAAGAGCCATCTTCTCTACCAGCCGGATATCTTTTAAACCGATTGAGGTTTCCACTCATCCATTTAGGGGCGAAGCTTTTTAAAGCGGCACCCATTCGTTCATCGTAGTAGACCTAGTCGTAGTCGTAGTGTCTAACCGGTGTACTTACCCGTTTGTGAGCCCTGCCAGTGCCGTAAACAGCCATCTTCCCTAACAGCTGGATACCTTTTCAACCGATCGATGTTTCCATTCAAACTTTTAGGGGCGAAGCTCCTTAAATCGGCACTCGTTCGTTCATCGTAGTAGTCCTAGTTGTAGTCGTAGTGTGTAACCAGTATACTTACCCGTTTTTGAGTCCTGCCAGCGCCGTAAAGAGCCATCTTCTCTACCATCCGGATACTTTTTCAACCGATCGAGGTTTCAACTCAACCTTTTTGGGGCGAAGCTCTCTAAAGCGGCAAGCGTTCGTCCCTCGTAGTAATCCTAGTCATAGTCGTAGTGTGTAACCAGCATACTTACCCGCCTTTTAGCCCTTTCAGCGCCGTAAAGAGTCATCTTCTCTACCAGCCGGAAACCTTTTCAACCGATCGATGTTTTCACACAACCTTTTAGGGGTCAAGCTCCTTAAAGCGGCACCTGTTCGTTCCTCATAGTATTCCTACTCAAAGTCGTAGTGTGTAACCAGTATATGTTTTGTTTTTGAGCCCTTCCAGCGCCGTAAAGAGCCATCTTTTCTACCAGCCAGATATCTTTTAAACCGATTGAGGTATCCACTCATCCATTTAGGGGCGAAGCTTTTTCAAGCGGAACCCATTCGTTCATCGTAGTAGTCCTAGTCGTAGTCGTAGTGTCTAACCGGTGTACTTACCCGTTTGTGAGCCCTGCCAGTGCCGTAAAAAGCCATCTTCTCTACCAGCTGGATACCTTTTCAACCGATCGAGGTTTCCACTCATCCTTTTAGGGGCGAAGCTCCTTAAAGCGGCACCAATTCGTTCATCGTAGTAGTCCTAGTCATAGTCGTAGTGTGTAACCAGCATACTTACCCGCTTTTTAGCCCTTTCAGCGCCGTAAAGAGTCATCTTCTCTACCAGCCGGATACCTTTTCAGCCGATCGATGTTTTCACACAACCTTTTAGGGGCCAAGCTCCTTAAAGCGGCGCCTGTTCGTTCCTCATAGTCTTCTTAGTCAAAGTCGTAGTGTGTAACCAGTATATGTTTTCTTTTTGAGTCCTTCCAGCGCCGTAAAGAGCCATCTTCTCTACCAGCCGGATACCTTTTCAATCGATTGATGTTTCCACTCAACCATTTAGCGGCGAAGCTCGTTAAAGTGGCACCCGTTCGTTCATCGTAGTAGTCCTAGTCATAGTCGTAGTTTGTAACCACTACACTCACCAATTCGATAGCCCTGCCAGTGCCATAAAGAGCCATTTCTCTACCAGCCGGATATCTTTTAAACCGATTGAGGTTTCCACTCATCCATTAGGGGCGAAGCTTTTTAAAGCGGCACCCATTCGTTCATCGCAGTAGTCCCAGTCGTAGTCGTAGTGTGTAACCAGTATACTTACCCGTTTTTGAGTCCTGCCAGCGCCGTAAAGAGCCATCTTCTCTACCAGCCGGATACTTTTTCAACCGATCGAGGTTTCAACTCAACCTTTTTGGGGCGAAGCTCTCTAAAGCGGCAAGCGTTCGTCCCTCGTAGTAATCCTAGTCATAGTCGTAGTGTGTAACCAGCATACTTACCCGCCTTTTAGCCCTTTCAGCGCCGTAAAGAGTCATCTTCTCTACCAGCCGGATACCTTTTCAACCGATCGATGTTTTCACACAACCTTTTAGGGGCCAAGCTCCTTAAAGCGGCACCTGTTAGTTCTTCATAGTATTCCTAGTCAAAGTCGTAGTGTGTAACCAGTATATGTTTTGTTTTTGAGCCCTTCCAGCGCCGTAAAGAGCCATCTTTTCTACCAGCCGGATATCTTTTAAACCGATTGAGGTTTCCACTCATCCATTTAGGGGCGAAGCTTTTTAAAGCGGCACCCATTCGTTCATTGTAGTAGTCCTAGTCGTAGTCGTAGTGTCTAACCGGTGTACTTACCCGTTTGTGAGCCCTGCCAGTGCCGAAAACAGCCATCTTCCCTACCAGCTGGATACCTTTTCAACCGATCGAGGTTTCCACTCATCCTTTTAGGGGCGAAGCTCCTTAAAGCGGCACCCATTCGTCCCTCGTAGTCGTCCTAGTCATAGTCGCAGTGTGTAACCAGCATACTTACCCGCTTTTTAGCCCTTTCAGCGCCGTAAAGAGTCATCTTCTCTACCAGCCGGATACCTTTTCAACCGATCGATGGTTTCACACAATCTTTTAGGGGCCAAGCTCCTTAAAGCGGCACCTGTTCGTTCCGCATAGTATTCTTAGTCAAAGTCGTAGTGTGTAACCAGTATATGTTTTGTTTTTAAGCCCTTCCAGCGCCGTAGGGAGCCATCTTCTCTACAAGCCGGATACCTTTTCAATCGATTGATGTTTCCACTCATCCATTTAGGAACGAACTTTTTAAAGCGGCACCCTTTCGTTCATCGTAGTAGTCCTAGTCGTAGTCGTAGTGTCTAACCGGTGTACTTACCCGTTTGTGAGCCCTGTCGGTGCCGTAAACAGCCATCATCTCTACCAGCTGGGTACCTTTTCAACCGATCGAGGTTTCCACTCATCCTTTTAGGGGCGAAGCTCCTTAAAGCGGCACTCATTCGTCCCTCGTAGTAGTCCTAGTCGTAGTCGTAGTGTGTAACCAGTATACTTTTAGTTTTTGAGCCCTCCCAGCGCCGTAAAGAGCCAGCTTCTCTACCAGCCGGATATCTTTTAAACCGATTGAGGT
Organism: Rhipicephalus microplus; assembly: GCF_043290135.1. Taxonomy (NCBI): domain Eukaryota; kingdom Metazoa; phylum Arthropoda; class Arachnida; order Ixodida; family Ixodidae; genus Rhipicephalus; species Rhipicephalus microplus. The sequence goes on from NW_027464628.1 coordinate 1,498,957, forward strand.
TTCCATTAAACTTTTAGGGGCGAAGCTCCTTAAAGCGGCACCCGTTCGTTCATCGCAGTAGTCCTAGTAGTAGTCGTAGTTTGTAACCAGTACACTCACCCATTCGATAGCCCGGCCAGTGCCATAAAGAGCCATCTTCTCTACCAGCCGGATATCTTTTAAACCGATTGAGGTTTCCACTCATCCATTTAGGGGCGAAGCTTTTTAAAGCGGCACCCATTCGTTCATCGTACTAGTCCTAGTCATAGTCGTAGTGTCTAGCCGGTGTACTTACCCGTTTGTGAGCCCTGCCAGTGCCGTAAACAGCCATCTTCTCTACCAGCTGGATAACTTTTTAACCGATCGAGGTTTCCACTCATCCTTTTAGGGGCGAAGCTTCTTAAAGCGGCACCCATTCGTTCATCGTAGTAGTTCAAGTCGTAGTCGTAGTGTGTAACCAGTGCTTTTACACGTTTGTGAGGCCTACCAGTGCCGTAAGTAGCCGTCTTCTCTACAAACCGGATACCTTTTCAACCGATCGAAGTTTCCACTCGACCTTTTAGGGGCGAAGCTCCTTAAAGCGGCGCCCGTTTGTCCCTCGTAGTAGTCCCAGTCGTAGTCGTAGTGTGTAACCAGCATACTTACCCGTTTGTGAGCCCTGCCAGCGCCGTAAAGAGCTATTTTCACTACCAGCCGTACACCTTTTCAACCGATCGAGGTTTTACCTCAGCCTTTTAGGGGCGAAGCTCCTTAAAGCGGCAACCGTTCGTCCCTCGTAGTAGTCCTAGTCATAGTCGTAGTGTTTAACCAGCATACTTACCCGTTTGTGAGCCCTGCCAGCGCCATAAAGACCCATCTTCTCTACCAGCCGGATAAGTTTTCAACCGATCGAGGTTTCCACTCATCCTTTTAGTGGCGAAGCTCCTTAAAGCGGCACCCATTCGTTCATCGTAGTAGTTCAAGTCGTAGTCGTAGTGTGTAACCAGTGCTTTTACCCGTTTGTGAGGCCTACCAGTGCCGTAAGTAGCCGTCTTCTCTACCAGCCGGATAAGTTTTCAACCAATCGAAGTTTCCACTCGACCTCTCAAGGGCGAAGCTCCTTAAAGCGGCACCCGTTCGTCCCTCGTAGTAGTCCTAGTCGTAGTCGTAGTGTGTAACCAGTATACTTTTTTGTTTTTGAGTCCTCCCAGCGCCGTAAAGAGCCATCTTCTCTACCAGCCGGATACCTTTTCAACCGATCGATGTTTCCACTCAAACTTTTAGGGGCGAAGCTCCTTGAAGCGGCACCCCTTCGTTCATCGTAGTAGACCTATTCGTCGTCGTAGTTTGTAACCAGTACACTCTCCTGTTTGATAGCCCTGCCAGTGCCTTAAAGAACCATCTTCTCTACCAGCCGGGTACCTTTTCAACCGATCGAGGTTTCCACCCATCTCTTTAGGGGCGAAGCTTCTTAAAGCGGCACCCATTCGTTCATCGTAGTAGTCCTAGTCATAGTCGTAGTGTCTAACCGGTGTACTTGCCCATTTGTGAGCCCTGCCAGTGCCGTAAACAGCCATCTTCTCTACCAGCTGGATACCGTTTAAACCGATCGAGGCTTCCACTCATCCTTTTAGGGGCGAAGCTCCTTAAAGCGGCACTCATTCGTCCCTGGTAGTAGTCCTAGTCGTAGTCGTAGTGTGTAACCAGTATACTTTTAGTTTTTGAGCCCTCTCAGCGCCGTAAAGAGCCATCTTCTCTACCAGCCGGATACCTTTTCAACCGATCGATGTTTCCATTCAAACTTTTAGGGGCGAAGCTCCTTAAAGCGGCACCCGTTCGTTCATTGTAGTAGTCCTAGTCGTAGTCGTAGTTTGTAACCAGTACACTCACCCATTCGATAGCCCTGCCAGTGCCATAAGAGCCATCTTCTCTACCAGCCGGATATCTTTTAAACCGATTGAGGTTTCCACTCATCCATTTAGGGGCGAATCTTTTTAAAGCGGCACCCATTCGTTCATCGTAGTAGACCTAGTCGTAGTCGTAGTGTCTAACCGGTGTACTTACCCGTTTGTGAGCCCTGCCAGTGCCGTAAACAGCCATCTTCCCTAACAGCTGGATACCTTTTCAACCGATCGATGTTTCCATTCAAACTTTTAGGGGCGAAGCTCCTTAAATCGGCACTCGTTCGTTCATCGTAGTAGTCCTAGTTGTAGTCGTAGTGTGTAACCAGTATACTTACCCGTTTTTGAGTCCTGCCAGCGCCGTAAAGAGCCATCTTCTCTACCATCCGGATACTTTTTCAACCGATCGAGGTTTCAACTCAACCTTTTTGGGGCGAAGCTCTCTAAAGCGGCAAGCGTTCGTCCCTCGTAGTAATCTAGTCATAGTCGTAGTGTGTAACCAGCATACTTACCCGCCTTTTAGCCCTTTCAGCGCCGTAAAGAGTCATCTTCTCTACCAGCCGGAAACCTTTTCAACCGATCGATGTTTTCACACAACCTTTTAGGGGTCAAGCTCCTTAAAGCGGCACCTGTTCGTTCCTCATAGTATTCCTACTCAAAGTCGTAGTGTGTAACCAGTATATGTTTTGTTTTTGAGCCCTTCCAGCGCCGTAAAGAGCCATCTTTTCTACCAGCCAGATATCTTTTAAACCGATTGAGGTATCCAGTCATCCATTTAGGGGCGAAGCTTTTTCAAGCGGAACCCATTCGTTCATCGTAGTAGTCCTAGTCGTAGTCGTAGTGTCTAACCGGTGTACTTACCCGTTTGTGAGCCCTGCCAGTGCCATAAAGAGCCATCTTCTCTACCAGCTCGATACCTTTTCAACCGATCGAGGTTTCCACTCATCCTTTTAGGGGCGAAGCTCCTTAAAGCGGCACCAATTCGTTCATCGTAGTAGTCCTAGTCATAGTCGTAGTGTGTAACCAGCATACTTACCCGCTTTTTAGCCCTTTCAGCGCCGTAAAGATTCATCTTCTCTACCAGCCGGATACCTTTTCAGCCGATCGATGTTTTCACACAACCTTTTAGGGGCCAAGCTCCTTAAAGCGGCGCCTGTTCGTTCCTCATAGTCTTCTTAGTCAAAGTCGTAGTGTGTAACCAGTATATGTTTTCTTTTTGAGTCCTTCCAGCGCCGTAAAGAGCCATCTTCTCTACCAGCCGGATACCTTTTCAATCGATTGATGTTTCCACTCAACCATTTAGCGGCGAAGCTCGTTAAAGTGGCACCCGTTCGTTCATCGTAGTAGTCCTAGTCGTAGTCGTAGTTTGTAACCACTACACTCACCAATTCGATAGCCCTGCCAGTGCCATAAAGAGCCATTTCTCTACCAGCCGGATATCTTTTAAACCGATTGAGGTTTCCACTCATCCATTAGGGGCGAAGCTTTTTAAAGCGGCACCCATTCGTTCATCGCACTAGTCCCAGTCGTAGTCGTAGTGTGTAACCAGTATACTTACCCGTTTTTGAGTCCTGCCAGCGCCGCAAAGAGCCATCTTCTCTACCAGCCGGATACTTTTTCAACCGATCGAGGTTTCAACTCAACCTTTTTGGGGCGAAGCTCTCTAAAGCGGCAAGCGTTCGTCCCTCGTAGTAATCCTAGTCATAGTCGTAGTGTGTAACCAGCATACTTACCCGCCTTTTAGCCCTTTCAGCGCCGTAAAGAGTCATCTTCTCTACCAGCCGGATACCTTTTCAACCGATCGATGTTTTCACACAACCTTTTAGGGGACAAGCTCCTTAAAGCGGCACCTGTTAGTTCTTCATAGTATTCCTAGTCAAAGTCGTAGTGTGTAACCAGTATATGTTTTGTTTTTGAGCCCTTCCAGCGCCGTAAAGAGCCATCTTTTCTACCAGCCGGATATCTTTTAAACCGATTGAGGTTTCCACTCATCCATTTAGGGGCGAAGCTTTTTAAAGCGGCACCCATTCGTTCATCGTTGTAGTCCGAGTCGTAGTTGTAGTGTCTAACTGGTGTACTTACCCGTTTTTGTGCCCTGCCAGTGCCGTAAACAGCCATCTTCTCTACCAGCTGGATATCTTCTCAACCGATCGAGGTTTCCACTCATCCTTTTAGGGGCGAAGCTCCTAAAGCGGCACCAATTCGTTCATCGTAGTAGTCTTAGTCATAGTCGTAGTGTGTAACCAGCATACTTACCCGCTGTTTAGCCCTTTCAGCGCCGTGAAGAGTCATCTTCTCTACCAGCCGGATACCTTTCCAACCGATCGATGTTTTCACACAACCTTTTAGGGGCCAAGCTCCTTAAAGCGGCACCTGTTCGTTCCTCATAGTTTTGTTAGTCAAAGTGGTAGTGTGTAACCAGTATATGTTTTGTTTTTGAGTCCTTCCAGCGCCGTAAAGAGCCATCTTCTCTACCAGCCGGATACCATTTCAATCGATTGATGTTTCCACTCAACCATTTAGCGGCGAAGCTCGTTAAAGTGGCACCCGTTCGTTCATCGTAGTAGTCCTAGTCGTAGTCGTAGTTTGTAACCAGTACACTCACCCATTCGATAGCCCTGCCAGTGCCATAAAGAGCCATCTCTTCTACCAGCCGGATATCTTTTAAACCGATTGAGGTTTCCACTCATCCATTTAGGGGCGAAGCTTTTTAAAGTGGCACCCATTCGTCCCTCGTAGTAGTCCTAATCGTAGTCGTGGTGTGTAACCAGTATACTTTTAGTTTTTGAGCCGTCCCAGTGCCGTAACGAGTCTTATTCTCTACCAGCCGGATACCTTTTCAACCGATCGATGTTTCCATTCAAACTTTTAGGGGCGAAGCTCCTTAAAGCGGCACCCGTTCGTTCATCGTAGTAGTCCTAGTCATAGTCGTAGTGTGTAACCAGCATACTTACCCGCCTTTTAGCCCTTTCAGCGCCGTAAAGAGTCATCTTCTCTACCAGCCGGATACCTTTTAAACCGATCGATGTTTTCACACAACCTTTTAGGGGCCAAGCTCCTTAAAGCGGCACCTGTTAGTTCTTCATAGTATTCCTAGTCAAAGTCGTAGTGTGTAACCAGTATATGTTTTGTTTTTGAGCCCTTCCAGCGCCGTAAAGAGCCATCTTTTCTACCAGCCGGATATCTTTTAAACTGATTGAGGTTTCCACTCATCCATTTAGGGGCGAAGCTTTTTAAAGCGGCACCCATTCGTTCATCGTAGTAGTCCGAGTCGTAGTCGTAGTGTCTAACTGGTGTACTTACCCGTTTTTGAGCCCTGCCAGTGCCGTAAACAGCCATCTTCTCTGCCAGCTGGATATCTTTTCAACCGATCGAGGTTTCCACTCATCCTTTTAGGGGCGAAGCTCCTTAAAGCGGCACCAATTCGTTCATCGTAGTAGTCTTAGTCATAGTCGTAGTGTGTAACCAGCATACTTACCCGCTGTTTAGCCCTTTCAGCGCCGTAAAGAGTCATCTTCTCTACCAGCCGGATACCTTTTCAACCGATCGATGTTTTCACACAACCTTTTAGGGGCCAAGCTCCTTAAAGCGGCACCTGTTCGTTCCTCATAGTTTTGTTAGTCAAAGTGGTAGTGTGTAACCAGTATATGTTTTGTTTTTGAGTCCTTCCAGCGCCGTAAAGAGCCATCTTCTCTACCAGCCGGATACCATTTCAATCGATTGATGTTTCAACTCAACCATTTAGCGGCGAAGCTCGTTAAAGTGGCACCCGTTCGTTCATCGTAGTAGTCCTAGTCGTAGTCGTAGTTTGTAACAACTACACTCACCCATTCGATAGCCTTGCCAGTGCCATAAAGAGCGATCTTCTCTACCAGCCGGATATCTTTTAAACCGATTGAGGTTTCCACTCATCCATTTAGGGGCGAAGCTTTTTAAAGCGGCAGCCATTCGTTCATCGCAGTAGTCCCAGTCGTAGTCGTTGTATGTAACCAGTATACTTACCCGTTTTTGAGTCCTGCCAGCGCCGTAAAGAGCTATCTTCTCTACCAGCCGGATACTTTTCAACCGATCGAGGTTTCAACTCAACCTTTTTGGGGCGAACCTCCTTAAAGCGGCAACCGTTCGTCCCTCGTAGTAGTCCTAGTCATAGTCGTAGTGTGTAACGAGGATACTTACCCACTTTTTAGCCCTTTCAGCGCCATAAAGAGTCATCTTCTCTACCAGCCGGATACCTTCTCAACCGATCAATGCTTTCACACAACCTTTTAGGGGCCTAGCTCCTTAAAGCGGCACCTGTTCGTTCCTCATAGTTTTCCTTGTCAAAGTCGTAGTGTGTAACCAGTATATGTTTCGTTTTTGAGCCCTTCCAGCGCCGTAAAGAGCCATCTTCTCTACCAGCCGGATACCTTTTCGATCGATTGATGTTTCAACTCAACCATTTAGCGGCGAAGCTCGTTAAAGTGGCACCCGTTCGTTCATCGCAGTAGTCCCAGTCGTAGTTGTAGAGTGTAACCAGTATACTTACCCGTTTTTGAGTCCTGCCAGCGCCGTAAAGAGCCATCTTCTCTACCAGCCGGATACTTTTTCAACCGATCGAGGTTTCAACTCAACCTTTTTGGGGCGAAGCTCCTTAAAGCGGCGCCCGTTCGTCCCTCGTAGTAGTCCTTGTCGTAGTCGTAGTGTGTAACCAGTATACTTTTAGTTTTTGAGCCCTCCCAGCGCCGTAAAGAGCCATCTTCTCTACCAGTCGGATACCTTTTCAACCGATCGATGTTTCCACTCAAATTTTAGGAACGAAGCTCCTTGAAGCGGCACCCCTTCGTTCATCGTAGTAGACCTAGTCGTAGTCGTAGTTTGTAACCAGTACACTCCCCCGTTTGATAGCCCTGCCAGTGCCCTAAAGAACCCTCTTCTCTAACAGCCGGATACCTTTTCAACCAATCGAGGTTTCCACCCATCCTTTCAGGTGCGAAGCTTCTTAAAGCGGCACCCATTCGTTCATCGTAGTAGTCCTAGGCGTAGTCGTAGTGTCTAACCGGTGTACTTGCCCATTTGTGAGCCCTGCCAGTGCCGTAAACAGCCGTCTTCTCTACAAGCTGGATACCGTTTCAACCGATCGAGGCTTCCACTCATCCTTTTAGGGGCGAAGCTCCTTAAAGCGGCGCCCGTTCGTCCCTCGTAGTAGTCCTTGTCGTAGTCGTAGTGTGTAACCAGTATACTTTTAGTTTTTGAGCCCTCCCAGCGCCGTAAAGAGCCATCTTCTCTACAAAGCGGATACCTTTTCAACCGGTCGAAGTTTCCACTCGACCTTTTAAGGCCGAAGCTCCTTAAAGCGGTGCCCGTTCGTCCCTCGTAGTAGTCCTTGCCGTAGTCGTAGCGTGTAACCAGCATACTTACCCGTTTATGAGCCCTGCCAGCGCCGTAAAGGGCCATCTTCTCTACCATCCGGATACCTTTTCAACCGATTGATGTTTCCACTCATCCTTTTAGGGGCGAATCTTCTTAAAGCGGCACACATTCGTTCATTGTAGTAGTCCTAGTCGTAGTCGTAGCATCTAACCAGTGTACTTACCCGTTTGATAGCCCTGCCAGTGCTATAAAGAGCCATCTTCTATACCAGCCGGATACCTTTTGAACCGATCGAGGTTTCCACTCAACCTTTTAGGGGCGAAGCTCCTTAAAGCGGCACTTGTTCGTTCATCGTAGCAGTCCTAATCGTAGTTATGATGTCTAACCTGTCTACTTACCTTTTTCTAGCCCTGCCAGTGCCGTAAAGAGCCATCTTCTCTACCAGCCGGATACGTTTTCAACCGATCGATGTTTCCACTCAACCTTTCAGGGGCAAAGCTCCTTGAAGCTGCACCCATTCGTTTATCGTAGTAGTCCTAGTCGTAGTCGTAGTTTGTAAACAGTACACTCACCCATTCGATAGCCCTGCCAGTGCCATAAGGAGCCATCTTCTCTACCATCCGGATACCTTTTCAACCGATCGATGTTTCCACTCATCCTTTTAGGGGCGAAGCTCCTTAAAGCGGCACCCATTCGTTCATCGTAGTAGTTCAAGTCGTAGTCGTAGTGTGTAACCAGTGCTTTTACCCGTTTGTGAGGCCTACCAGTGCCATAAGTAGCCGTCTTCTCTACAAACCGGATACCTTTTCAACCGATCGAAGTTTCCACTCGACCTTTTAGGGGCGAAGCTCCTTAAAGCGGCAACCGTTCGTGCCTCGTAGTAGTCCTAGTCATAGTCGTAGTGTGTAACCAGCATACTTACCCGTTTGTGAGCCCTGCCAGCGCTGTAAAGAGCCATCTTCTCTACCAGCCGGATACCTTTTCAACCGATCGACGTTTTCCTTTCCCTAAGCTTTTTAGGGGTGAAGGTCCCTAAAGCGGCAACCGTTCGTTCATCGTACTAGTTCAAGTCGTAGTCGTAGTGTGTAACCAGTGCTTTTACCCGTTTGTTAGGCCTACCAGTGCCGTAAGTAGCCGTCTTCTCTACAAACCGTATACCTTTTCAACCGATCGAAGCTTCCACTCGACTTTTTAGGGGCGAAGCTCCTTAAAGCGGCGCCCGTTTGTCCCTTGTAATAGTCCCAGTCGTAGTCGTAGTGTGTAACCAGCATACTTACCCGTTTGTGAGCCCTGCCAGCGCAGTAAAGAGCTTTTTTCTCTACCAGCCGGATACCTTTTCAACCGATTGATGTTTCCACTCATCCTTTCAGGGACGAATCTTCTTAAAGCGGCACTCATTCGTTCATTGTAGTAGTCCAAGTCGTAGTCGTTGTATCTAACCAGTGTACTTACCCGTTTGATAGCCCTGCTAGTGCCATAAATAGCCATCTTCTCTACCAGCCGGATACCTTTTCAACCGATCGAGACTTCCACTCAACCTTTTAGGGGCGAAGCTCCTTAAAGCGGCACTTGTTCGTTCATCGTAGCAGTCCTAGTCGTAGTTATAATTTCTAACCTGTCTACTTACCTTTTGTTAGCCCTGCCTGTGCCGTAAGGAGCCATCTTCTCTACCAGCTGGATACCTTTTCAACCGATCGAGGTTTCCACTCATCCATTTAGGGGCGAAGTTTCTTAAAGCGGCACCCTTTCGTTAATCGTAGTAATCCTAGTCGTGTTCGTAGTGTCTAACCGGTGTACTTACCCGTTTGTGAGCCCTGCCAGTGCCGTAAACAGCCATCTTCTGTACCAGCTGGATACCTTTTCAACCGATCGAGCTTTCCACTCATCCTTTTTGGGGCGAAGCTCCTTAGAGCGGCACCCGTTCGTCCCTCGTAGTTGTCCTAGTCGTAGTCGTAGTGTGTAACCAGTAAACTTTTAGTTTTTAAGCCCTCCCAGCGCCGTAAAGAGCCATCTTCTCTACCAGCCGGATACCTTTTCAACCGATCGATGTTTCCATTCAAACTTTTAGGGGCGAAGCTCCTTAAAGCGGCACTCGTTCGTTCATCGTAGTAGACCTATTCGTAGTCGTAGTTTGTAACCAGTACACTCACCCATTCGATAGCCCTGTCAGTGCCATAAAGAGCCATCTTCTCTACCAGCCGAATATATTTTAAACCGATTGAGGTTTCCACTCATCCTTTTAGGGGCGAAGCTCCTTAAAGCGGCACCCATTCGTTCATCGTAGTAGTCCAAGTCGTAGGCGAAGTGTGTATCCAGTGTTTTTATCCGTTTGTGAGCCCTGCCAGCGCAGTAAAGAACCATCGTCTCTACAAAGCGGATACTTTTTCAACCAATCGAGGTTTCCACTCGACCTCTTAAGGGCGAAGCTCCTCAAAGCGGCACCCGTTCGTCCCTCGTAGTAGTTCTAGTCGTAGTCGTAGTGTGTAACCAGTATACTTTTCGTTTTTGAGCCCTCCCAGTGCCGTAAAGAGCCATCTTCTCTACCAGACGGACATCTTTTCAATCGAATGATTTTTCTACTCAAACTTTAAGGGGCGAAGCTCCTTAATGTTGCACCCGTTCGTTCCTCGTAGTATTCCTAGTCATTGTCGTAGTGTGTAACCAGTATACGTTTGTTTTTGAGCCCTCCCAGCGCCGTAAAGAGCCATCTTCTCTACCAGCCGGATACCTTTTCAATCATTGATGTTTCCACTCAACCATTCAGCGGCGAAGCTCCTTAAAGTGGCACCCGTTCGTTCATCGCAGTAGTCCCAGTCGTAGTCGTAGTGTGTCACCAGTATACTTACCCGTTTTTGAGCCCAGCCAGCGCCGTAAAGAGCCATCTTTTCGACCAGCCGGATACTTTATACACCGATCGAGGTTTCAACTGAACCTTTTTTGGGCGAAGCTCCTTAGAGCAGCACCGGTTCGTTCCTCTTAGTAGTCCTAGTCGTAGTTGTAGTGTGTAACCAGTATACTTACCCGTTTGTGAGCGCTGCCAACACCGTAAAGAGCTATTTTCTCTACCAGCCGCATACCTTTTCAAACGATCCAGGTTTTCCCTCAGCCTTTTAGGGGCGGAGCTCCTTAAAGCGGCAACCGTTCGTCCCTCGTAGTAGTCCTAGTCATAGTCATAGTGTGTAACTAGCATACTTACCCGCTTTTTAGCCCTTTAAGCGCCGTAAAGAGTCATCTTCTCTACCAGCCGGATACCTTTTCAACCGATCGATGTTTTCACACAACCTTTTAGGGGCCAAGCTCCTTAAAGCGGCACCTGTTCGTTCCTCATAGTATTCCTAGTCAAAGTCGTAGTGTGTAACCAGTATATGTTTTGTTTTTGAGCCCTTCCAGCGCCGTAAAGAGCCATCCTCTCTACCAGCCGGATACCTTTTCAATCGATTGACTTTTCCACTCAACCATTTAGCGGCCAAGCTCGTTAAAGTGGCACCCGTTCGTTCATCGCAGTAGTCCCAGTCGTAGTCGTAGTGTGTAACCAGTATACTTCTCCGTTTTTGAGTCCTGCCAGCGCCGTAAAGAGCCATCTTCTCTACCAGCCGGATACTTATTCAACCGATCGAGGTTTGAACTCAACCTTTTTGGGGCGAAGCTCCTTAAAGCAGCACCCGTTCGTCCCTCGTAGTAGTCCTAGTCGTAGTCGTAGTGTGTAACCAGTATACTTTTAGTTTTTGAGCCCTCCCAGCGCCGTAAAAAGCCATCTTCTCTACCATACGAATACCTTTTCAACTGATCGATGTTTCCATTCAAACTTTTAGGGGCGAAGCTCCTTAAAGCGGCACCCGTTCGTTCATCGTAGTAGTCCTTGTCGTAGTCGTAGTTTGTAACCAGTACACTCACCCATTCGATAGCCCTGCCAGTGCCATAAAGAGCCATCTTCTCTACCAGCCGGATATCTTTTAAACCGATTGAGATTTCCACTCATCCATTTAGGGGCGAAGCTTTCTAAAGCGGCACCCATTCGTTCATCGTAGTAGTCCTAGTCGTAGTCGTAGTGTCTAACAGGTGTACTTACCCGTTTGTGAGCCCTGCCAGTGCCGTAAACAGCCATCTTCTCTACCAGCTGGATACCTTTTCAACCGACTGAGGTTTCCACTCATCCTTTTAGGGGCGAAGCTCCTTAAAGCGGCACCCATTCGTTCATCGTAGTAGTTCAAGTCGTAGTCGTAGTGTGTAACCAGTGCTTTTACGCGTTTGTGAGGCCTACCAGTGCCGTAAGTAGCCGTCTTCTCTACAAACCGGATACCTTTTCAACCGATCGAAGTTTCGACTCGACCTTTGAGGGGCGAAGCTCCCTAAAGCGGCGCCCGTTCGTCCCTCGTAGTATTTCTAGTCCTAGTCGAAGTGTGCAACTTGTATACTTACACGTTTGTTAGCCCTGCCAGCGCCACAAAGACCCATCTTCTCTACCAGCCGGATAAGTTTTCAACCGATCGAGGTTTCCACTCATCCTTTTAGGGGCGAAGCTCCTTAAAGCGGCACCCATTCGTTCATCGTAGTAGTCCAAGTCGTGGGCGAAGTGTGTATCCAGTGTTTTTATCCGTTTGTGAGCCCTGCCAGCGCAGTAAAGAACCATCGTCTCTACAAAGCGGATACTTTTTCAACAAATCGAGGTTTCCACTCGACCTCTTAAGGGCGAAACTCCTTAAAGCGGCACCCGTTCGTCCCTCGTAGTAGTTCTAGTCGTAGTCGTAGTGTGTCCCCAGTATACTTTTCGTTTTTGAGCCCTCCCAGTGCCGTAAAGAGCCATCTTCTCTACCAGCCGGACATCTTTTCAATCGACTGATGTTTCTACTCAAACTTTAAGCGGCGAAGCTCCTTAAAGTTGCACCCGTTCGTTCCTCGTAGTATTCCTAGTCATTGTCGTAGTGTGTAACCAGTATACGTTTGTTTTTGAGCCCTCCCAGCGCCGTAAAGAGCCATCTTCTCTACCAGCCGGATACCTTTTCAATCATTGATGTTTCCACTCAACCATTTATTGGCGAAGCTCCTTAAAGTGGCACCCGTTCGTTCATCGCAGTTGTCCCAGTCGTAGTCGTAGTCTGTCACCAGTATACTTACCCGTTTTTGAGCCCTGCCAGCGCCGTAAAGAGCCATCTTTTCGACCAGCCGGATACTTTATACACCGTTCGAGGTTTCAACTGAACCTTTTTTGGGCGAAGCTCCTTAGAGCAGCACCGGTTCGTTCCTCTTAGTAGTCCTAGTCGTAGTTGTAGTGTGTAACCAGTATACTCACCCGTTTGTGAGCCCTGCCAACACCGTAAAGAGCTATTTTCTCTACCAGCCGCATACCTTTTCAAACGATCGAGGTTTTCCCTCAGCCTTTTAGGGGCGGAGCTCCTTAAAGCGGCAACCGTTCGTCCCTCGTAGTAGTCCTAGTCATAGTCATAGTGTGTAACTAGCATACTTACCCGCTTTTTAGCCCTTTCAGCGCCGTAAAGAGTCATCTTCTCTACCAGCCGTATACTTTTCAACCGATCGATGTTTTCACACAACCTTTTAGGAGCCAAGCTCCTTAAAGGGGCACCTGTTCGTTCCTCATAGTATTCCTAGTCAAAGTCGTAGTGTGTAACCAGTATATGTTTTGTTTTTGAGCCCTTCCAGCGCCGTAAAGAGCCATCTTCTCTACCAGCCGGATACCTTTTCAATCGATTGATGTTTGCACTCAACCATTTAGTGGCGAAGCTCCTTAAAGCGGCACCCGTTCGTTCATCGTAGTAGTCCTAGTCGTAGTCGTAGTTTGTAACCAGTACACTCCCCCATTCGATAGCCCTGCCAGTGCCCTAAAGAGCCATCTTCTCTACCAGCCGGATATCTTTTAAACCGATTGAGGTTTCCACTCATCCATTTAGGGGCGAAGCTTTCTAAAGCGGCACCCATTCGTTCATCGTAGTAGTCCTAGTCGTAGTCGAAGTGTCTAACAGGTGTACTTACCCGCTTGTGAGCCCTGCCAGTGCCGTAAACAGCCATCTTCTCTACCAGCTGGATACCTTTTCAACCGATCGAGGTTTCCACTCATCCTTTTAGGGGCGAAGCTCCTTAAAGCGGCACCCATTCGTTCATTGTAGTAGTTCAAGTCGTAGTCGAAGTGTGTAACCAGTGTTTTTACCCGTTTGTGAGCCCTGCTAGCGCAGTAAAGAACCATCTTCTCTACAAAGCGGATACATTTTCAACCAATCGAGGTTTCCACTCGACCTCTTAAGGGCGAAGCTCCTTAAAGCGGCACCCGTTCGTCCCTTGTTGTAGTCCTAGTCGTAGTCGTAGTGTGTAACCAGTATACTTTTTTGTTTTTGAGTCCTCCCAGCGCCGTAAAGAGCCATCTTCTCTACCAGCCATATACCTTTTCAACCGATCGATGTTTCCACTCAACCTTTCAGGGGCAAAGCTCCTTAAAGCTGCACCCATTCGTTTATCGTAGTAGTCCTAGTCGTAGTCGTAATGTCTTACCGGTGTACTTACCCGTTTCTGAGCCCTGACAGTGCCGTAAACAACCATCTTCCCTACCAGCTGGATACCTGGATACCTTTTCAACCGATCGAGGTTTCCACTCATCCATTTAGGGGCGAAGCTTCTTAAAGCGGCACCCATTTGTTCATTGTAGTAATCCTAGTCGTGTTCGTAGTGTCTAACCGGTGTACTTACCCGTTTGTGAGCCCTGCCAGTGCCGTAAACAGCCATCTTCTGTACCAGCTGGACACCTTTTCAACCGATCAAGCTTTCCACTCATCCTTTTAGGGGCGAAGCTCCTTAAAGGGGAACCCATTCGTTCATCGTACTAGTTCAAGTCATAGTCGTAGTGTGTAGCCAGTGCTTTTACCCGTTTGTGAGGCCTACCAGTGCCGTAAGGAGCCGTCTTCTCTACAAATCGGATACCTTTTCAACCGATCGAAGTTTCCGCTCGACCTTTTAGGAGCGAAGCTCCTTAAAGCGGCGCCCGTTTGTCCCTCGTATAGTCCCAGTCGTAGTCGTAGTGTGTAACCAGCATACTTACCCGTTTGTGAGCCCTGCCAGCGCAGTAAAGAGATATTTTCTCTACCAGCCGTATACCTTTTCAACCGATCGAGGTTTCCGCTCAGCCTTTCAGGGGCGAAGCTCCTTAAAGCTGCAACCGTTCGTCCCTCGTAGTAGTCCTAGTCATAGTCGTAGTGTGTAACCAGCATACTTACCCGCTTCTAGCCCTCTCAGCGCCGTGAAAAGTCATCTTCTCTACCAGCCGGATACCTTTTCAATCGATCGATGTTTTCACACAACCTATTAGGGGCGAAGCTCCTTAAAGCGGCACCTGTTCGTTCCTCATAGTAGTTGTAGTGTGTAACCAGTATACTTACCCGTTCGTGAGCCTGCCAGCGCCGTAAAGAGCCATCTTCTCTACCATCCGGATACTTTTTCAACCGATCGAGGTTTTCCCTCAGCCTTTTAGGGGTGAAGGTCCCTAAAGCGGCCACCGTTCGTTCATCGTAGTAGTCGTAGTCGTAGTCGTAGTGTGTAACCAGTACACTTACCCATTTCTGAGCCCTGCCAGTGCCATAAAAAGCCATCTTCTCTACAAACCGCACACCTGTTCAACCGATCTGGGTTTCCACTCGAACTTTTAGGGGCAAAGCTTCTTAAAGCGGCACCCATTCGTTCATCGTAGTAGTCCTAGTCGTAGTCGTAGTGTCTAACTGGTGTACTTACCCGTTTGTGAGCCCTGCCAGTGCCGTAAACAGCCATCTTCTCTACCAGCTGGATACCTTTTCAACCGATCGAGGTTTCCACTCATTCGTTAGGGGCGAAGCTCCTTAAAGCGGCACCCATTCTTTCATCGTAGTAGTTCAAGTCGTAGTCGTAGTGTGTAACCAGTGCTTTTACCCGTTTGTGAGCCCTCCCAGTTCCGTAAGGAGCCATCTACTCTACAAACCGGATACCTTTTCAACCAATCGAAGTTTCCACTCGACCTTTTGGGGGCGAAGCTCCCTAAAGCGGCGCCCGTTCGTCCCTCGTAGTAGTCCTAGTCGTACTCATAGTGTGTAACCAGCATACTTACCCGCTTGTGAGCGCTGCCAGCGCCGTAAAGAGTCATCTTCTCTACCAGCTGGACACGTTATCAACTGATCGATGCTTCCACTCGACCTTTTTGTGGCGAAGCTCCTCAAAGCGGCACCCGTTTGTCCCTCGTAGTAGTCCTAGTCGTAGTCGTAGTGTGTAACCAGCATACTTACCCGTTTGTGAGCCCTGCCAGCACCGTAAAGAGCTATTTTCTCTACCAGCCGCATACCTTTTCAACCGATCGAGGTTTCCCTCAGCCTTTTAGGGGCGAAGCTCCTTAAAGCGGCAACCGTTCGTCCCACGTAGTAGTCCTAGTCATAGTCGTAGTGTGTAAACAGCATGCTTACCCGCTTTTTAGCCCTTTCAGCACCGTAAAGGGTCATCTTCTCTACCAGCCGGATACCTTTTCAACCGATCGATGTTTTCACGTAACCTTTTAGGGGCCAAGCTTCTTAAAGCGGCACCTGTTCGTTCCTCATAGTATTTCTAGTCAAAGTCGTAGTGTGTAACCAGTATATGTTTTGTTTTTGAGCCCGTCCAGCGCCGTAAAGAGCCACCTTCTCTACCAGCCGGATACCTTTTCAATCGATTGATGTTTCCACTCAACCATTTAGTGGCGAAGCTCGTTAAAGTGGCACCCGTTCGTTCATCGCAGTAGTCCTAGTCGTAGTCATAGTGTCTAACCGGTGTACTTACCCGTTTGTGAGCCCTGCCAGTGCCGCAAACAGCCATCTTCTCTACCAGCCTGGATACCTTTTCAACCGATCGAAGTTTCCACTCATCCTTTTAGGGGCGAAGCTCCTTAAAGCGGCACCCATTCGTTCATCGTAGTAGTTCAAGTTGTAGTCGTAGTGTGTAACCAGTGCTTCTACCCGTTTGTGAGGCCTACCAGTGCCGTAAGTAGCCGTCTTCTCTACAAACCGGATACCTTTTCAACCGATCGAAGTTTCCACTCAACCTTTGAGGGGCGAAGCTCCCTAAAGCGGCGCCCGTTCGTCCCTCGTAGTATTCCTAGTCCTAGTCGAAGTGTGCAACTTGTATACTTACACGTTTGTGAGCCCTGCCAGCGCCATAAAGACCCATCTTCTCTACCAGCCGGATAAGTTTTCAACCGATCGAGGTTTCCACTCATCCTTTTAGGGGCGAAGCTCCTTAAAGCGGCACCCATTCGTTCATCGTAGTAGTCCAAGTCGTAGGCGAAGTGTGTATCCAGTGTTTTTATCCGTTTGTGAGCCCTGCCAGCGCAGTAAAGAACCATCGTCTCTACAAGGCGGATACTTTTTCAACCAATCGAGGTTTCCACTTGACCTCTTAAGGGCGAAGCTCCTTAAAGCGGCACCCGTTCGTCCCTCGTAGTAGTTCTAGTCGTAGTCGTAGTGTGTAACCAGTATACTTTTCGTTTTTGAGCCCTCCCAGTGCCGTAAAAGGCCTTCTTCTCTACCAGCCGGACATCTTTTCAACCGACTGATGTTTCTACTCAAACTTTAAGGGGCGAAGCTCCTTAAAGTTGCACCCCTTTGTTCCTCGTAGTATTCCTAGTCATTGTCGTAGTGTGTAACCAGTATACGTTTGTTTTTGGGCCCTTCCAGCGGCGTAAAAAGCCATCTTCTCTACCAGCCGGACACCTTTTCAATCATTGATGTTTCCACTCATCGTTTAGCGGCGAAGCTCCTTGAAGTGGCACCCGTTCGTTCATCGCAGTAGTCCCAGTCGTAGTCGTAGTGTGTCACCAGTATACTTACCCGTTTTTGAGCCCTGCCAGCGCCGTAAAGAGCCATCTTTTCGACCAGCCGGATACTTTATACACCGATCGAGGATTCAACTGAACCTTTTTTGGGCGAAGCTCCTTAGAGCAGCACCGGTTCGTTCCTCTTAGTAGTCCTAGTCGTAGTTGTAGTGTGTAACCAGTATACTTACCCGTTTGTGTGCCCTGCCACTGCCGTAAAGAGCCATCTTCTCTACCAGCCGGATACCTTTTCAACCGATCGATGTTTTCACACAACCTTTTAGGGGCCAAGCTTCTTAAAGCGGCACCTGTTCGTTCCTCATAGTATTTCTAGTCAAAGTCGTAGTGTGTAACCAGTATATGTTTTGTTTTTGAGCCCGTCCAGCGCCGTAAAGAGCCACCTTCTCTACAAGCCGGATACCTTTTCAATCGATTGATGTTTCCACTCAACCATTCAGTGGCGAAGCTCGTTAAAGTGGCACCCGTTCGTTCATCGCAGTAGTCCCAGTCGTAGTCGTAGTGTGTAACCAGCAAACTTACCCGTTTGTGAGCCCTGCCAGCGCTGTAAAGAGCCATCTT
The DNA here is from genome assembly GCF_043290135.1 of Rhipicephalus microplus. Classification (NCBI taxonomy): domain Eukaryota; kingdom Metazoa; phylum Arthropoda; class Arachnida; order Ixodida; family Ixodidae; genus Rhipicephalus; species Rhipicephalus microplus. The sequence continues at coordinate 1,516,552 of NW_027464628.1, forward strand.
CTCTACCAGCCGGATAGCTTTTCAACCGATCGAGGTTTTCTTTTCCCTAAGCTTTTTAGGGGTGAAGGTCCCTAAAGCGGCAACCGTTCGTTCATCGTAGTAGTCCTAGTCGTAGTCGTAGTGTGTAACCAGTACACTTACCCGCTTGTGAGCGCTGCCAGCGCCGTAAAGAGTCATCTTCTCTACCAGCTGGATACGTTATCAACTGATCGATGCTTCTATTCAACCTTTTATGGGCGAAGCTCCTTAAATTGCACCCGTTCGTTCCTCGTAGTAGTCCTAGTCGTAGTCATAGTGTGTAACCAGTATACGTTTTGTTTTTGAGCCGTCCCAGCGCCGTAAAGAGCCATCTTCTCTACGATCCGGATACCGTTTCAATCGATTGATGTTTCCACTCAACCATTTAGCGGCGAAGCTCCTTAAAGTGGCACCCGTGTTTTCCTTGTAGTATTCCTAGTGATAGTACACCTTTAGTGGTGAGCAGAAGAGACGTTTACTTTGTGGAAAACGTAGCGGTAGAACCGACCAGCTGTCAAGCGGAGCGAGCGCGAGCAGCAACAACACTCTTCCTTCTCTTCTTCAGCTGGCGTTCCGGCCTGTGCCAAATATCAATGCTACAAATCACTCCCCCCTCAGAAAAGGAGCCATCCTGGCGACCTATGGAACGGGTACGACGGGTGGGTCGTAGTGCGGCTTCAATCGATCTACGTGAACAGTCTCGCGGCCTCGATGCCGTCGGTCTGTTGATGGTTGAACCGGCTCAACAATATAGTTAACCGGTGAGGCCTGACGTAGGACTCGGTAGGGGCCTTCGTACTTCGGCAGTAGCTTGGTGGAAAGACCAGGAACAGATGAGGGAACCCGAAGCCATACCAAGGCGCCAGGCGAGTATGACTGCGAAGACAGGTTTTCGTCGTGACGGTTCTTCTGGTACGCTTGATCTTGGGCGGTTAAGGAACGCGCGAGTTGCCTGCATTCTTCTGCATAGGTGGCGACTTCAGATAGAGTTGTGGATTCCGAAGCGTCTGGATGATACAAGAGAATGGTGTCCATGAATGAGGAAGGTTCGCGCCCGTAAAGGAGGAAGAACGGAGAGAATCCTGTCGTAGACTGAGTGGCGCTGTTGTAAGCGTAAGTTACAAAGGGTAGTATGCGGTCCCAGTTGGTGTGATCAGCGGACACGTACATGGATAGCATGTCGCCCAGTGAGCGGTTAAACCGTTCGGTCATTCCATTCGTTTGCGGATGGTATGCGCTGGTTGTCCGATGCACAACGTTGCATTCGCGAAGAAGGGCTTGTACCGCTTCGGAGAGGAACGTACGGCCGCGGTCACTGAGTAGCTCACGAGGCGCGCCATGGCGTAGAATGAGATTGTGAAGGATAAATAAGCCAACTTCACGTGATGTGGCCTCTGGCAGCGCAGCAGTTTCAGCATAGCGTGTCAAGTGATCAATGGCGACAATCACCCAGCGGTTCCCGTTAGGCGTATAGGGAAGGGGACCGTACAAGTCAATTCCGATGCGGTCGAAAGGGCGGGAGGGGCAAGGCAACGGCTGCAGTTGTCCATTGGCTATGTGTGGTGGGCTTTTTCGGCGTTGACATTTGGAGCACGAACGCACGTACTGTCGGACAAAGCGGTACATTCCGCGCCAATAGTACCGCAGCCGGAGACGTGCATACGTTTTTATCACACCGGCGTGGCCGCATTGAGGATCCGCGTGAAAAGAGTCGCAAATGTCGGCACGTAGGTGGCGAGGAATCACAAGCAACCACTTGCGGCCGTCAGAAAGGTAGTTGCGACGGTACAGGAGTCCATCGCGGATGGTAAAGTGTCGAGCTGTGCGCTGCAGTGAACGATTGGGCGTAACTTGGGACGGCCGAGACAGTAACTCTATCATAGAGGCTATCCAAGCGTCTTGGCGCTGTTCATAGGGCATGTCCGCGTACGAAAGTGCCACAGCATCGAGGCTGGATACAGAAGTACTTCCGTGTTCATGGGGAAGTGGAGAGCGGGAGAGAGCGTCGGCATCTGAATGTTTGCGGCCTGACCTGTAGACGACACGGATATCATAGTCTTGGAGGCGTAACGCCCAACGAGCGAGACGGCCAGATGGGTCTTTTAGTGACGATAACCAGCAGAGGGCGTGGTGATCAGTCACGACGTCAAATGGACGGCCATAGACGTAGGGTCGAAATTTTGTGATTGCCCAGACGATGGCTAGACATTCTTTTTCTGTGACTGAATAATTCTGTTCAGCCCTAGTAAGAGTGCGACTGGCATAAGAAACGACGTACTCGTCGTATCCAGACTTGCGTTGAGCAAGAATAGCGCCAAGTCCGACTCCACTTGCGTCGGTGTGTATTTCTGTAGGGGCATCAGGATCAAAGTGACGGAGAATCGGTGGAGATGTCAGCAATTGACGTAGTTTCGCGAATGTCTTATCGCAATTGGAAGACCACGCCGAAATGCCCTCGGTGTCAGAAAGTAGCCGTGTTAAAGGGGCCATGACAGATGCAAAATTACGGACAAATCGGCGAAAGTATGAACATAAGCCGATAAAGCTCCGGAGTTCCTTAAGTGTCGATGGCTTCGGAAACTGGGCGACAGCACGGAGTTTTCCAGGATCAGGTAGAACGCCGTCCTTGCTGACAACATGCCCTAAGATGGTGAGCTTCCGGGCGGCAAAATGGCACTTTTTCAAATTTAGTTGGAGCCCAGCATGTGTAAGGCAATGCAGGACACTTGCGAGGCGCAGAAGATGGGTATCGAAGTCTTTTGAAAAAACGACGACGTCGTCCAAATAGCAAAGACACGTCTGCCATTTAAGGCCTCGAAGTATGTTGTCCATCAGACGCTCGAAGGTGGCTGGGGCGTTACAAAGGCCGAACGGCATCACGTTAAACTCGTACAAGCCGTCCGGAGTTACAAACGCAGTCTTGGCGCGGTCAGCTTCATCCATGGGTACCTGCCAGTATCCCGATCGAAGATCCAGCGAAGAAAAGAATTCTGCACCTTGCAAACAGTCGAGAGCGTCGTCAATTCTGGGGAGCGGATAAACATCTTTGCGCGTGATCTTGTTAAGGCGCCTGTAATCCACACAGAATCGGATGCCCCCGTCCTTCTTTTTGACCAGTACCACCGGGGAGGCCCACGGACTGTTAGACGGCTGTATAACGCCACGATTGAGCATATCAGACACTTGATCGTCTATAACTTGGCGTTCGGCGTGGGAGACCCGGTATGGACGCTGACGCAATGGTGCGTGGGTGCCAGTGTCAATACGATGGACAATTGCAGATGTTCGGCCCAGACTGGTTTGTTTGAAGTCGAACGATGAGCGGAAGTGGTCGAGAAGTGTCAAGAGTTGAGTTCGTTGGTCAACAGGAAGGTCAGGATCAATCGATGGAAGGAAGACGTCGAGGGAAGAGGTGGCGGATGTGAGAGCGGAAGTAACACTGGCGATCTCAAGGCTTTTTGCTTGATAGGGCAGTTGACTGGTGCAAACACAATCGATGTCCTCAAGGCGGCCGATGCATTCGCCACGGAATAGGGTGACTGGTACAGAAAGGAGATTCGTGGCATAAATGTTTGCGCAAGTGGCTTCGACCGTCAGAAGAGCAAAAGGCAGAAGAACGTTTTTTCGAGAAGTGAAGTCTTCTGACGGCGTGAACATGACGTCCGAAAAAGCGGCATGGTCGCACGAGATCGGCACAATAACAGAAGACATAGGTGGAATATCAGTCTCCGCGGCGACGACAACACGAGAAATAGAAGGCTTATTATAATCGTCGTCGGAGAGCGATGACAATTCTAGTTCGGCCCGGGCACAATCAACAACGGCATGATGTGTGGAAAGGAAGTCCCAGCCTAATATGACGTCGTGTGAGCAGTGCGGAAACACGATAAATTCAACCACGTACAGAACGCCCTGGATGATTAACCGAGCCGTGCACGTCATAGAAGGGTTCACGTGATGCGCTGTTGCCGTACGAAGGGAGAGACCAGAAAGCGGAATCGTAACTTTTCTTAACTTGCGACACAATGCTTCACTCAATACAGACACGGCAGCTCCGGTATCTATTAATGCTTGAACGGGGATACCTTCAATCAAGACAGTTATTTCATTATTCGGTAGAGAACGAGGCCTTGTGGAGTTCGACGGTGGCGCAGTTCTTGCCTCCGGAACTGCGATGGTCAGTTTTCCGTTTGGGCAGGTGGTGCACGCCGAAGCATTGGTGAAGGCGAACGTCGGCGCGGGGAAGGCGATCGGCGTGGGTTGAAGGCGCGGCGGCTCGGCGGAGAAGTGTCCGAAGCTGCATGGAACGGCAGCGTCTGTGGTGGTTCTGTGGGGGCGTAGCCGTAGGTGCCATCAATAATGCCTGAGTGAGGGACGCGCCGGCGACAGAACCGCTCAACATGGCCAGGCTGACGACAGTAATAACAGATAGGTCTGTTATCCGATGTACGCCAAGGGTTGTTGGGAAGCGTTGAAGGACGGCGGTAAATGGGAACATGCGAGCCTGCCGGTACGTGTGTTGCGTAGAAGGCGTTCGCTTGGTGGGCAGGGTCGACGACGTTTGACGGCGCATGTACCTGCCTTCGCGCGACGTCAGCGTAAGTCAGGGGAGCGGACACAGGTGGTGGCTGGTACGTGGGGGGAAGTGCCTCGCAGACTTGCTCTTCGATGGTTTGGCGCAGTGACGAGGTCAGCCCATGCGTATTGCTGGGAAGCAAGGGGGCAAGGGACAACTGGCGTGCCACTTCCTCTCGGATAAATTGCTGGATTTGCGGGGTCAATACAGTCTGTTCTGGAGATATTGCACCAACGGTCAATGCTGGCGTGCTGGTCATGTCGAAAGTAGGCCGTCGCGTTGAAATGCGCTGTTTTCGCAACTCATCGAAACTTTGGCAGTGTTGGATGACTTCCGAAACTGTTTGCGGGTCTTTAGCCACCAGCATGTGGAAGGCATCGTCCTCGATACCCTTCATAATGTGTTTTACCTTGGCGGTTTCCGACATGTCAGGATCAAAGCGACGGCAGAGGCCTACGACGTCCTCAATGTAGGACGTGAAACCCTCTCCCGACAGTTGGGCGCGATCCCGCAAGCGCTGTTCTGCACGGAGCTTGCGCACTGTCGGTCGGCCAAACACGTCCGCGAAGGTGGTCTTGAAAGTGGCCCAGTCGGTAAGCTCGGCTTCGTGGTTGTTGAGCCAGAGCTCTGCTACTCCTCTGAGGTAAAAGTGGACGCGGCCCAGTTTGTCGTTTTCGTCCCACCTGTTGTTGACGCTTACTCGTTCGAACGAAGAGAGCCAGTCCTCGACGTCCTGCTCATCGGTGCCGTTGAAGATGTCTGGATCTCGCTCTCTCGGGACGCCGGGACAGTGGACAGGTGGAGATGTAGGAGCCGTCTGCTGTGCAGCGTCGATGGACATTGTTGATGGCGAAGGTAGAGTTCGGTTGCGGAGTTCCAGGATGGAAAAAGGTACCCCGCACCTCCACCACTTGATAGTACACCTTTAGTGGTGAGCAGAAGAGACGTTTACTTTGTGGAAAACGTAGCGGTAGAACCGACCAGCTGTCAAGCGGAGCGAGCGCGAGCAGCAACAACACTCTTCCTTCTCTTCTTCAGCTGGCGTTCCGGCCTGTGCCAAATATCAATGCTACACTAGTCGTAGTTGAAGTGTGCAACTAGTATACTTACCCGTTTGTGAGCCCTGCCAGTGCCATAAAGACCCATCTTCTCAACCAGCCGGATAATTTTTCAACCGATCGAGGTTTCCACTCATCCTTTTAGGGGCGAAGCTCCTTAAAGCGGCACCCATTCATTCATCGTAGTAGTCCAAGTCGTAGTCGAAGTGTGTAACCAGTGTTTTTACCCGTTTGTGAGCCCTGCTAGCGCAGTAAAGAACCATCTTCTCTACAAAGCGGATACATTTTCAACCAATCGAGGTTTCCACTCGACCTCTTAAGGGCGAAGCTCCTTAAAGCGGCACCCGTTCGTCCCTTGTTGTAGTCCTAGTCGTAGTCGTAGTGTGTAACCAGTATACTTTTTTGTTTATGAGTCCTCCCAGCGCCGTAAAGAGCCATCTTCTCTACCAGCCATATACCTTTTCAACCGATCGATGTTTCCACTCAACCTTTCAGGGGCAAAGCTCCTTAAAGCTGCACCCATTCGTTTATCGTAGTAGTCCTAGTCGTGTTCGTAGTGTCTAACCGGTGTACTTACCCGTTTGTGAGCCCTGCCAGTGCCGTAAACAGCCATCTTCTGTACCAGCTGGATACCTTTTCAACCGATCAAGCTTTCCACTCATCCTTTTAGGGGCGAAGCTCCTTAAAGGGGAACCCATTCGTTCATCGTACTAGTTCAAGTCGTAGTCGTAGTGTGTAGCCAGTGCTTTTACCCGTTTGTGAGGCCTACCAGTGCCGTAAGGAGCCGCCTTCTCTACAAATCGGATACCTTTTCAACCGATCGAAGTTTCCGCTCCACCTTTTAGGAGCGAAGCTCCTTAAAGCGGCGCCCGTTTGTCCCTCGTATAGTCCCAGTCGTAGTCGTAGTGTGTAACCAGCATACTTACCCGTTTGTGAGCCCTGCCAGCGCAGTAAAGAGATATTTTCTCTACCAGCCGTATACCTTTTCAACCGATCGAGGTTTCCGCTCAGCCTTTCAGGGGCGAAGCTCCTTAAAGCTGCAACCGTTCGTCCCTCGTAGTAGTCCTAGTCATAGTCGTAGTGTGTAACCAGCATACTTACCCGCTTCTAGCCCTCTCAGCGCCGTGAAAAGTCATCTTCTCTACCAGCCGGATACCTTTTCAATCGATCGATGTTTTCACACAACCTATTAGGGGCGAAGCTCCTTAAAGCGGCACCTGTTCGTTCCTCATAGTAGTTGTAGTGTGTAACCAGTATGCTTACCCGTTCGTGAGCCTGCCAGCGCCGTAAAGAGCCATCTTCTCTACCATCCGGATACTTTTTCAACCGATCGAGGTTTTCCCTCAGCCTTTTAGGGGTGAAGGTCCCTAAAGCGGCCACCGTTCGTTCATCGTAGTAGTCGTAGTCGTAGTCGTAGTGTGTAACCAGTACACTTACCCATTTCTGAGCCCTGCCAGTGCCATAAAAAGCCATCTTCTCTACAAACCGCATACCTGTTCAACCGATCTGGGTTTCCACTCGAACTTTTAGGGGCAAAGCTTCTTAAAGCGGCACCCATTCGTTCATCGTAGTAGTCCTAGTCGTAGTCGTAGCGTCTAACTGGTGTACTTACCCGTTTGTGAGCCCTGCCAGTGCCGTAAACAGCCATCTTCTCTACCAGCTGGATACCTTTTCAACCGATCGAGGTTTCCACTCATTCGTTAGGGGCGAAGCTCCTTAAAGCGGCACCCATTCTTTCATCGTAGTAGTTCAAGTCGTAGTCGTAGTGTGTAACCAGTGCTTTTACCCGTTTGTGAGCCCTCCCAGTGCCGTAAGGAGCCATCTACTCTACAAACCGGATACCTTTTCAACCAATCGAAGTTTCCACTCGACCTTTTGGGGGCGAAGCTCCCTAAAGCGGCGCCCGTTCGTCCCTCGTAGTAGTCCTAGTCGTACTCGTAGTGTGTAACCAGCATACTTACCCGCTTGTGAGCGCTGCCAGCGCCGTAAAGAGTCATCTTCTCTACCAGCTGGACACGTTATCAACTGATCGATGCTTCCACTCGACCTTTTTGTGGCGAAGCTCCTCAAAGCGGCACCCGTTTGTCCCTCGTAGTAGTCCTAGTCGTAGTCGTAGTGTGTAACCAGCATACTTACCCGTTTGTGAGCCCTGCCAGCGCCGTAAAGAGCTATTTTCTCTACCAGCCGCATACCTTTTCAACCGATCGAGGTTTCCCTCAGCCTTTTAGGGGCGAAGCTCCTTAAAGCGGCAACCGTTCGTCCCACGTAGTAGTCCTAGTCATAGTCGTAGTGTGTAACCAGCATGCTTACCCGCTTTTTAGCCCTTTCAGCACCGTAAAGGGTCATCTTCTCTACCAGCCGGATACCTTTTCAACCGATCGATGTTTTCACGTAACCTTTTAGGGGCCAAGCTTCTTAAAGCGGCACCTGTTCGTTCCTCATAGTATTTCTAGTCAAAGTCGTAGTGTGTAACCAGTATATGTTTTGTTTTTGAGCCCGTCCAGCGCCGTAAAGAGCCACCTTCTCTACCAGCCGGATACCTTTTCAATCGATTGATGTTTCCACTCAACCATTTAGTGGCGAAGCTCGTTAAAGTGGCACCCGTTCGTTCATCGCAGTAGTCCTAGTCGTAGTCGTAGTGTCTAACCGGTGTACTTAACCGTTTGTGAGCCCTGCCAGTGCCGTAAACAGCCATCTTCTCTACCAGCCTGGATACCTTTTCAACCGATCGAAGTTTCCACTCATCCTTTTAGGGGCGAAGCTCCTTAAAGCGGCACCCATTCGTTCATCGTAGTAGTTCAAGTTGTAGTCGTAGTTTGTAACCAGTGCTTCTACCCGTTTGTGAGGCCTACCAGTGCCGTAAGTAGCCGTCTTCTCTACAAACCGGATACCTTTTCAACCGATCGAAGTTTCCACTCAACCTTTGAGGGGCGAAGCTCCCTAAAGCGGCGCCCGTTCGTCCCTCGTAGTATTCCTAGTCCTAGTCGAAGTGTGCAACTTGTATACTTACACGTTTGTTAGCCCTGCCAGCGCCATAAAGACCCATCTTCTCTACCAGCCGGATAAGTTTTCAACCGATCGAAGTTTCCACTCATCCTTTTAGGGGCGAAGCTCCTTAAAGCGGCACCCATTTGTTCATCGTAGTAGTCCAAGTCGTGGGCGAAGTGTGTATCCAGTGTTTTTATCCGTTTGTGAGCCCTGCCAGCGCAGTAAAGAACCATCGTCTCTACAAAGCGGATACTTTTTCAACCAATCGAGGTTTCCACTCGACCTCTTAAGGGTGAAACTCCTTAAAGCGGCACCCGTTCGTCCCTCGTAGTAGTTCTAGTCGTAGTCGTAGTGTGTAACCAGTATACTTTTCGTTTTTGAGCCCTCCCAGTGCCGTAAAGAGCCATCTTCTCTACCAGCCGGACATCTTTTCAATCGACTGATGTTTCTACTCAAACTTTAAGGGGCGAAGCTCCTTAAAGTTGCACCCGTTCGTTCCTCGTAGTATTCCTAGTCATTGTCGTAGTGTGTAGCCAGTATACGTTTGTTTTTGAGCCCTCCCAGCGCCGTAAAGAGCCATCTTCTCTACCAGCCGGATACCTTTTCAATCATTGATGTTTCCACTCAACCATTTATTGGCGAAGCTCCTTAAAGTGGCACCCGTTCGTTCATCGCAGTTGTCCCAGTCGTAGTCGTAGTGTGTCACCAGTATACTTACCCGTTTTTTAACCCTGCCAGCGCCGTAAAGAGCCATCTTTTCGACCAGCCGGATACTTTATACACCGTTCGAGGTTTCAACTGAACCTTTTTTGGGCGAAGCTCCTTAGAGCAGCACCGGTTCGTTCCTCTTAGTAGTCCTAGTCGTAGTTGTAGTGTGTAACCAGTATACTTACCCGTTTGTGAGCCCTGCCAACACCGTAAAGAGCTATTTTCTCTACCAGCCGCATACCTTTTCAAACGATCGAGGTTTTCCCTCAGCCTTTTAGGGGCGGAGCTCCTTAAAGCGGCAACCGTTCGTCCCTCGTAGTAGTCCTAGTCATAGTCATGGTGTGTAACTAGCATACTTACCCGCTTTTTAGCCCTTTCAGCGCCGTAAAGAGTCATCTTCTCTACCAGCCGTATACTTTTCAACCGATCGATGTTTTCACACAACCTTTTAGGGGCCAAGCTCCTTAAAGCGGCACCTGTTCGTTCCTCATAGTATTCCTAGTCAAAGTCGTAGTGTGTAACCAGTATATGTTTTGTTTTTGAGCCCTTCCAGCGCCGTAAAGAGCCATCTTCTCTACCAGCCGGATACCTTTTCAATCGATTGATGTTTGCACTCAACCATTTAGTGGCCAAGCTCGTTAAAGTGGCACCCGTTCGTTCATCGCAGTAGTCCCAGTCGTAGTCGTAGTGTGTAACCAGTATACTTCTCCGTTTTTGAGTCCTGCCAGCGCCGTAAAGAGCCATCTTCTCTAGCAGCCGGATACTTATTCAACCGATCGAGGTTTCAACTCAACCTTTTTGGGGCGAAGCTCCTTAAAGCAGCACCCGTTCGTCCCTCGTAGTAGTCCTAGTCGTAGTCGTAGTGTGTAACCAGTATACTTTTAGTTTTTGAGCCCTCCCAGCGCCGTAAAGAGCCATCTTCTCTACCAGCCGGATACCTTTTCAACCGATCGATGTTTCCATTCAAACGTTTAGGGGCGAAGCTCCTTAAAGCGGCACCCGTTCGTTCATCGTAGTAGTCCTAGTCGTAGTCGTAGTTTGTAACCAGTACACTCCCCCATTCGATAGCCCTGCCAGTGCCCTAAAGAGCCATCTTCTCTACCAGCCGGATATCTTTTAAACCGATTGAGGTTTCCACTCATCCATTTAGGGGCGAAGAATTCTAAAGCGGCACCCATTCGTTCATCGTAGTAGTCCTAGTCGTAGTCGTAGTGTCTAACAGGTGTACTTACCCGCTTGTGAGCCCTGCCAGTGCCGTAAACAGCCATCTTCTCTACCAGCTGGATACCTTTTCAACCGATCGAGGTTTCCACTCATTCTTTTAAGGGCGAAGCTCCTTAAAGCGGCACCCATTCGTTCATTGTAGTAGTTCAAGTCGTAGTCGTAGTGTGTAACCATTGCTTTTACCCGTTTGTGAGGCCTACCAGTGCCGTAAGTAGCCGTCTTCTCTACAAACCGTATACCTTTTCAACCAATCGAAGTTTCCACTCGACCTTTTAGGGGCGAAGCTCCTTAAAGCAGCGCCCGTTTGTCCCTTGTAGTAGTCCCAGTCGTAGTCGTAGTGTGTAACCAGCATACTTACCCGTTTGTGAGCCCTGCCAGCGCCGTAAAGAGCATTTTTCTCTACCAGCCGTATACCTTTTCCACCAATCGAGGTTTTCCCACAGCCTTTCAGAAGCGAAGCTCCTTAAAGCGGCAACTGTTCGTGCTTCGTAGTAGTCCTAGTCATAGTCGTAGTGTGTAACCAGCAAACTTACCCGTTTGTGAGCCCTGCCAGCGCTGTAAAGAGCCATCTTCTCTACCACCCGGATACCTTTTCAACCGATCGAGGTTTTCTTTTCCCTAAGCTTTTTAGGGGTGAAGGTCCCTAAAGCGGCAACCGTTCGTTCATCGTAGTAGTCCTAGTCGTAGTCGTAGTGTGTAACCAGTACACTTACCCGCTTGTGAGCGCTGCCAGCGCCGTAAAGAGTCATCTTCTCTACCAGCTGGATACGTTATCAACTGATCGATGCTTCTATTCAACCTTTTATGGGCGAAGCTCCTTAAATTGCACCCGTTCGTTCCTCGTAGTCATAGTGTGTAACCAGTATACGTTTTGTTTTTGAGCCGTCCCAGCGCCGTAAAGAGCCATCTTCTCTATGATCCGGATACCGTTTCAATCGATTGATGTTTCCACTCAACTATTTAGCGGCGAAGCTCCTTAAAGTGGCACCCGTGTTTTCCTTGTAGTATTCCTAGTCGTAGTTGAAGTGTGCAACTAGTATACTTACCCGTTTGTGAGCCCTGCCAGTGCCATAAAGACCCATCTTCTCTACCAGCTGGATAATTTTTCAACCGATCGAGGTTTCCACTCATCCTTTTAGGGGCGAAGCTCCTTAAAGCGGCACCCATTCATTCATCGTAGTAGTCCAAGTCGTAGTCGAAGTGTGTAACCAGTGTTTTTACCCGTTTGTGAGCCCTGCTAGCGCAGTAAAGAACCATCTTCTCTACAAAGCGGATACATTTTCAACCAATCGAGGTTTCCACTCGACCTCTTAAGGGCGAAGCTCCTTAAAGCGGCGCCCGTTTGTCCCTCGTATAGTCCCAGTCGTAGTCGTAGTGTGTAACCAGCATACTTACCCGTTTGTGAGCCCTGCCAGCGCAGTAAAGAGATATTTTCTCTACCAGCCGTATACCTTTTCAACCGATCGAGGTTTCCGCTCAGCCTTTCAGGGGCGAAGCTCCTTAAAGCTGCAACCGTTCGTCCCTCGTAGTAGTCCTAGTCATAGTCGTAGTGTGTAACCAGCATACTTACCCGCTTCTAGCCCTCTCAGCGCCGTGAAAAGTCATCTTCTCTACCAGCCGGATACCTTTTCAATCGATCGATGTTTTCACACAACCTATTAGGGGCGAAGCTCCTTAAAGCGGCACCTGTTCGTTCCTCATAGTAGTTGTAGTGTGTAACCAGTATACTTACCCGTTCGTGAGCCTGCCAGCGCCGTAAAGAGCCATCTTCTCTACCATCCGGATACTTTTTCAACCGATCGAGGTTTTCCCTCAGCCTTTTAGGGGTGAAGGTCCCTAAAGCGGCCACCGTTCGTTCATCGTAGTAGTCGTAGTCGTAGTCGTAGTGTGTAACCAGTACACTTACCCATTTCTGAGCCCTGCCAGTGCCATAAAAAGCCATCTTCTCTACAAACCGCACACCTGTTCAACCGATCTGGGTTTCCACTCGAACTTTTAGGGGCAAAGCTTCTTAAAGCGGCACCCATTCGTTCATCGTAGTAGTCCTAGTCGTAGTCGTAGTGTCTAACTGGTGTACTTACCCGTTTGTGAGCCCTGCCAGTGCCGTAAACAGCCATCTTCTCTACCAGCTGGATACCTTTTCAACCGATCGAGGTTTCCACTCATTCGTTAGGGGCGAAGCTCCTTAAAGCGGCACCCATTCTTTCATCGTAGTAGTTCAAGTCGTAGTCGTAGTGTGTAACCAGTGCTTTTACCCGTTTGTGAGCCCTCCCAGTTCCGTAAGGAGCCATCTACTCTACAAACCGGATACCTTTTCAACCAATCGAAGTTTCCACTCGACCTTTTGGGGGCGAAGCTCCCTAAAGCGGCGCCCGTTCGTCCCTCGTAGTAGTCCTAGTCGTACTCATAGTGTGTAACCAGCATACTTACCCGCTTGTGAGCGCTGCCAGCGCCGTAAAGAGTCATCTTCTCTACCAGCTGGACACGTTATCAACTGATCGATGCTTCCACTCGACCTTTTTGTGGCGAAGCTCCTCAAAGCGGCACCCGTTTGTCCCTCGTAGTAGTCCTAGTCGTAGTCGTAGTGTGTAACCAGCATACTTACCCGTTTGTGAGCCCTGCCAGCGCCGTAAAGAGCTATTTTCTCTACCAGCCGCATACCTTTTCAACCGATCGAGGTTTCCCTCAGCCTTTTAGGGGCGAAGCTCCTTAAAGCGGCAACCGTTCGTCCCACGTAGTAGTCCTAGTCATAGTCGTAGTGTGTAAACAGCATGCTTACCCGCTTTTTAGCCCTTTCAGCACCGTAAAGGGTCATCTTCTCTACCAGCCGGATACCTTTTCAACCGATCGATGTTTTCACGTAACCTTTTAGGGGCCAAGCTTCTTAAAGCGGCACCTGTTCGTTCCTCATAGTATTTCTAGTCAAAGTCGTAGTGTGTAACCAGTATATGTTTTGTTTTTGAGCCCGTCCAGCGCCGTAAAGAGCCACCTTCTCTACCAGCCGGATACCTTTTCAATCGATTGATGTTTCCACTCAACCATTTAGTGGCGAAGCTCGTTAAAGTGGCACCCGTTCGTTCATCGCAGTAGTCCTAGTCGTAGTCATAGTGTCTAACCGGTGTACTTACCCGTTTGTGAGCCCTGCCAGTGCCGCAAACAGCCATCTTCTCTACCAGCCTGGATACCTTTTCAACCGATCGAAGTTTCCACTCATCCTTTTAGGGGCGAAGCTCCTTAAAGCGGCACCCATTCGTTCATCGTAGTAGTTCAAGTTGTAGTCGTAGTGTGTAACCACTGCTTCTACCCGTTTGTGAGGCCTACCAGTGCCGTAAGTAGCCGTCTTCTCTACAAACCGGATACCTTTTCAACCGATCGAAGTTTCCACTCAACCTTTGAGGGGCGAAGCTCCCTAAAGCGGCGCCCGTTCGTCCCTCGTAGTATTCCTAGTCCTAGTCGAAGTGTGCAACTTGTATACTTACACGTTTGTGAGCCCTGCCAGCGCCATAAAGACCCATCTTCTCTACCAGCCGGATAAGTTTTCAACCGATCGAGGTTTCCACTCATCCTTTTAGGGGCGAAGCTCCTTAAAGCGGCACCCATTCGTTCATCGTAGTAGTCCAAGTCGTAGGCGAAGTGTGTATCCAGTGTTTTTATCCGTTTGTGAGCCCTGCCAGCGCAGTAAAGAACCATCGTCTCTACAAGGCGGATACTTTTTCAACCAATCGAGGTTTCCACTTGACCTCTTAAGGGCGAAGCTCCTTAAAGCGGCACCCGTTCGTCCCTCGTAGTAGTTCTAGTCGTAGTCGTAGTGTGTAACCAGTATACTTTTCGTTTTTGAGCCCTCCCAGTGCCGTAAAAGGCCTTCTTCTCTACCAGCCGGACATCTTTTCAACCGACTGATGTTTCTACTCAAACTTTAAGGGGCGAAGCTCCTTAAAGTTGCACCCCTTTGTTCCTCGTAGTATTCCTAGTCATTGTCGTAGTGTGTAACCAGTATACGTTTGTTTTTGGGCCCTTCCAGCGGCGTAAAAAGCCATCTTCTCTACCAGCCGGACACCTTTTCAATCATTGATGTTTCCACTCATCGTTTAGCGGCGAAGCTCCTTGAAGTGGCACCCGTTCGTTCATCGCAGTAGTCCCAGTCGTAGTCGTAGTGTGTCACCAGTATACTTACCCGTTTTTGAGCCCTGCCAGCGCCGTAAAGAGCCATCTTTTCGACCAGCCGGATACTTTATACACCGATCGAGGATTCAACTGAACCTTTTTTGGGCGAAGCTCCTTAGAGCAGCACCGGTTCGTTCCTCTTAGTAGTCCTAGTCGTAGTTGTAGTGTGTAACCAGTATACTTACCCGTTTGTGAGCCCTGCCACTGCCGTAAAGAGCCATCTTCTCTACCAGCCGGATACCTTTTCAACCGATCGATGTTTTCACACAACCTTTTAGGGGCCAAGCTTCTTAAAGCGGCACCTGTTCGTTCCTCATAGTATTTCTAGTCAAAGTCGTAGTGTGTAACCAGTATATGTTTTGTTTTTGAGCCCGTCCAGCGCCGTAAAGAGCCACCTTCTCTACAAGCCGGATACCTTTTCAATCGATTGATGTTTCCACTCAACCATTCAGTGGCGAAGCTCGTTAAAGTGGCACCCGTTCGTTCATCGCAGTAGTCCCAGTCGTAGTCGTAGTGTGTAACCAGCAAACTTACCCGTTTGTGAGCCCTGCCAGCGCTGTAAAGAGCCATCTTCTCTACCAGCCGGATACCTTTTCAACCGATCGAGGTTTTCTTTTCCCTAAGCTTTTTAGGGGTGAAGGTCCCTAAAGCGGCAACCGTTCGTTCATCGTAGTAGTCCTAGTCGTAGTCGTAGTGTGTAACCAGTACACTTACCCGCTTGTGAGCGCTGCCAGCGCCGTAAAGAGTCATCTTCTCTACCAGCTGGATACGTTATCAACTGATCGATGCTTCTATTCAACCTTTTATGGGCGAAGCTCCTTAAATTGCACCCGTTCGTTCCTCGTAGTAGTCCTAGTCGTAGTCATAGTGTGTAACCAGTATACGTTTTGTTTTTGAGCCGTCCCAGCGCCGTAAAGAGCCATCTTCTCTACGATCCGGATACCGTTTCAATCGATTGATGTTTCCACTCAACCATTTAGCGGCGAAGCTCCTTAAAGTGGCACCCGTGTTTTCCTTGTAGTATTCCTAGTCGTAGTTGAAGTGTGCAACTAGTATACTTACCCGTTTGTGAGCCCTGCCAGTGCCATAAAGACCCATCTTCTCAACCAGCCGGATAATTTTTCAACCGATCGAGGTTTCCACTCATCCTTTTAGGGGCGAAGCTCCTTAAAGCGGCACCCATTCATTCATCGTAGTAGTCCAAGTCGTAGTCGAAGTGTGTAACCAGTGTTTTTACCCGTTTGTGAGCCCTGCTAGCGCAGTAAAGAACCATCTTCTCTACAAAGCGGATACATTTTCAACCAATCGAGGTTTCCACTCGACCTCTTAAGGGCGAAGCTCCTTAAAGCGGCACCCGTTCGTCCCTTGTTGTAGTCCTAGTCGTAGTCGTAGTGTGTAACCAGTATACTTTTTTGTTTATGAGTCCTCCCAGCGCCGTAAAGAGCCATCTTCTCTACCAGCCATATACCTTTTCAACCGATCGATGTTTCCACTCAACCTTTCAGGGGCAAAGCTCCTTAAAGCTGCACCCATTCGTTTATCGTAGTAGTCCTAGTCGTGTTCGTAGTGTCTAACCGGTGTACTTACCCGTTTGTGAGCCCTGCCAGTGCCGTAAACAGCCATCTTCTGTACCAGCTGGATACCTTTTCAACCGATCAAGCTTTCCACTCATCCTTTTAGGGGCGAAGCTCCTTAAAGGGGAACCCATTCGTTCATCGTACTAGTTCAAGTCGTAGTCGTAGTGTGTAGCCAGTGCTTTTACCCGTTTGTGAGGCCTACCAGTGCCGTAAGGAGCCGCCTTCTCTACAAATCGGATACCTTTTCAACCGATCGAAGTTTCCGCTCCACCTTTTAGGAGCGAAGTTCCTTAAAGCGGCGCCCGTTTGTCCCTCGTATAGTCCCAGTCGTAGTCGTAGTGTGTAACCAGCATACTTACCCGTTTGTGAGCCCTGCCAGCGCAGTAAAGAGATATTTTCTCTACCAGCCGTATACCTTTTCAACCGATCGAGGTTTCCGCTCAGCCTTTCAGGGGCGAAGCTCCTTAAAGCTGCAACCGTTCGTCCCTCGTAGTAGTCCTAGTCATAGTCGTAGTGTGTAACCAGCATACTTACCCGCTTCTAGCCCTCTCAGCGCCGTGAAAAGTCATCTTCTCTACCAGCCGGATACCTTTTCAATCGATCGATGTTTTCACACAACCTATTAGGGGCGAAGCTCCTTAAAGCGGCACCTGTTCGTTCATCGTAGTAGTCGTAGTCGTAGTCGTAGTGTGTAACCAGTACACTTACCCATTTCTGAGCCCTGCCAGTGCCATAAAAAGCCATCTTCTCTACAAACCGCATACCTGTTCAACCGATCTGGGTTTCCACTCGAACTTTTAGGGGCAAAGCTTCTTAAAGCGGCACCCATTCGTTCATCGTAGTAGTCCTAGTCGTAGTCGTAGCGTCTAACTGGTGTACTTACCCGTTTGTGAGCCCTGCCAGTGCCGTAAACAGCCATCTTCTCTACCAGCTGGATACCTTTTCAACCGATCGAGGTTTCCACTCATTCGTTAGGGGCGAAGCTCCTTAAAGCGGCACCCATTCTTTCATCGTAGTAGTTCAAGTCGTAGTCGTAGTGTGTAACCAGTGCTTTTACCCGTTTGTGAGCCCTCCCAGTGCCGTAAGGAGCCATCTACTCTACAAACCGGATACCTTTTCAACCAATCGAAGTTTCCACTCGACCTTTTGGGGGCGAAGCTCCCTAAAGCGGCGCCCGTTCGTCCCTCGTAGTAGTCCTAGTCGTACTCGTAGTGTGTAACCAGCATACTTACCCGCTTGTGAGCGCTGCCAGCGCCGTAAAGAGTCATCTTCTCTACCAGCTGGACACGTTATCAACTGATCGATGCTTCCACTCGACCTTTTTGTGGCGAAGCTCCTCAAAGCGGCACCCGTTTGTCCCTCGTAGTAGTCCTAGTCGTAGTCGTAGTGTGTAACCAGCATACTTACCCGTTTGTGAGCCCTGCCAGCGCCGTAAAGAGCTATTTTCTCTACCAGCCGCATACCTTTTCAACCGATCGAGGTTTCCCTCAGCCTTTTAGGGGCGAAGCTCCTTAAAGCGGCAACCGTTCGTCCCACGTAGTAGTCCTAGTCATAGTCGTAGTGTGTAACCAGCATGCTTACCCGCTTTTTAGCCCTTTCAGCACCGTAAAGGGTCATCTTCTCTACCAGCCGGATACCTTTTCAACCGATCGATGTTTTCACGTAACCTTTTAGGGGCCAAGCTTCTTAAAGCGGCACCTGTTCGTTCCTCATAGTATTTCTAGTCAAAGTCGTAGTGTGTAACCAGTATATGTTTTGTTTTTGAGCCCGTCCAGCGCCGTAAAGAGCCACCTTCTCTACCAGCCGGATACCTTTTCAATCGATTGATGTTTCCACTCAACCATTTAGTGGCGAAGCTCGTTAAAGTGGCACCCGTTCGTTCATCGCAGTAGTCCTAGTCGTAGTCGTAGTGTCTAACCGGTGTACTTAACCGTTTGTGAGCCCTGCCAGTGCCGTAAACAGCCATCTTCTCTACCAGCCTGGATACCTTTTCAACCGATCGAAGTTTCCACTCATCCTTTTAGGGGCGAAGCTCCTTAAAGCGGCACCCATTCGTTCATCGTAGTAGTTCAAGTTGTAGTCGTAGTGTGTAACCAGTGCTTCTACCCGTTTGTGAGGCCTACCAGTGCCGTAAGTAGCCGTCTTCTCTACAAACCGGATACCTTTTCAACCGATCGAAGTTTCCACTCAACCTTTGAGGGGCGAAGCTCCCTAAAGCGGCGCCCGTTCGTCCCTCGTAGTATTCCTAGTCCTAGTCGAAGTGTGCAACTTGTATACTTACACGTTTGTTAGCCCTGCCAGCGCCATAAAGACCCATCTTCTCTACCAGCCGGATAAGTTTTCAACCGATCGAAGTTTCCACTCATCCTTTTAGGGGCGAAGCTCCTTAAAGCGGCACCCATTTGTTCATCGTAGTAGTCCAAGTCGTGGGCGAAGTGTGTATCCAGTGTTTTTATCCGTTTGTGAGCCCTGCCAGCGCAGTAAAGAACCATCGTCTCTACAAAGCGGATACTTTTTCAACCAATCGAGGTTTCCACTCGACCTCTTAAGGGTGAAACTCCTTAAAGCGGCACCCGTTCGTCCCTCGTAGTAGTTCTAGTCGTAGTCGTAGTGTGTAACCAGTATACTTTTCGTTTTTGAGCCCTCCCAGTGCCGTAAAGAGCCATCTTCTCTACCAGCCGGACATCTTTTCAATCGACTGATGTTTCTACTCAAACTTTAAGGGGCGAAGCTCCTTAAAGTTGCACCCGTTCGTTCCTCGTAGTATTCCTAGTCATTGTCGTAGTGTGTAGCCAGTATACGTTTGTTTTTGAGCCCTCCCAGCGCCGTAAAGAGCCATCTTCTCTACCAGCCGGATACCTTTTCAATCATTGATGTTTCCACTCAACCATTTATTGGCGAAGCTCCTTAAAGTGGCACCCGTTCGTTCATCGCAGTTGTCCCAGTCGTAGTCGTAGTGTGTCACCAGTATACTTACCCGTTTTTTAACCCTGCCAGCGCCGTAAAGAGCCATCTTTTCGACCAGCCGGATACTTTATACACCGTTCGAGGTTTCAACTGAACCTTTTTTGGGCGAAGCTCCTTAGAGCAGCACCGGTTCGTTCCTCTTAGTAGTCCTAGTCGTAGTTGTAGTGTGTAACCAGTATACTTACCCGTTTGTGAGCCAAGCCAACACCGTAAAGAGCTATTTTCTCTACCAGCCGCATACCTTTTCAAACGATCGAGGTTTTCCCTCAGCCTTTTAGGGGCGGAGCTCCTTAAAGCGGCAACCGTTCGTCCCTCGTAGTAGTCCTAGTCATAGTCATGGTGTGTAACTAGCATACTTACCCGCTTTTTAGCGCTTTCAGCGCCGTAAAGAGTCATCTTCTCTACCAGCCGTATACTTTTCAACCGATCGATGTTTTCACACAACCTTTTAGGGGCCAAGCTCCTTAAAGCGGCACCTGTTCGTTCCTCATAGTATTCCTAGTCAAAGTCGTAGTGTGTAACCAGTATATGTTTTGTTTTTGAGCCCTTCCAGCGCCGTAAAGAGCCATCTTCTCTACCAGCCGGATACCTTTTCAATCGATTGATGTTTGCACTCAACCATTTAGTGGCCAAGCTCGTTAAAGTGGCACCCGTTCGTTCATCGCAGTAGTCCCAGTCGTAGTCGTAGTGTGTAACCAGTATACTTCTCCGTTTTTGAGTCCTGCCAGCGCCGTAAAGAGCCATCTTCTCTAGCAGCCGGATACTTATTCAACCGATCGAGGTTTCAACTCAACCTTTTTGGGGCGAAGCTCCTTAAAGCAGCACCCGTTCGTCCCTCGTAGTAGTCCTAGTCGTAGTCGTAGTGTGTAACCAGTATACTTTTAGTTTTTGAGCCCTCCCAGCGCCGTAAAGAGCCATCTTCTCTACCAGCCGGATACCTTTTCAACCGATCGATGTTTCCATTCAAACGTTTAGGGGCGAAGCTCCTTAAAGCGGCACCCGTTCGTTCATCGTAGTAGTCCTAGTCGTAGTCGTAGTTTGTAACCAGTACACTCCCCCATTCGATAGCCCTGCCAGTGCCCTAAAGAGCCATCTTCTCTACCAGCCGGATATCTTTTAAACCGATTGAGGTTTCCACTCATCCATTTAGGGGCGAAGAATTCTAAAGCGGCACCCATTCGTTCATCGTAGTAGTCCTAGTCGTAGTCGTAGTGTCTAACAGGTGTACTTACCCGCTTGTGAGCCCTGCCAGTGCCGTAAACAGCCATCTTCTCTACCAGCTGGATACCTTTTCAACCGATCGAGGTTTCCACTCATTCTTTTAAGGGCGAAGCTCCTTAAAGCGGCACCCATTCGTTCATTGTAGTAGTTCAAGTCGTAGTCGTAGTGTGTAACCATTGCTTTTACCCGTTTGTGAGGCCTACCAGTGCCGTAAGTAGCCGTCTTCTCTACAAACCGTATACCTTTTCAACCAATCGAAGTTTCCACTCGACCTTTTAGGGGCGAAGCTCCTTAAAGCAGCGCCCGTTTGTCCCTTGTAGTAGTCCCAGTCGTAGTCGTAGTGTGTAACCAGCATACTTACCCGTTTGTGAGCCCTGCCAGCGCCGTAAAGAGCATTTTTCTCTACCAGCCGTATACCTTTTCCACCAATCGAGGTTTTCCCACAGCCTTTCAGAGGCGAAGCTCCTTAAAGCGGCAACTGTTCGTGCTTCGTAGTAGTCCTAGTCATAGTCGTAGTGTGTAACCAGCAAACTTACCCGTTTGTGAGCCCTGCCAGCGCTGTAAAGAGCCATCTTCTCTACCACCCGGATACCTTTTCAACCGATCGAGGTTTTCTTTTCCCTAAGCTTTTTAGGGGTGAAGGTCCCTAAAGCGGCAACCGTTCGTTCATCGTAGTAGTCCTAGTCGTAGTCGTAGTGTGTAACCAGTACACTTACCCGCTTGTGAGCGCTGCCAGCGCCGTAAAGAGTCATCTTCTCTACCAGCTGGATACGTTATCAACTGATCGATGCTTCTATTCAACCTTTTATGGGCGAAGCTCCTTAAATTGCACCCGTTCGTTCCTCGTAGTCATAGTGTGTAACCAGTATACGTTTTGTTTTTGAGCCGTCCCAGCGCCGTAAAGAGCCATCTTCTCTATGATCCGGATACCGTTTCAATCGATTGATGTTTCCACTCAACTATTTAGCGGCGAAGCTCCTTAAAGTGGCACCCGTGTTTTCCTTGTAGTATTCCTAGTCGTAGTTGAAGTGTGCAACTAGTATACTTACCCGTTTGTGAGCCCTGCCAGTGCCATAAAGACCCATCTTCTCTACCAGCTGGATAATTTTTCAACCGATCGAGGTTTCCACTCATCCTTTTAGGGGCGAAGCTCCTTAAAGCGGCACCCATTCATTCATCGTAGTAGTCCAAGTCGTAGTCGAAGTGTGTAACCAGTGTTTTTACCCGTTTGTGAGCCCTGCTAGCGCAGTAAAGAACCATCTTCTCTACAAAGCGGATACATTTTCAACCAATCGAGGTTTCCACTCGACCTCTTAAGGGCGAAGCTCCTTAAAGCGGCACCCGTTCGTCCCTTGTTGTAGTCCTAGTCTCTAGTCGTAGTGTGTAACCAGTATACTTTTTTGTTTTTGAGTCCTCCCAGCGCCGTAAAGAGCCATCTTCTCTACCAGCCGTATACCTTTTCAACTGATCGATGTTTCCACTCAACCTATCTGGGGCAAAGCTCCTTAAAGCTGCACCCATTCGTTTATCGTAGTAGTCCTAGTCGTAGTCGTAATGTCTTACCGGTGTACTTACCCGTTTCTGAGCCCTGACAGTGCCGTAAACAACCATCTTCCCTACCAGCTGGATACCTTTTCAACCGATCGAGGTTTCCACTCATCCATTTAGGGGCGAAGCTTCTTAAAGCGGCACCCATTCGTTCATCGTAGTAATCCTAGTCGTGTTCGTAGTGTCTAACCGGTGTACTTACCCGTTTGTGAGCCCTGCCAGTGCCGTAAACAGCCATCTTCTGTACCAGCTGGATGCCTTTTCAACCGATCAAGCTTTCCACTCATCCTTTTAGGGGCGAAGCTCCTTAAAGGGGAACCCATTCGTTCATCGTACTAGTTCAAGTCGTAGTCGTAGTGTGTAGCCAGTGCTTTTACCCGTTTGTGAGGCCTACCAGTGCCGTAAGGAGCCGTCTTCTCTACAAATCGGATACCTTTTCAACCGATCGAAGTTTCCGCTCGACCTTTTAGGAGCGAAGCTCCTTAAAGCGGCGCCCGTTTGTCCCTCGTATAGTCCCAGTCGTAGTCGTAGTGTGTAACCAGCATACTTACCCGTTTGTGAGCCCTGCCAGCGCAGTAAAGAGATATTTTCTCTACCAGCCGTATACCTTTTCAACCGATCGAGGTTTGCGCTCAGCCTTTCAGGGGCGAAGCTCCTTAAAGCTGCAACCGTTCGTCCCTCGTAGTAGTCCTAGTGATAGTCGTAGTGTGTAACCAGCATACTTACCCGCTTATAGCCCTCTCAGCGCCGTGAAGAGTCATCTTCTCTACCAGCCGGATACCTTTTCAACCGATCGATGTTTTCACACAACCTACTAGGGGCGAAGCTCCTTAAAGCGGTACCTGTTCGTTCCTCATAGTAGTTGTAGTGTGTAACCAGAATACTTACCCGTTCGTGAGCCTGCCAGCGCCGTAAAGAGCCATCTTCTCTACCATCCGGATACTTTTTCAACCGATCGAGGTTTTCCCTCAGCCTTTTAGGGGTGAAGGTCCCTAAAGCGGCCACCGTTCGTTCATCGTAGTAGTCGTAGTCGTAGTCGTAGTGTGTAACCAGTACACTTACCCATTTCTGAGCCCTGCCAGTGCCATAAAAAGCCATCTTCTCTACAAACCGCATACCTGTTCAACCGATCTGGGTTTCCACTCGAACTTTTAGGGGCAAAGCTTCTTAAAGCGGCACCCATTCGTTCATCGTAGTAGTCCTAGTCGTAGTCGTAGTGTCTAACTGGTGTACTTACCCGTTTGTGAGCCCTGCCAGTGCCGTAAACAGCCATCTTCTCTACCAGCTCGATACCTTTTCAACCGATCGAGGTTTCCACTCATTCGTTAGGGGCGAAGCTCCTTAAAGCGGCACCCATTCTTTCATCGTAGTAGTTCAAGTCGTAGTCGTAGTGTGTAACCAGCATACTTACCCGCTTGTGAGCGCTGCCAGCGCCGTTAAGAGTCATCTTCTCTACCAGCTGGACACGTTATCAACTGATCGATGCTTCCACTCGACCTTTTTGTGGCGAAGCTCCTCAAAGCGGCACCCGTTTGTCCCTCGTAGTAGTCCTAGTCGTAGTCGTAGTGTGTAACCAGCATACTTACCCGTTTGTGAGCCCTGCCAGCGCCGTAAAGAGCTATTTTCTCTACCAGCCGCATACCTTTTCAACCGATCGAGGTTTCCCTCAGCCTTTTAGGGGCGAAGCTCCTTAAAGCGGCAACCGTTCGTGCCACGTAGTAGTCCTAGTCATAGTCGTAGTGTGTAACCAGCATGCTTACCCGCTTTTTAGCACTTTCAGCACCGTAAAGGGTCATCTTCTCTACCAGCCGGATACCTTTTCAACCGATCGATGTTTTCACGTAACCTTTTAGGGGCCAAGCTTCTTAAAGCGGCACCTGTTCGTTCCTCATAGTATTTCTAGTCAAAGTAGTAGTGGGTAACCAGTATATGTTTTGTTTTTGAGCCCGTCCAGCGCCGTAAAGAGCCACCTTCTCTACCAGCCGGATACCTTTTCAATCGATTGATGTTTCCCCTCAACCATTTAGTGGCGAAGCTCCCTAAAGCGGCGCCCGTTCGTCCCTCGTAGTATTCCTAGTCCTAGTCGAAGTGTGCAACTTGTATACTTACACGTTTGTGAGCCCTGCTAGCGCCATAAAGACCCATCTTCTCTACCAGCCGGATAAGTTTTCAACCGATCGAGGTTTCCACTCATCCTTTTAGGGGCGAAGCTCCTTAAAGCGGCACCCATTCGTTCATCGTAGTAGTCCAAGTCGTAGGCGAAGTGTGTATCCAGTGTTTTTATCCGTTTGTGAGCCCTGCCAGCGCAGTAAAGAACCATCGTCTCTACAAGGCGGATACTTTTTCTACCAATCGAGGTTTCCACTTGACCTCTTAAGGGCGAAGCTCCTTAAAGCGGCACCCGTTCGTCCCTCGTAGTAGTTCTAGTCGTAGTCGTAGTGTGTAACCAGTATACTTTTCGTTTTTGAGCCCTCCCAGTGCCGTAAAGGACCTTCTTCTCTACCAGCCGGACATCTTTTCAACCGACTGATGTTTCTACTCAAACTTTAAGGGGCGAAGCTCCTTAAAGTTGCACCCCTTCGTTCCTCGTAGTATTCCTAGTCATTGTCGTAGTGTGTAACCAGTATACGTTTGTTTTTGAGTCCTTCAAGCGGCGTAATAAGCCATCT
Source organism: Rhipicephalus microplus (assembly GCF_043290135.1). Classification (NCBI taxonomy): domain Eukaryota; kingdom Metazoa; phylum Arthropoda; class Arachnida; order Ixodida; family Ixodidae; genus Rhipicephalus; species Rhipicephalus microplus. Next base: position 1,541,270 of record NW_027464628.1, read on the forward strand.
TCTCTACCAGCCGGATACCTTTTCAATCATTGATGTTTCCACTCATCCATTTAGCGGCGAAGCTCCTTGAAGTGGCACCCGTTCGTTCATCGCAGTAGTCCCAGTCGTAGTCGTAGTGTGTCACCAGTATACTTACCCGTTTTTGAGCCCTGCCAGCGCCGTAAAGAGCCATCTTTTCGACCAGCCGGATACTTTATACACCGATCGAGGTTTCAACTGAACCTTTTTTGGGCGAAGCTCCTTAGAGCAGCACCGGTTCGTTCCTCTTAGTAGTCCTAGTCGTAGTTGTAGTGTGTAACCAGTATACTTACCCGTTTGTGAGCCCTGCCACTGCCGTAAAGAGCCATCTTCTCTACCAGCCGGATACCTTTTCAACCGATCGATGTTTTCACACAACCTTTTAGGGGCCAAGCTTCTTAAAGCGGCACCTGTTCGTTCCTCATAGTATTTCTAGTCAAAGTCGTAGTGTGTAACCAGTATATGTTTTGTTTTTGAGCCCGTCCAGCGCCGTAAAGAGCCACCTTCTCTACCAGCCGGATACCTTTTCAATCGATTGATGTTTCCACTCAACCATTTAGTGGCGAAGCTCGTTAAAGTGGCACCCGTTCGTTCATCGTAGTAGTCCTAGTCGTAGTCGTAGTGTGTAACCAGTACACTTACCCGCTTGTGAACGCTGCCAGCGCCGTAAAGAGTCATGTTCTCTACCAGCTGGATACGTTATCAACTGATCGATGCTTCTATTCAACCTTTTATGGGCGAAGCTCCTTAAATGGCACCCGTTCGTTCCTCGTAGTAGTCCTAGTCGTAGTCATAGTGTGTAACCAGTACACGTTTTGTTTTTGAGCCGTCCCAGCGCCGTAAAGAGCCATCTTCTCTACGATCCGGATACCGTTTCAATCGATTGATGTTTCCACTCAACCATTTAGCGGCGAAGCTCCTTAAAGTGGCACCCGTGTTTTCCTTGTAGTATTCCTAGTCGTAGTTGAAGTGTGCAACTAGTATACTTACCCGTTTGTGAGCCCTGCCAGTGCCATGAAGACCCATCTTCTCTACCAGCCGGATAATGTTTCAACCGACCGAGGTTTCCACTCATCCTTTTAGGGGCGAAGCTCCTTAAATTGGCACCCATTCATTCATCGTAGTAGTCCAAGTCGTAGTCGAAGTGTGTAACCAGTGTTTTTAGCCGTTTGTGAGCCCTGCTAGTGCAGTAAAGAACCATCTTCTCTGCAAAGCGGATACATTTTCAACCAATCGAGGTTTCCACTCGACCTCGTAAGGGCGAAGCTCCTTAAAGCGGCACCCGTTCGTCCCTTGTTGTAGTCCTAGTCGTAGTCGTAGTGTATAACCAGTATACTTTTTTGTTTTTGAGTCCTCCCAGCGCCGTAAAGAGCCATCTTCTCTACCAGCCGTATACCTTTTCAACCGATCGATGTTTCCACTCAAACTTTTATGGGCGAAGCTCCTTGAAGCGGCACCCGTTCGTTCATCGTAGTAGACCTAGTCGTAGTCGTTGTATCTAACCAGTGTACTTACGCGTTTGATAGCCCTGCCAGTGCCATAAATAGCCATCTTCTCTACCATCCGGATACTTTTTCAACCGATCGAGGTTTCCACCCATCCTTTTAGGGGCGAAGCTTGTTAAAGCGGCACCGATTCGTTCATCGTAGTAGTCCTAGTCGTAGTCGTAGTGTCTAACCCGTGTACTTGCCGATTTGTGAGCCCTGCCAGTGCCTTAAACAGCCATCTTCTCTACCAGCTGGATACCGTTTCATCCGATCGAGGCTTCCACTCATCCTTTTAGGGGCGAAGCTCCTTAAAGCGACACCCATTCGTTCATCGTAGTATATCAAGTCGTAGTAGTAGTGTGTAACCAGTGTTTTTACCCGTTCGTGAGCCCTGCCAGTGCCGTAAGGAGCCATCTTCTCTACAAAGCGGATACCATTTCAACCAGTCGAAGTCTCCACTCGACCTTTTAGGGCCGAAGCTCCTTAAAGCGGCGCCCGTTCGTCCCTCGTAGTAGTCCTAGCCGTAGTCGTAGTGTGTAACCAGCATACTTAGCAGTTTGTGAGCCCTGCCAGCGCCGTAAAGGTCATCTTCTCTACCAGCCGGATATCTTTTCAGCCGATCGATGTTTTTACTCAACCTGTTAGGGGCGAAGCTCCTTAAAGCGGCACTAGTTCGTTCCTTGTAGTAGTCCTAGTCGTAGTCGTAGTGTGTAAGCAGTATACTTTCCGTCTTTGAGCAGCTCCCAGCGCCGTAAAGACCCATCTTCTCTACCAGCCGGATACCTTTTCAACGGATTGATGTTTCCACTCATCCTTTCAGGGGCGAATCTTCTTAAAGCGGCACCCATTCGTTCATTGTAGTAGTCCTAGTCGTTGTCGTTGTATCTAACCAGTGTACTTACCCGTTTGATAGCCCTGCCAGTGCCATAAAGAGCCATCTTCTCTACCAGCCGGATACCTTTTCAACCGATCGAGACTTCCACTCAACCTTTTAGGGGCGAAGCTCCTTAAAGCGGCACTTGTTCGTTCATCGTAGCAGTCCTAGTCGTAGTTATAATGTCTAACCTGTCTACTTACCTTTTGTTAGCCCTGCCAGGGCCGTAAAGAGCCATCTTCTCTACCAGCCGGATACCTTTTCAACCGATCGAGGTTTCCACTCATCCATTTAGGAACGAAGCTTCTTAAAGCGGCACCCGTTCGTTCATCGTAGTAGTCCTAGTCGTAGTCGTAGTGTCTAACTGGTGTACTTACCCGTTTCTGAGCCCTGCCAGTGCCGTAAACAACCATCTTCTCTATCAGCTGGATACCTTTTCAACCGATCGAGGTTTCCACTCATCCTTTTAGGGGCGAAGCTCCTTAAAGCGGCGCCCATTCGTTCATCGTAGTAGTTCAAGTCGTAGTCGTAGTGTGTAACCATTGCTTTTACCCGTTTTTGAGCCCTGCCAGTGCCCTAAGGAGCCATCTTCTCTACAAACCGGATACCTTTTCAACCGATCGAAGTTTCCACTCGACCTATTAGGGGCGAAGCTCCCTAAAGAAGCGCCCGTTTGTCCCTCGTAGTAGTCCTAGTCGTAGTCGTAGTGTGTAACCAGCATACTTACCCGTATGTGAGCCCTGCCAGCGCCGTAAAGAGCCGTTTTGTTTACCAGCCGTATACCTTTTCAACCGATCGAGGTTTCCCCTCAGCCTTTTAGGGGCGAAGCTCCTTAAAGCGGCAACCGTTTGTCCCTCGTAGTAGTCCTAGTCATAGTCGTAGTGCGTAACCAGCATACTTACCCGCTTTTGAGCCCTGTCAGCGCCAAAAGAGTCATCTTCTCCTACAGCCGGATACCTTTTCAACCGATCGATGTTTTCACACAACCTTTTAGGGGCGAAGCTCCTTAAAGCGGCACCTGTTCGTTGCTCGTAGTAGTCCTAGTCGTAGTCGTAGTGTGTAACCAGTATACTTTTTGTTTTTGAGCCCTCCCAGTGCCGTAAAGAGCCATCTTCTCTACCAGCCGGATACCTTTTCAATCATTGATGTTTCCACTCAACCATCTAGCGGCGAAGCTCCTTAAAGTGGCACCCGTTCGTTCATCGCAGTAGTCCCAGTCGTAGTCGTAGTGTGTCACCAGTATACTTACCCGTTTTTGAGCCCTGCCAGCGCCGTAAAGAACCATCTTCTCGACCAGCCGGATACTTTTTCAACCGATCGAGGTTTCAACTGAACCTTTTTTGGGCGAAGCTCCTTAGAGCAGCACCAATTCGTTCCTCTTAGTAGTCGTAGTCGTAGTTGGAGTGAGTATCCAGCATACTTACCCGTATGTGAGCCCTGCCAGCGCCGTAAAGAGCCATTTTCTCTACCAGCCGTATACCTTTTCAACCGATCGAGGTTTCCCCTCAGCCTTTTAGGCGCGAAGCTCCTTAAAGCGGCAACCGTTTGTCCCTCGTAGTATTCCTAGTCATAGTCGAAGTGTGAAACTAGTATACTTTTCGTTTTTGAGGCCTCCCAGCACCGTAGGAGCCATCTTCTCTACCAGCCGGATACCTTTTCAACCGACTAAGGTTTTCCTTCAGCCTTTAAGGGGCGAAGATCCCTAAAGCGGCACCTGTTCGTACCTCGTAGTAGTCCTAGTCGTAGTCGTAGTGTGTAACCAGTATCCTTTTCGTTTTTGAGCCTTCGCAGCACCGTAAAAAGCCATCTTCTCTACAAGCCAGATATCTTTTCAACCGATTGATGTTTCTACTCAACGTTTTAGGGGCAAAGCTCCTTAAAGCGGCACCCGTTCTTTCATCGCAGTAGTCCCAGTTGTAGTCGTAGTGTGTAACCAGTATTCTTACTCGTTTTTGAGCCCTGCCAGCGCCGTAAAGAGTCATCTTCTCTACTAGCTGGATACGTTTTCTACCGATCGATGCATCTACTCAACATTTTAGGGGTGAAGCTCCTTAAAGCAGCACCCAATCGTTCCTCGTAGTATTCCTAGTCGTAGTCGAAGTGTGCAACAAGTATGCTTACCCGTTTGTGAGCCCTGCCAGCGCCATAAAGAGCCATCTTCTCTACCAGCCGGATAACTTTTCAACCGATCGAGGTTTCTACTCATCCTTTTAGGGGCGAAGCTCCTTAAAGCGGCACCTATTCGTTCATCGTAGTAGTCCAAGGCGTAGTCGAAGTGTGTAACCAGTGTTTTTAACCGTTTGTGAGCCCTGCCAGTGCAGTAAAGAGCCATCTTCTCTACAAACCGGATACCTTTTCAACCAATCGAGGTTTCCACTCGACCACTTAAGGGCGAAGCTCCTTAAAGCGGCACCCATTCGTCCCTCGTTGTAGTCCTAGTCGTAGTCGTAGTGTGTAACCAGTATACTTTTAGTTTTTGAGCCCTCCCAGCGCCGTAAAGAGCCATCTTCTCTACCAGCCAGATACCTTTTCAAACGATCGATGTTTCCACTCAAACGTTTAGGGGCGAAGCACCTTAATGCGGCACCCGTTCGTTCATCGTAGTAGACCTACTCGTAGTCGTAGTTTGTAACCAGTACACTCACCCGTTTGATTGCCCTGCCAGTGCCATAAAGAGCCACCATCTCTACCAGACAGATACCTTTTCAACCGATCGAGGTTTCCACTCATCCATTTAGGGGCGAAGCTTCTTAAAGCGGCACCCTTTCGTTCATCGTAGTAGTCCTAGTCGTAGTCGTAGTGTCTAACCGGTGTACTTACCCGTTTCTGAGCCCTGCAATTGCCGTAAACAGCCATCTTCTCTACCAGCTGGATACCTTTTCAACCGATCGAGGTTTTCACTCATCCTTTTAGGGGCGAAGCTCCTTAAAGCGGCACCCATTCGTTCATCGTAGTATTTCAAGTCGTAGTCGTAGTGTGTAACCAGTGCTTTTACTCGTTTGTGAGCCCTGCCAGTGCCGTAAGGAGCCATCTTCTCTACAAACCGGATACCTTTTCAACCGATCGAAGTTTCCACTAGACCTTTTAGGGGCGAAGCTCCCTAAAGCAGCGCCCGTTTGTCCCTCGTAGTAGTCCTAGTCATAGTCGTAGTGTGTAACCAGCATACTTACCCGCTTTTGAGCCCTGTCAGCGCCGTAAATAGTCACCTTCTCTACCAGCCGGATACCTTTTCAACCGATCGATGTTTTCACACAAACTTTTAGGGGCGAAGCTCCTTAAAGCGGCACCTGTTCGTTGCTCGTAGTAGTCCTAGTCGTAGTCGTAGTGTGTAACCAGTATACTTTTCGTTTTTGAGCCCTCCCAGCACCGTAAAGAGCCATCTTGTCTACCAGCCGGACATCTTTTCAACCGACTGACGTTTCTACTCAAACTTTAAGGGGCGAAGCTCCTTAAAGTTTCACCCGTTCGTTCCTCGTAGTATTCCTAGTCATTGCCGTAGTGTGTAACCAGTATACGTTTGTTTTTGAGCCCTCCAAGCGCCGTAAAGAGCCATCTTCTCTACCAGCCGGATACCTTTTCAATCGATTGATGTTTCCACTCAACCATTCAGCGGCGAAGCTCCTTAAAGTGGCACCCGTTCGTTCATCGCAGTAGTCCCAGTCGTAGTCGTAGTGTGTAACCAGTATACTTACCCGTTTTTGAGCCCTGCCAGCGCCGTAAAGAGCCATCTTCCCGACCAGCCGGATACTTTTTTCAACCGATCGAGGTTTCAACTGAACCTTTTTTGGGCGAAGCTCCTTAGAGCAGCACTGGTTCGTTCCTCGTAGTAGTCCTAGTCGTAGTTCTAGTGTGTAACCAGTATACTTACCCGTTTGTGAGCCCTGCCACTGCCTTAAAGAGCCATTTTCTCTACCAGCCGGATACCTTTTCAACCGATCGATGTTTCCACTCAAACTTTTAGGGGCGAAGCTCCTTAAAGCGGCACGCGTTCGTTCCTAGTAGTAGTTCTAGTCGTAGTCGTAGTGTGCAACTAGTATACTTACCCGTTTGTGAGCCCTGCAAGCGCCGTAAAGAGCCATCTTCTTTACCAGCCGGATACCTTTTCAACCGATCGAGGTTTTCCCTCAGCCTTTTAGGGGTGAAGGTCCCTAAAGCGGCAACCATTCGTTCATCGTAGTAGTCCTAGTCGTAGTCGTAGTGTGTAACCAGTACACTTACCCATTTCTGAGCCCTGCCAGTGCCGTAAAGAGTCATCTTCTCTACCAGCTGGATTCGTTTTCGACCGATCAATGCATCTACTCAACATTTTAGGGGCGAAGCTCCTTAAAGCGGCACCCGTTCGTTCCTCGTAGTATTCCTAGTCGTAGTCGAAGTGTGCAACTAGTATACTTACCCGTTTGTGAGCCCTGCCAGCGCCATAAAGAGCCATCTTCTCTACCAGCGGGATAACTTTTCAACCGATCGAGGTTTCTACTCATCCTTTTAGGGGCGAAGCTTCTTAAAGCGGCACCCGTTCGTTCATCGTAAAAGCCCTAATCGTAGTCGTAGTTTGTAACCAGTACACTCACCCGTTTGATTGCCCTGCCAGTGCCATAAAGAGCCATCTTCTCTACCAGCCGGATAACTTTTCAAACGATCGATGTTTTCACACAACTTTTTAGGGGCGAAGCTCCTTAAAGCGGCACCTGTTCGTTCCTCGTAGTAGTCGTAGTCGTAGTCGTATTGTGTAACCAGTGCTTTTACGCGTTAGTGAGCCCTGCCATTACCGTAAGGAGCCATCTTCTCCACAAACCGGATACCTTTTCAACCGATCGATGTTTCCACTCGACCTTTTAGGGGCGAAGCTCCCTAAAGCGGCGCTTGTTCGTCCCTCGTACTAGTCCTAGTCGTAGTCGTAGTGTGTAACCAGTATACGTTTTGTTTTTGAGCCCTCCAGGCACCGTAAAGAGCCATCTTCTCTACTAGCCGGATACCTTTTCAATCGATTGATGTTTCCACTCAACCATTTAGCGGCGAACTCTTTAAAGTGGCACCCGTTCGTTCCTCGTAGTATTCCTAGTCGTAGTCGAAGTGTTCAACTAGTATACTTACCCGTTTGTGAGCCCTGCACGAGTTATAAAGACGCATCTTCTCTACCAGCCGGATAAGTTTTCAACCGATCGAAATTTCCAATCATCCTTTTAGGGGCGAAGCTCCTTAAAGCGGCACCCTTTCATTCATCGTAGTAGTCCAAGTCGTATTCTAAGTGTGTACCCAGTGTTTTGACCCGTTTGTGAGCCCTGCCAGTGCAGTAAAGAGCCATCTACTCTACTAAGCGGATACCTTTTCAACCAATCGAGGTTTCAATCGACCTCTCAGGGGCGAAGCTTCTTAAAGTTGCACCCGTTCGTTCCTCGTAGTAGTCCTACTCGTAGTCATAGTGTGTAACCAGTATCCTTTTCGTTTTTGAGCCCTCCCAGCACCGTAAAGAGCCATCTTCTATACAAGCCGGATATCTTTTCAACTGATTGATGTTTCTACTCAACCTTTTAGGGGCAAAGCTCCTTAAAGCGGCACCCGTTCTTTCATCGCAGTAGTCCCAGTCGTAGTCGTAGTCTGTAACCAGTATTCTTACCCGTTTTTGAGCCCTGCCAGCGCCGTAAAAAGTCATCTTCTCTACCAGCTGGATTCATTTTCAACGGATCGATGCATCTACTCAACATTTTAGGGGCGATGCTCCTTAAAGCGGCACCCGTTCGTTCCTCGTAGTATTCCTAGTCGTAGTCGAAGTGTGCAACAAGTATACTTACCCGTTTGTGAGCCCTGCCAGCGCCATAAAGAGCCATCTTCTCTACCAGCCGGACAACTTTTCAACCGATCGAGGTTTCTACTCATCCTTTTATGGGCGAAGCTCCTTAAAGCGGCACCCATTCGTTCCTCGTAGTAGTCCTAGTCGTAGTCGCAGTATTTAACCAGCATACTTTTAGTTTTTGAGCCCTCCCACCGCCGTAAAGAGCCATCTTCTCTACCAGCCGGATACCTTTTCAACCGATTGATGTTTCCACTCAAACTTTTAGGGGCGAAGCTCCATAATGCGGCACCCGTTCGTTCATCGTAGTAGACCTATTCGTAGTCGTAGTTTGTAACCAGTACACTCACCCGTTTGATTGCCCTGTCAGTGCCATAAAGAGCCATCTTCTCTACCAGCCGGATACCTTTTCAACCGATCGAGGTTTCCACTCATCCATTTAGGGGCGAAGCTTCTTAAAGCGGCACCCTCTCGTTCATCGTAGTAGTCCTAGTCGTAGTCGTAGTGTCTAACCGGTGTACTTACCCGTTTCTGAGCCCTGCCAGTGCCGTGAACAACCATCTTCTCTACCAGCTGGATACCTTTTCAACCGATCGAGGTTTCCACTCATCCTTTTAGGGGCGAAGCTCCTTAAAGCGGCCCCTATTCGCTCATCGTAGTAGTTCAAGTCGTAGTCGTAGTGTGTAACCAGTGCTTTTACCCGTTAGTGAGCCCTGCCATTGCCGTAAGGAGCCATCTTCTCCACAAAGCGGATACCTTTTACACCGATCGATGTTTCCACTCGACCTTTTAGGGGCGAAGCTCCCTAAAGCGGCGCCCGTTCGTGCCTCGTAGTAGTCCTAGTCGTAGTCGTAGTGTGTAACCATTATACGTTTTGTTTTTGAGCCCTCCCAGCGCCGTAAAGAGCCATCTTCTCTACTAGCCGGATACCTTTTCAATCGATTGATGTTACCACTCAACCATTTAGCGGCGAAGCTCTTTAAAGTGGCACCTGTTCATTCCTCGTAGTATTTATTAGTCGTAGTCGAAGTGTGCAACTAGTATATTTACCCATTTGTGAGCCCTGCACGCGTTATAAAGACGTATCTTTTCTACCAGCCGGATAAGTTTTCAACCGATCGAGGTTTCCAATCATCCTTTTAGGGGCGAAGCTCCTTAAAGCGGCACCCATTCATTCATCGTAGTAGTCCAAGTCGTAGTCGAAGTGTGTAACCAGTGTTTTTACCCGTTTGTGAGCCCTGCCAGTGCAGTAAAGAGCCATCTTCTCTACAAAGCGGATACCTTTTCAACCAATCGAGGTTTCAATCGATCTCTTAGGGGCGAAGCTTTTTAAAGTTGCACCCGTTCGTTCCTCGTAGTATTCCTAGTCATAGTCGAAGTGTGAAACTAGTATACGTTTCGTTTTTGAGTCCTCCCAGCACCGTAGGAGCCATCTTCTCTACCAGCCGGATTCCTTTTCAACCGACTTAGGTTTTCCTTCAGCCTTTAAGGGGCGAAGGTCCCTAAAGCGGCACCTGTTCGTACCTCGTAGTAGTCCTAGTCGTAGTCGTAGTGTGTAACCAGTAACCTTTTCGTTTTTGAGCCTTCCCAGCACCGTAAAGAGCCATCTTCTCTACAAGCCAGATATCTTTTCAACCGATTGATGTTTCTACTCAACTTTTTAGGGGCAAAGCTCCTTAAAGCGGCACCCGTTCTTTCATCGCAGTAGTCCCAGTTGTAGTCGTAGTGTGTAACCAGTATTCTTACTCGTTTTTGAGCCCTGCCAGCGCCGTAAAGAGTCATCTTCTCTACTAGCTAGATTCGTTTTCTACCGATCGATGCATCTACTAAACATTTTAGGGGTGAAGCTCCTTAAAGCAGCACCCAATCGTTCCTCGTAGTATTCCTAGTCGTAGTCGAAGTGTGCAACAAGTATGCTTACCCGTTTGTGAGCCCTGCCAGCGCCATAAAGAGCCATCTTCTCTACCAGCCGGATAACTTTTCAACCGATCGAGGTTTCTACTCATCCTTTTAGGGGCGAAGCTCCTTAAAGCGGCACCAATTCGTTCATCGTAGTAGTCCAAGGCGTAGTCGAAGTGTGTAACCAGTGTTTTTAACCGTTTGTGAGCCCTGCCAGTGCAGTAAAGAGCCATCTTCTCTACAAACCGGATACCTTTTCAACCAATCGAGGTTTCCACTCGACCACTTAAGGGCGAAGCTCCTTAAAGCGGCACCCATTCGTCCCTCGTTGTAGTCCTAGTCGTAGTCGTAGTGTGTAACCAGTATACTTTTAGTTTTTGAGCCCTCCCAGCGCCGTAAAGAGCCATCTTCTCTACCAGCCAGATACCTTTTCAAACGATCGACGTTTCCACTCAAACGTTTAGGGGCGAAGCACCTTAATGCGGCACCCGTTCGTTCATCGTAGTAGACCTACTCGTAGTCGTAGTTTGTAACCAGTACACTCACCCGTTTGATTGCCCTGCCAGTGCCATAAAGAGCCATCATCTCTACCAGACAGATACCTTTTCAACCGATCGAGGTTTCCACTCATCCATTTAGGGGCGAAGCTTCTTAAAGCGGCACCCTTTCGTTCATCGTAGTAGTCCTAGTCGTAGTCGTAGTGTCTAACCGGTGTACTTACCCGTTTCTGAGCCCTGCCAGTGCCGTAAACAGCCATCTTCTCTACCAGCTGGATACCTTTTCAACCGATCGAGGTTTTCACTCATCCTTTTAGGGGCGAAGCTCCTTAAAGCGGCACCCATTCGTTCATCGTAGTAGTTCAAGTCGTAGTCGTAGTGTGTAACCAGTGCTTTTACTCGTTTGTGAGCCCTGATTGATTGATATGTGGGGTTTAACGTCCCAAAACCACTATATGATTATGAGAGACGCCGTAGTGGAGGACTCCGGAAATTTAGACCACCTGGGGTTCTTTAACGTGCACCCAAATCTGAGCACACGGGCCTACAACATTTCCGCCTCCATCGGAAATGCAGCCGCCGCAGCCGGGATTCGAACCCGCGCCCTGCGGGTCAGCAGCCGAGTACCTTAGCCACTAGACCACCGCGGCGGGGCCGTTTGTGAGCCCTGCCAGTGCCGTAAGAAGCCATCTTCTCTACAAACCGGATACCTTTTCAACCGATCGAAGTTTCCACTAGACCTTTTAGGGGCGAAGCTCCCTAAAGCAGCGCCCGTTTGTCCCTCGTAGTAGTCCTAGTCATAGTCGTAGTGTGTAACCAGCATACTTACCCGCTTTTGAGCCCTGTCAGCGCCGTAAATAGTCACCTTCTCTACCAGCCGGATACCTTTTCAACCGATCGATGTTTTCACACAAACTTTTAGGGGCGAAGCTCCTTAAAGCGGCACCTGTTCGTTGCTCGTAGTAGTCCTAGTCGTAGTCATAGTGTGTAACCAGTATACTTTTCGTTTTTGAGCCCTCCCAGCACCGTAAAGAGCCATCTTGTCTACCAGCCGGAAATCTTTTCAACCGACTGACGTTTCTACTCAAACTTTAAGGGGCGAAGCTCCTTAAAGTTTCACCCGTTCGTTCCTCGTAGTATTCCTAGTCATTGCCGTAGTGTGTAACCAGTATACGTTTGTTTTTGAGCCCTCCAAGCGCCGTAAAGAGCCATCTTCCCGACCAGCCGGATACTTTTTCAACCGATCGAGGTTTCAACTGAACCTTTTTTGGGTGAACCTCCTTAGAGCAGCACTGGTTCGTTCCTCGTAGTAGTCCTAGTCGTAGTTGTAGTGTGTAACCAGTATTCTTACCCGTTTGTGAGCCTGCCACTGCCGTAAAGAGCCATTTTCTCTACCAGCCGGATACCTTTTCAACCGATCGATGTTTCCACTCAAACTTTTAGGGGCGAAGCTCCTTAAAGCGGCACGCGTTCGTTCCTAGTAATAGTCCTAGTCGTAGTCGTAGTGTGCAACTAGTATACTTACCCGTTTGTGAGCCCTGCCAGCGCCGTAAAGAGCCATCTTCGTTACCAGCCGGATACCTTTTCAACCGATCGAGGTTTTCCCTCAGCCTTTTAGGGGTGAAGGTCCCTAAAGTGGCAACCATTCGTTCATCGTAGTCGTCCTAGACGTAGTCGTGGTGTGTAACCAGTACACTTACCCATTTCTGAGCCCTGCCAGTGCCATAAAAAGCCATCTTCTCTACAAACCGGATACCTTTTCAACCGATCGATGTTTCCACTCGACCTTGTAGGGGCGAAGCTTCTTAAAGCAGCACCCATTCGTTCATCGTAGTAGTCCTAGTCGTAGTCGTAGTGTCTAACCGGTGTACTTACCCGTTTCTGAGCCCTGCCAGTGCCGTAAACAACCATCTTCTCTACAAGCTGAATACCTTTTCAATCGATCGAGGTTTCCACTCATCCTTTTAGGGGCGAAGCTCCTTAGAGCAGCACTGGTTCGTTCCTCGTAGTAGTCCTAGTCGTAGTTGTAGTGTGTAACCAGTATACTTACCCGTTTGTGAGCCCTGCCACTGCCGTAAAAAGCCATCTTCTCTACCAGCCGGATACCTTTTCAACCGATCGATGTTTCCACTCATCCTTTTAGGGGCGAAGCTCCTTAAAGCGGCACGCGCTCGTTCCTAGTATTAGTCCTAGTCGTAGTCGTAGTGTGCAACTAGTATACTTACCCGTTTGTGAGCCCTGCCAGTGCCGTGAACAGCCATCTTCTCTACCAGCTGGATACCTTTTCAACCGATCGAGGTTTCCACTCATCCTTTTAGGGGCGAAGCTCCCTAAAGCGGCACCCATTCCTTCATCGTAGTAGTTCAAGTCGTCGTCGTAGTGTGTAACCAGTGCTTTTACCCGTTTGTGAGCCCTGCCTGTGCCGTAAGGAGCCATCTTCTCTACAAACCGGATATCTTTTCAACCGATCGAAGTTTTTCACTCGACCTTTCGGGGCGAAGCTCCCTAAAGCGGCGCCCGTTCGTCCCTTGTAGTAGTCCTAGTCGTAGTCGTAGTGTGTAACCAGTATACGTTTTGTTTTGAGCGCTCCCAGCGCCGTGAAGAGCCATGTTCTCTACTAGCCGGATACCTTTTCAACCGATTGATGTTTCTACTCAACCTTTTAGGGGCAAAGCTCCTTAAAGCGGCACCCGTTCTTTCATCGCAGTAGTCCCAGTCGTAGTCGTAGTCTGTAACCAGTATTCTTACCCGTTTTTGAGCCCTGCCAGCGCCGTAAAAAGTCATCTTCTCTACCAGCTGGATTCATTTTCAACCGATCGATGCATCTACTCAACATTTTAGGGGCGATGCTCCTTAAAGCGGCACCCGTTAGTTCCTCGTAGTATTCCTAGACGTAGTCATAGTGTGTAACCAGTATACTTTTCGTTTTTGAGCCCTCCCAGCACCGTAAAGAGCCATCTTGTCTACCAGCCGGACATCTTTTCAACCGACTGACGTTTCTACTCAAACTTTAAGGGGCGAAGCTCCTTAAAGTTGCACCCGTTCGTTCCTCGTAGTATTCCTAGTCATTGCCGTAGTGTGTAACCAGTATACGTTTGTTTTTGAGCCCTCCAAGCGCCGTAAAGAGCCATCTTCTCTACCAGCCGGATACCTTTTCAGTCGATTGATGTTTCCACTCAACCATTCAGCGGCGAAGCTCCTTAAAGTGGCACCCGTTCGTTCATCGCAGTAGTCCCAGTCGTAGTCGTAGTGTGTAACCAGTATACTTACCCGTTTTTGAGCCCTGCCAGCGCCGTAAAGAGCCATCTTCCCGACCAGCCGGATACTTTTTCAACCGATCGAGGTTTCAACTGAACCTTTTTTGGGCGAAGCTCCTTAGAGCAGCACTGGTTCGTTCCTCGTAGTAGTCCTAGTCGTAGTTGTAGTGTGTAACCAGTATACTTACCCGTTTGTGAGCCCTGCAAGCGCCGTAAAGAGCCATCTTCTTTACCAGCCGGATACCTTTTCAACCGATCGAGGTTTTCCCTCAGCCTTTTAGGGGTGAAGGTCCCTAAAGCGGCAACCATTCGTTCATCGTAGTAGTCCTAGTCGTAGTCGCAGTGTGTAACCAGTACACTTACCCATTTCTGAGCCCTGCCAGTGCCGTAAAGAGTCATCTTCTCTACCACCTGGATTCGTTTTCAACCGATCAATGCATCTACTCAACATTTTAGGGGCGAAGCTCCTTAAAGCGGCACCCGTTCGTTCCTCGTAGTATTTCTAGTCGTAGTCGAAGTGTGCAACTAGTATACTTACCCGTTTGTGAGCCCTGCCAGCGCCATAAAGAGCCATCTTCTCTACCAGCCGGATAACTTTTCAACCGATCGAGGTTTCTACTCATCCTTTTAGGGGCGAAGCTTCTTAAAGCGGCACCCATTCGTCCCTCTTAGTAGTCCTAGTCGTAGTCGTAGTGTGTAACCAGTATACATTTAGATTTTGAGCCCTCCCAGCGCCGTAAAGAGCCATCTTCTCTACCAGCATGATACCTTTTCAACCGATCGATGTTTCCACTCAATCTTTTAGGGGCGAAGCTCCTTAAGGCGGCACCCGTTCGTTCATCGTAAAAGACCTAATCGTAGTCGTAGTTTGTAACCAGTACACTCACCCGTTTGATTGCCCTGCCAGTGCCATAAAGAGCCATCTTCTCTACCAGCCGGATAACTTTTCAAACGATCGATGTTTTCACACAACTTTTTAGGGGCGAAGCTCCTTAAAGCGGCACCTGTTCGTTCCTCGTAGTAGTCGTAGTCGTAGTCGTATTGTGTAACCAGTGCTTTTACGCGTTAGTGAGCCCTGCCATTACCGTAAGGAGCCATCTTCTCCACAAACCGGATACCTTTTCAACCGATCGATGTTTCCACTCGACCTTTTAGGGGCGAAGCTCCCTAAAGCGGCGCTTGTTCGTCCCTTGTACTAGTCCTAGTCGTAGTCGTAGTGTGTAACCAGTATACGTTTTGTTTTTGAGCCCTCCAGGCACCGTAAAGAGCCATCTTCTCTACTAGCCGGATACCTTTTCAATCGATTGATGTTTCCACTCAACCATTTAGCGGCGAAGCTCTTTAAAGTGGCACCCGTTCGTTCCTCGTAGTATTCCTAGTCGTAGTCGAAGTGTGCAACTAGTATACTTACCCGTTTGTGAGCCCTGCACGAGTTATAAAGACGCATCTTCTCTACCAGCCGGATAAGTTTTCAACCGATCGAAATTTCCAATCATCCTTTTAGGGGCGAAGCTCCTTAAAGCGGCACCCTTTCATTCATCGTAGTAGTCCAAGTCGTATTCTAAGTGTGTAACCAGTGTTTTTACCCGTTTGTGAGCCCTGCCAGTGCAGTAAAGAGCCATCTTCTCTACTAAGCGGATACCTTTTCAACCAATCGAGGTTTCAATCGACCTCTCAGGGGCGAAGCTTCTTAAAGTTGCACCCGTTCGTTCCTCGTAGTAGTCCTACTCGTAGTCGTAGTGTGTAACCAGTATCCTTTTCGTTTTTGAGCCCTCCCAGCACCGTAAAGAGCCATCTTCTATACAAGCCGGATATCTTTTCAACCGATTGATGTTTCTACTCAACCTTTTAGGGGCAAAGCTCCTTAAAGCGGCACCCGTTCTTTCATCGCAGTAGTCCCAGTCGTAGTCGTAGTCTGTAACCAGTATTCTTACCCGTTTTTGAGCCCTGCCAGCGCCGTAAAAAGTCATCTTCTCTACCAGCTGGATTCATTTTCAACCGTTCGATGCATCTACTCAACATTTTAGGGGCGATGCTCCTTAAAGCGGCACCCGTTCGTTACTCGTAGTATTCCTAGTCGTAGTCGAAGTGTGCAACAAGTATACTTACCCGTTTGTGAGCCCTGCCAGCGCCATAAAGAGCCATCTTCTCTACCAGCCGGACAACTTTTCAACCGATCGAAGTTTCTACTCATCCTTTTATGGGCGAAGCTCCTTAAAGCGGCACCCATTCGTTCCTCGTAGTAGTCCTAGTCGTAGTCGCAGTATTTAACCAGTATACATTTAGATTTTGAGCCCTCCCAGCGCCGTAAAGAGCCATCTTCTCTACCAGCATGATACCTTTTCAACCGATCGATGTTTCCACTCAATCTTTTAGGGGCGAAGCTCCTTAAGGCGGCACCCGTTCGTTCATCGTAAAAGACCTAATCGTAGTCGTAGTTTGTAACCAGTACACTCACCCGTTTGATTGCCCTGCCAGTGCCATAAAGAGCCATCTTCTCTACCAGCCGGATACCTTTTCAACCGATCGAGGTTTCCACTCATCCTTTTAGGGGCGAAGCTCCTTAAAGCGGCCCCTATTCGTTCATCGTAGTAGTTCAAGTCGTAGTCGTAGTGTGTAACCAGTGCTTTTACCCGTTAGTGAGCCCTGCCATTGCCGTAAGGAGCCATCTTCTCCACAAAGCGGATACCTTTTACACCGATCGATGTTTCCACTCGACCTTTTAGGGGCGAAGCTCCCTAAAGCGGCGCCCGTTCGTGCCTCGTAGTAGTCCTAGTCGTAGTCGTAGTGTGTAACCATTATACGTTTTGTTTTTGAGCCCTCCCAGCGCCGTAAAGAGCCATCTTCTCTACTAGCCGGATACCTTTTCAATCGATTGATGTTACCACTCAACCATTTAGCGGCGAAGCTCTTTAAAGTGGCACCTGTTCATTCCTCGTAGTATTTATTAGTCGTAGTCGAAGTGTGCAACTAGTATATTTACCCATTTGTGAGCCCTGCACGCGTTATAAAGACGTATCTTCTCTACCAGCCGGATAAGTTTTCAACCGATCGAGGTTTCCAATCATCCTTTTAGGGGCGAAGCTCCTTAAAGCGGCACCCATTCATTCATCGTAGTAGTCCAAGTCGTAGTCGAAGTGTGTAACCAGTGTTTTTACCCGTTTGTGAGCCCTGCCAGTGCAGTAAAGAGCCATCTTCTCTACAAAGCGGATACCTTTTCAACCAATCGAGGTTTCAATCGACCTCTTAGGGGCGAAGCTTTTTAAAGTTGCACCTGTTCGTTCCTCGTAGTATTCCTAGTCATAGTCGAAGTGTGAAACTAGTATACGTTTCGTTTTTGAGCCCTCCCAGCACCGTAGGAGCCATCTTCTCTACCAGCCGGATTCCTTTTCAACCGACTTAGGTTTTCCTTCAGCCTTTAAGGGGCGAAGGTCCCTAAAGCGGCACCTGTTCGTACCTCGTAGTAGTCCTAGTCGTAGTCGTAGTGTGTAACCAGTATCCTTTTCGTTTTTGAGCCTTCCCAGCACCGTAAAGAGCCATCTTCTCTACAAGCCAGATATCTTTTCAACCGATTGATGTTTCTACTCAACTTTTTAGGGGCAAAGCTCCTTAAAGCGGCACCCGTTCTTTCATCGCAGTAGTCCCAGTTGTAGTCGTAGTGTGTAACCAGTATTCTTACTCGTTTTTGAGCCCTGCCAGCGCCGTAAAGAGTCATCTTCTCTACTAGCTAGATTCGTTTTCTACCGATCGATGCATCTACTAAACATTTTAGGGGTGAAGCTCCTTAAAGCAGCACCCAATCGTTCCTCGTAGTATTCCTAGTCGTAGTCGAAGTGTGCAACAAGTATGCTTACCCGTTTGTGAGCCTTGCCAGCGCCATAAAGAGCCATCTTCTCTACCAGCCGGATAACTTTTCAACCGATCGAGGTTTCCACTCATCCTTTTAGGGGCGAAGCTCCTTAAAGCGGCACCCATTCGTTCATCGTAGTAGTCCAAGGCGTAGTCGAAGTGTGTAACCAGTGTTTTTAACCGTTTGTGAGCCCTGCCAGTGCAGTAAAGAGCCATCTTCTCTACAAACCGGATACCTTTTCAACCAATCGAGGTTTCCACTCGACCACTTAAGGGCGAAGCTCCTTAAAGCGGCGCCCATTCATCCCTCGTTGTAGTCCTAGTCGTAGTCGTAGTGTGTAACCAGTATACTTTTAGTTTTTGAGCCCTCCCAGCGCCGTAAAGAGCCATCTTCTCTACCAGCCAGATACCTTTTCAAACGATCGATGTTTCCACTGAAACGTTTAGGGGCGAAGCACCTTAATGCGGCACCCGTTCGTTCATCGTAGTAGACCTACTCGTAGTCGTAGTTTGTAACCAGTACACTCACCCGTTTGATTGCCCTGCCAGTGCCATAAAGAGCCAACATCTCTACCAGACAGATACCTTTTCAACCGATCGAGGTTTCCACTCATCCATTTAGGGGCGAAGCTTCTTAAAGCGGCACCCTTTCGTTCATCGTAGTAGTCCTAGTCGTAGTCGTAGTGTCTAACCGGTGTACTTACCCGTTTCTGAGCCCTGCCAGTGCCGTAAACAGCCATCTTCTCTACCAGCTGGATACCTTTTCAACCGATCGAGGTTTTCACTCATCCTTTTAGGGGCGAAGCTCCTTAAAGCGGCACCCATTCGTTCATCGTAGTAGTTCAAGTCGTAGTCGTAGTGTGTAACCAGTGCTTTTACTCGTTTGTGAGCCCTGCCAGTGCCGTAAGGAGCCATCTTCTCTACAAACCGGATACCTTTTCAACCGATCGAAGTTTCCACTAGACCTTTTAGGGGCGAAGCTCCCTAAAGCAGCGCCCGTTTGTCCCTCGTAGTAGTCCTAGTCATAGTCGTAATGTGTAACCAGCATACTTACCCGCTTTTGAGCCCTGTCAGCGCCGTAAATAGTCACCTTCTCTACCAGCCGGATACCTTTTCAACCGATCGATGTTTTCACACAAACTTTTAGGGGCGAAGCTCCTTAAAGCGGCACCTGTTCGTTGCTCGTAGTAGTCCTAGTCGTAGTCATAGTGTGTAACCAGTATACTTTTCGTTTTTGAGCCCTCCCAGCACCGTAAAGTGCCATCTTGTCTACCAGCCGGACATCTTTTCAACCGACTGACGTTTCTACTCAAACTTTAAGGGGCGAAGCTCCTTGAAGTTGCACCCGTTCGTTTCTCGTAGTATTCCTAGTCATTGCCGTAGTGTGTAACCAGTATACGTTTGTTTTTGAGCCCTCCAAGCGCCGTAAAGAGCCATCTTCTCTACCAGCCGGATACCTTTTCAGTCGATTGATGTTTCCACTCAACCATTCAGCGGCGAAGCTCCTTAAAGTGGCACCCGTTCGTTCATCGCAGTAGTCCCAGTCGTAGTCGTAGTGTGTAACCAGTATACTTACCCGTTTTTGAGCCCTGCCAGCGCCGTAAAGAGCCATCTTCCCGACCAGCCGGATACCTTTTCAACCGATCGAGGTTTTCCCTCAGCCTTTTAGGGGTGAAGGTCCCTAAAGCGGCAACCATTCGTTCATCGTAGTAGTCCTAGTCGTAGTCGTAGTGTGTAACCAGTACACTTACCCATTTCTGAGCCCTGCCAGTGCCGTAAAGAGCCATCTTCTCTACTAGCCGGATTCCTTTTCAACCGATTGATGTTTCTACTCAACCTTTTAGGGGCAAAGCTCCTTAAAGCGGCACCCGTTCTTTCATCGCAGTAGTCCCAGTCATAGTCGTAGTGTGTAACCAGTATTCTTACCCATTTTTGAGCCCTGCCAGCGCCGTAAAGAGTCATCTTCTCTACCAGCTGGATTCGTTTTCAACCGATCAATGCATCTACTCAACATTTTAGGGGCGAAGCTCCTTAAAGCGGCACCCGTTCGTTCCTCGTAGTATTCCTAGTCGTAGTCGAAGTGTGCAACTAGTATACTTACCCGTTTGTGAGCCCTGCCAGCGCCATAAAGAGCCATCTTCTCTACCAGCCGGATAACTTTTCAACCGATCGAGGTTTCTACTCATCCTTTTAGGGGCGAAGCTCCTTAAAGCGGCACCCATTCGTCCCTCGTAGTAGTCCTAGTCGTAGTCGTAGTGTGTAACCAGTATACTTTTAGATTTTGAGCCCTCCCAGCGCCGTAAAGAGCCATCTTCTCTACCAGCATGATACCTTTTCAACCGATCGATGTTTCCACTCAATCTTTTAGGGGCGAAGCTCCTTAAGGCGGCACCCGTTCGTTCATCGTAGTAGACCTAATCGTAGTCGTAGTTTGTAACCAGTACACTCACCCGTTTGATTGCCCTGCCAGTGCCATAAAGAGCCATCTTCTCTACCAGCCGGATAACTTTTCAACCGATCGATGTTTTCACACAGCTTTTTAGGGGCGAAGCTCCTTAAAGCGGCACCTGTTCGTTCCTAGTAGTAGTCGTAGTCGTAGTCGTATTGTGTAACCAGTGCTTTTACGCGTTAGTGAGCCCTGCCATTACCGTAAGGAGCCATCTTCTCCACAAACCGGATACCTTTTCAACCGATCGATGTTTCCACTCGACCTTTTAGGGGCGAAGCTCCCTAAAGCGGCGCCCGTTCGTCCCTCGTACTAGTCCTAGCCGTAGTCGTAGTGTGTAACCAGTATACGTTTTGTTTTTGAGCCCTCCAGGCACCGTAAAGAGCCATCTTCTCTACTTGCCGGATACCTTTTCAATCGATTGATGTTTCCACTCAACCATTTAGCGGCGAAGCTCTTTAAAGTGGCACCCGTTCGTTCCTCGTAGTATTCCTAGTCGTAGTCGAAGTGTGCAACTAGTATACTTACCCGTTTGTGAGCCCTGCACGAGTTATAAAGACGCATCTTCTCTACCAGCCGGATAAGTTTTCAACCGATCGAAATTTCCAATCATCCTTTTAGGGGCGAAGCTCCTTAAAGCGGCACCCTTTCATTCATCGTAGTAGTCCAAGTCGTATTCTAAGTGTGTAACCAGTGTTTTTACCCGTTTGTGAGCCCTGCCAGTGCAGTAAAGAGCCATCTTCTCTACTAAGCGGATACCTTTTCAACCAATCGAGGTTTCAATCGACCTCTCAGGGGCGAAGCTTCTTAAAGTTGCACCCGTTCGTTCCTCGTAGTAGTCCTACTCGTAGTCGTAGTGTGTAACCAGTATACTTTTTTGTTTTTGAGTCCTCCCAGCGCCGTAAAGAGCCATCTTCTCTACCAGCCGGATACCTTTTCAACCGATCGATGTTTTCCCTCAAACTTCTAGGGGTGAAGCTCCTTGAAACGGCACCCGTTCGTTCCTCGTAGTAGACTCAGTCGTAGTCATAGTTTGTGACCAGTACACTCCCCCATTTGATGGCCCTGCCAGTGCCATAAAGAACCATGTTCTCTACCAGCCGGATACCTTTTCAACCGATCGAGGTTTCCACCCTTCCTTTCAGGTGCGAAGCTTCTTGAAGCGGCACCCATTCGTTCATCGTAGTAGTCCTAGTCGTAGTCGTAGGGTCTAACCGGGTACTTAACCATTTGTGAGCCCTGCCAGTGCCGTAAAGAGTCATCTTCTCTACCAGCCGGATACTTTTTCAACCGATCGAGGTTTTCCCTCAGCCTTTTAGCGGTGAAGGTTCCTAAAGCGGCAACCATTCGTCATCGTAGTAGTCCTAGTCGTAGTCGTAGTGTGTAACCAGCATACTTACCCGTTTGTGAGCGCTGCTAGCGCCGTAAAAAGTCATCTTCTCTACCAGCTGGATACGTTATCAACTGATCGATGCTTCTACTCGACCTTTTAGGGGCGAAGCTCCTTAAGCGGCACCCGTTCGTTCCTCGTAGTGGTCCTAGTCGTAGTCGTAGTGTGTAACCAGTATACTTTTTTGTTTTTAAGTCCTCCCAGCGCCGTAAAGAGCCATCTTCTCTACCAGCCGGATACCTTTTCAACCGATCGATGTTTTTCCTCAAACTTCAAGGGGCGAAGCTCCTTGAAGCGGCACCGTTCGTTCATCGTAGTAGACCTAGTCATGGTCGTTGTGTGTAAGCAGTGTTTTCATCCGTTTGTGAGCCCTGCCAGTGCCGTAAGGAGCGATCTTCTCTACAAACCGGATACCTTTTCAACCGGTCGAAGTTTCCATTCGACCTTTTAGGGGCGAAGCTCCTTAAAGCGGCGCCCGTTCATCCCTCGTAGTAGTCCTAGCCGTAGTTGTAGTGTGTAACGAGCATACTTACCTGTTTGTGAGCCCTGCTAGCGCCGTAAAGAGCCATCTTTTCTACCAGCCGGATACCTTTTCAACCGATCGAGGTTTCTACTCATCCTTTTAGGGGCGAAGCTCCTTAAAGCGGCACCCATTCGTCCCTCGTAGTAGTCCTAGTCGTAGTCGTAGTGTGTAACCAGTATACATTTAGATTTTGAGCCCTCCCAGCGCCGTAAAGAGCCATCTTCTCTACCAGCATGATACCTTTTCAACCGATCGATGTTTCCACTCAATCTTTTAGGGGCGAAGCTCCTTAAGGCGGCACCCGTTCGTTCATCGTAGTAGACCTAATCGTAGTCGTAGTTTGTAACCAGTACACTCACCCGTTTGATTGCCCTGCCAGTGCCATAAAGAGCCATCTTCTCTACCAGCCGGATAACTTTTCAACCGATCGATGTTTTCACACAGCTTTTTAGGGGCGAAGCTCCTTAAAGCGGCACCTGTTCGTTCCTCGTAGTAGTCGTAGTCGTAGTCGTATTGTGTAACCAGTGCTTTTACGCGTTAGTGAGCCCTGCCATTACCGTAAGGAGCCATCTTCTCCACAAACCGGATACCTTTTCAACCGATCGATGTTTCCACTCGACCTTTTAGGGGCGAAGCTCCCTAAAGCGGCGCCCGTTCGTCCCTCGTACTAGTCCTAGTCGTAGTCGTAGTGTGTAACCAGTATACGTTTTGTTTTTGAGCCCTCCAGGCACCGTAAAGAGCCATCTTCTCTACTTGCCAGATACCTTTTCAATCGATTGATGTTTCCACTCAACCATTTAGCGGCGAAGCTCTTTAAAGTGGCACCCGTTCGTTCCTCGTAGTATTCCTAGTCGTAGTCGAAGTGTGCAACTAGTATACTTACCCGTTTGTGAGCCCTGCACGAGTTATAAAGACGCATCTTCTCTACCAGCCGGATAAGTTTTCAACCGATCGAAATTTCCAATCATCCTTTTAGGGGCCGAAGCTCCTTAAAGCGGCACCCTTTCATTCATCGTAGTAGTCCAAGTCGTATTCTAAGTGTGTA
The DNA here is from genome assembly GCF_043290135.1 of Rhipicephalus microplus. Classification (NCBI taxonomy): domain Eukaryota; kingdom Metazoa; phylum Arthropoda; class Arachnida; order Ixodida; family Ixodidae; genus Rhipicephalus; species Rhipicephalus microplus. The sequence continues at coordinate 1,564,343 of NW_027464628.1, forward strand.
ACCAGTGTTTTTACCCGTTCGTGAGCCCTGCCAGTGCAGTAAAGAGCCATCTTCTCTACTAAGCGGATACCTTTTCAACCAATCGAGGTTTCAATCGACCTCTCAGGGGCGAAGCTTCTTAAACTTGCACCCGTTCGTTCCTCGTAGTAGTCCTACTCGTAGTCGTAGTGTGTAACCAGTATCCTTTCGTTTTTTGAGCCCTCCCAGCACCGTAAAGAGCCATCTTCTCTACAAGCCGGATATCTTTTCAACCGATTGATGTTTCTACTCAACCTTTTAGGGGCAAAGCTCCTTAAAGCGGCACCCGTTCTTTCATCGCAGTAGTCCCAGTCGTAGTCGTAGTCTGTACCAGTATTCTTACCCGTTTTTGAGCCCTGCCAGCGCCGTAAAGAGTCATCTTCTCTACTAGCTGGATTCGTTTTCAACCGATCGATGCATCTACTCTACATTTTAGGGGCGAAGCTCCTTAAAGCGGCACCCGTTCGTTTCTCGTAGTATTCCTAGTCGTAGTCGAAGTGTGCAACAGGTATGCTTACCCGTTTGTGAGCCCTGCCAGCGCCATAAAGAGCCATCTTCTCTACCAGCCGGATAACTTTTTAACCGATCGAGGTTTCTACTCATCCTTTTAGGGGCGAAGCTCCTTAAGCGGCACCCATTCGTTCATCGTAGTATTCCTAGTCGTAGTCGAAGTGTGCAACTAGTATACTTACCCGTTTGTGAGCCCTTCCAGCGCCATAAAGACCCTTCTTCTCTGCCAGCCGGATAACTTTTCAACCAATCGAGGTTTCCACACAGCTTTTTAGGAGCGAAGCTCCTTAAAGCGGCACCTGTTCGTTCCTCGTAGTAGTCGTAGTCGTAGTCGTATTGTGTAACCAGTGCTTTTACGCGTTAGTGAGCCCTGCCATTACCGTAAGGAGCCATCTTCTCCACAAACCGGATACCTTTTCAACCGATCGATGTTTCCACTCGACCTTTTAGGGGCGAAGCTCCCTAAAGCAGCGCCCGTTCGTCATTCGTACTAGTCCTAGTCGTAGTCGTAGTGTGTAACCAGTATACGTTTTGTTTTTGAGCCCTCCAGGCACCGTAAAGAGCCATCTTCTCTACTTGCCGGATACCTTTTCAATCGATTGATGTTTCCACTCAACCATTTAGCGGCGAAGCTCTTTAAAGTGGCACCCGTTCGTTCCTCGTAGTATTCCTAGTCGTAGTCGAAGTGTGCAACTAGTATACTTACCCGTTTGTGAGCCCTGCACGAGTTATAAAGACGCATCTTCTCTACCAGCCGGATAAGTTTTCAACCGATCGAAATTTTCAATCATCCTTTTAGGGGCGAAGCTCCTTAAAGCGGCACCCTTTCATTCATCGTAGTAGTCCAAGTCGTATTCTAAGTGTGTAACCAGTGTTTTTACCCCTTTGTGAGCCCTGCCAGTGCAGTAAAGAGCCATCTTCTCTATTAAGCGGATACCTTTTCAACCAATCGAGGTTTCAATCGACCTCTCAGGGGCGAAGCTTCTTAAAGTTGCACCCGTTCGTTCCTCGTAGTAGTCCTACTCGTAGTCGTAGTGTGTAACCAGTATCCTTTTCGTTTTTGAGCCCTCCAGCACCGTAAAGAGCCATCTTCTCTACAAGCCGGATATCTTTTCAACCGATTGATGTTTCTACTCAACCTTTTAGGGCAAAGCTCCTTAAAGCGGCACCCGTTCTTTCATCGCAGTAGTCCCAGTCGTAGTCGTAGTCTGTAACCAGTATTCTTACCCGTTTTTGAGCCCTGCCAGCGCCGTAAAGAGTCATCTTCTCTACTAGCTGGATTCGTTTTCAACCGATCGATGCATCTACTCTACATTTTAGGGGCGAAGCTCCTTAAAGCGGCACCCGTTCGTTTCTCGTAGTATTCCTAGTCGTAGTCGAAGTGTGCAACAGGTATGCTTACCCGTTTGTGAGCCCTGCCAGCGCCATAAAGAGCCATCTTCTCTACCAGCCGGATAACTTTTTAACCGATCGAGGTTTCTACTCATCCTTTTAGGGGCGAAGCTCCTTAAAGCGGCACCCATTCGTTCATCGTAGTATTCCTAGTCGTAGTCGAAGTGTGCAACTAGTATACTTACCCGTTTGTGAGCCCTTCCAGCGCCATAAAGACCCCTTCTTCTCTGCCAGCCGGATAACTTTTCAACCAATCGAGGTTTCCACACAGCTTTTTAGGGGCGAAGCTCCTTAAAGCGGCACCTGTTCGTTCCTCGTAGTAGTCGTAGTCGTAGTCGTATTGTGTAACCAGTGCTTTTACGCGTTAGTGAGCCCTGCCATTACCGTAAGGAGCCATCTTCTCCACAAACCGGATACCTTTTCAACCGATCGATGTTTCCACTCGACCTTTTAGGGGCGAAGCTCCCTAAAGCAGCGCCCGTTCGTCATTCGTACTAGTACTAGTCGTAGTCGTAGTGTGTAACCAGTATACGTTTTGTTTTTGAGCCCTCCAGGCACCGTAAAGAGCCATCTTCTCTACTTGCCGGATACCTTTTCAATCGATTGATGTTTCCACTCAACCATTTAGCGGCGAAGCTCTTTAAAGTGGCACCCGTTCGTTCCTCGTAGTATTCCTAGTCGTAGTCGAAGTGTGCAACTAGTATACTTACCCGTTTGTGAGCCCTGCACGAGTTATAAAGACGCATCTTCTCTACCAGCCGGATAAGTTTTCAACCGATCGAAATTTTCAATCATCCTTTTAGGGGCGAAGCTCCTTAAAGCGGCACCCTTTCATTCATCGTAGTAGTCCAAGTCGTATTCTAAGTGTGTAACCAGTGTTTTTACCCCTTTGTGAGCCCTGCCAGTGCAGTAAAGAGCCATCTTCTCTATTAAGCGGATACCTTTTCAACCAATCGAGGTTTCAATCGACCTCTCAGGGGCGAAGCTTCTTAAAGTTGCACCCGTTCGTTCCTCGTAGTAGTCCTACTCGTAGTCGTAGTGTGTAACCAGTATCCTTTTCGTTTTTGAGCCCTCCCAGCACCGTAAAGAGCCATCTTCTCTACAAGCCGGATATCTTTTCAACCGATTGATGTTTCTACTCAACCTTTTAGGGGCAAAGCTCCTTAAAGCGGCACCGTTCTTTCATCGGAGTAGTCCCAGTCGTAGTCGTAGTCTGTAACCAGTATTCTTACCCGTTTTTGAGCCCTGCCAGCGCCGTAAAGAGTCATCTTCTCTACTAGCTGGATTCGTTTTCAACCGATCGATGCATCTACTCTACATTTTAGGGCGAAGCTCCTTAAAGCGGCACCCGTTCGTTTCTCGTAGTATTCCTAGTCGTAGTCGAAGTGTGCAACAGGTATGCTTACCCGTTTGTGAGCCCTGCCAGCGCCATAAAGAGCCATCTTCTCTACCAGCCGGATAACTTTTTAACCGATCGAGGTTTCTACTCATCCTTTTAGGGGCGAAGCTCCTTAAAGCGGCACCCATTCGTTCATCGTAGTATTCCTAGTCGTAGTCGAAGTGTGCAACTAGTATACTTACCCGTTTGTGAGCCCTTCCAGCGCCATAAAGACCCTTCTTCTCTGCCAGCCGGATAACTTTTCAACCAATCGAGGTTTCCACACAGCTTTTTAGCGGCGAAGCTCCTTAAAGCGGCACCTGTTCGTTCCTCGTAGTAGTCGTAGTCGTAGTCGTATTGTGTAACCAGTGCTTTTACGCGTTAGTGAGCCCTGCCATTACCGTAAGGAGCCATCTTCTCCACAAACCGGATACCTTTTCAACCGATCGATGTTTCCACTCGACCTTTTAGGGGCGAAGCTCCCTAAAGCAGCGCCCGTTCGTCATTCGTACTAGTCCTAGTCGTAGTCGTAGTGTGTAACCAGTATACGTTTTGTTTTTGAGCCCTCCAGGCACCGTAAAGAGCCATCTTCTCTACTTGCCGGATACCTTTTCAATCGATTGATGTTTCCACTCAACCATTTAGCGGCGAAGCTCTTTAAAGTGGCACCCGTTCGTTCCTCGTAGTATTCCTAGTCGTAGTCGAAGTGTGCAACTAGTATACTTACCCGTTTGTGAGCCCTGCACGAGTTATAAAGACGCATCTTCTCTACCAGCCGGATAAGTTTTCAACCGATCGAAATTTTCAATCATCCTTTTAGGGGCGAAGCTCCTTAAAGCGGCACCCTTTCATTCATCGTAGTAGTCCAAGTCGTATTCTAAGTGTGTAACCAGTGTTTTTACCCCTTTGTGAGCCCTGCCAGTGCAGTAAAGAGCCATCTTCTCTATTAAGCGGATACCTTTTCAACCAATCGAGGTTTCAATCGACCTCTCAGGGCGAAGCTTCTTAAAGTTGCACCCGTTCGTTCCTCGTAGTAGTCCTACTCGTAGTCGTAGTGTGTAACCAGTATCCTTTTCGTTTTTGAGCCCTCCCAGCACCGTAAAGAGCCATCTTCTCTACAAGCCGGATATCTTTTCAACCGATTGATGTTTCTACTCAACCTTTTAGGGGCAAAGCTCCTTAAAGCGGCACCCGTTCTTTCATCGCAGTAGTCCCAGTCGTAGTCGTAGTCTGTAACCAGTATTCTTACCCGTTTTTGAGCCCTGCCAGCGCCGTAAAGAGTCATCTTCTCTACTAGCTGGATTCGTTTTCAACCGATCGATGCATCTACTCTACATTTTAGGGGCGAAGCTCCTTAAAGCGGCACCCGTTCGTTTCTCGTAGTATTCCTAGTCGTAGTCGAAGTGTGCAACAGGTATGCTTACCCGTTTGTGAGCCCTGCCAGCGCCATAAAGAGCCATCTTCTCTACCAGCCGGATAACTTTTTAACCGATCGAGGTTTCTACTCATCCTTTTAGGGGCGAAGCTCCTTAAAGCGGCACCCATTCGTTCATCGTAGTATTCCTAGTCGTAGTCGAAGTGTGCAACTAGTATACTTACCCGTTTGTGAGCCCTTCCAGCGCCATAAAGACCCTTCTTCTCTGCCAGCCGGATAACTTTTCAACCAATCGAGGTTTCCACACAGCTTTTTAGGGGCGAAGCTCCTTAAAGCGGCACCTGTTCGTTCCTCGTAGTAGTCGTAGTCGTAGTCGTAGTGTGTAACCAGTACACTTTTTTGTTTTTGAGTCCTCCCAGCGCCGTAAAGAGCCATCTTCTCTACCAGCCGGATACCTTTTCAACCGATCGATGTTTTCCCTCAAACTTCTAGGGGTGAAGCTCCTTGAAACGGCACCCGTTCGTTCCTCGTAGTAGACTCAGTCGTAGTCATAGTTTGTGACCAGTACACTCCCCCATTTGATGGCCCTGCCAGTGCCATAAAGAACCATGTTCTCTACGAGCCGGATACCTTTTCAACCGATCGAGGTTTCCACCCTTCCTTTCAGGTGCGAAGCTTCTTGAAGCGGCACCCATTCGTTCATCGTAGTAGTCCTAGTCGTAGTCGTAGGGTCTAACCGGGTACTTACCCATTTGTGAGCCCTGCCAGTGCCGTAAAGAGTCATCTTCTCTACCAGCCGGATACTTTTTCAACCGATCGAGGTTTTCCCTCAGCCTTTTAGCGGTGAAGGTTCCTAAAGCGGTAACCATTCGTCATCGTAGTAGTCCTAGTCGTAGTCGTAGTGTGTAACCAGCATACTTACCCGTTTGTGAGCGCTGCCAGCGCCGTAAAAAGTCATCTTCTCTACCAGCTGGATACGTTATCAACTGATCGATGCTTCTACTCGACCTTTTAGGGGCGAAGCTCCTTAAGCGGCACCCGTTCGTTCCTCGTAGTGGTCCTAGTCGTAGTCGTAGTGTGTAACCAGTATACTTTTTTGTTTTTAAGTCCTCCCAGCGCCGTAAAGAGCCATCTTCTCTACCAGCCGGATACCTTTTCAACCGATCGATGTTTTTCCTCAAACTTCAAGGGGCGAAGCTCCTTGAAGCGGCACCGTTCGTTCATCGTAGTAGACCTAGTCGTGGTCGTAGTGTGTAAGCAGTGTTTTCATCCGTTTGTGAGCCCTGCCAGTGCCGTAAGGAGCGATCTTCTCTACAAACCGGATACCTTTTCAACCGGTCGAAGTTTCCATTCGACCTTTTAGGGGCGAAGCTCCTTAAAGCGGCGCCCGTTCGTCCCTCGTAGTAGTCCTAGCCGTAGTTGTAGTGTGTAACGAGCATACTTACCTGTTTGTGAGCCCTGCTAGCGCCGTAAAGGGTCATCTTCTCTACCAGCCGGATACCTTTTCAGCCGATTGATGTTTCTACTCATTCTTTTAGGGGCGAATCTTCTTAAAGCGGCACTCATTCGTTCATCGTCGTAGTCCTAGTCGTTGTCGTAGTGTGCATCCAGTATACTTTCCGTTTTTGAGCTATCCCAGCGCCGTAAAGACCCATCTTCTCTACCAGCCGGATACCTTTTCAACCGATTGATGTTTCCACTCATCCTTTTAGGGGCGAATCTTGTTAAAGAGGCACCCATTCGTTCATCGTAGTAGTCCTAGTCGTAGTCGTAGTATCTAACCAGTGTACTTACCCGTTTGATAGCCCTGCCAGTGCCGTAAATAGCCATCTTTTCTACCAGCTGGATACTTTTTCAACCGATCGAGGTTTCCACTAATCCTTTTAGGGAAGAAGCTCCTTAAAGCAGCACCTGTTCATTCCTCGTAGTAGTCATAGTCGTAGTCGTAGTGTGCAAGTAGTATACTTACCCGTTTATGAGCCCTGCCAGTGCCATAAAGAGCCATCTTCTCTACAAACCGGATATCTTTTCAAACGATCGAGGTTTCCACTCAACCTTTTAGGGGCGACGCTCCTTAAAGCGGCACCCGTTCGTTCCTCGTAGTAGTCCTAGTCGTAGTCGTAGTGTGTAACCAGTATACGATTTGTTTTGGCGCCCTCCCAGCGCCGTAAAGAGTCATTTTCTCTACCAGCCGGATACCTTTTCAATCGATTGATATTTCCGCTCAACCATTTAGCGGCGAAGCTCCTTAAGTGGCACCCGTTCGTTCCTCGTAGTATTCCTAGTCGTAGTCGAAGTGTGCAACTAGAATACCTACCCGTTTTTGAGCTCTCCCAGCGCCGTAAAGACCCATTTTCTCTACCAGCCGGATACCTTTTCAACCGATTGATGTTTCCACTCATTCTTTTATGGGCGAATCGTCAAAGCGGCACCGATTCGTTCATCGTAGAAGTCCTAGTCGTAGTCGTAGCATCTAACCAGTGTACTTACCCGTTTGATAGCCTGACAGTGCCATAAAGAGCCATCTTCTCTACCAGCCGGATACCTTTTCAACCGATCGAGGTTTCCACTCATCGTTATAGAGCGAAGCTTCTTAAAGCGGCACCCATTCGTTCATTGTAGTAGTCCTAGCCGTAGTCGTAGTGTCTAACCAGTGTACTTACCCTTTCGTGAGCCCTTCCAGTGCCGTAAACAGCCATCTTCTCTACCAGCTGGATACCTTTTCAACCGATCGAGGTTTCCACTCAACCTTTTGGGGGCGAAGCTCCTTAAAGCGGCACTTGTAGGTTCATCGTAGCAGTCCTAGTCGTAGTTATAATGTCTAACCAAACTACTTAGCTGTTTTTGAGCCCTGCCAGTGCCGTAAAGAGCCTTTTCTCTACCAGCCGGATACCTTTTCAACCGATCGATGTTTTCCCTCAAACTTCTAGGGGTGAAGCTCCTTGAAACGGCACCCGTTCGTTCCTCGTAGTAGACTCAGTCGTAGTCATAGTTTGTGACCAGTACACTCCCCCATTTGATGGCCCTGCCAGTGCCATAAAGAACCATGTTCTCTACCAGCCGGATACCTTTTCAACCGATCGAGGTTTCCACCCTTCCTTTCAGGTGCGAAGCTTCTTGAAGCGGCACCCATTCGTTCATCGTAGTAGTCCTAGTCGTAGTCGTAGGGTCTAACCGGGTACTTACCCATTTGTGAGCCCTGCCAGTGCCGTAAAGAGTCATCTTCTCTACCAGCCGGATACTTTTTCAACCGATCGAGGTTTTCCCTCAGCCTTTTAGCGGTGAAGGTTCCTAAAGCGGCAACCATTCGTCATCGTAGTAGTCCTAGTCGTAGTCGTAGTGTGTAACCAGCATACTTACCCGTTTTTGAGCGCTGCCAGCGCCGTAAAAAGTCATCTTCTCTACCAGCTGGATACGTTATCAACTGATCGATGCTTCTACTCGACCTTTTAGGGGCGAAGCTCCTTAAGCGGCACCCGTTCGTTCCTCGTAGTGGTCCTAGTCGTAGTCGTAGTGTGTAACCAGTATACTTTTTTGTTTTTAAGTCCTCCCAGCGCCGTAAAGAGCCATCTTCTCTACCAGCCGGATACCTTTTCAACCGATCGATGTTTTTCCTCAAACTTCAAGGGGCGAAGCTCCTTGAAGCGGCACCGTTCGTTCATCGTAGTAGACCTAGTCGTGGTCGTAGTGTGTAAGCAGTGTTTGCATCCGTTTGTGAGCCCTGCCAGTGCCGTAAGGAGCGATCTTCTCTACAAACCGGATACCTTTTCAACCGGTCGAAGTTTCCATTCGACCTTTTAGGGGCGAAGCTCCTTAAAGCGGCGCCCGTTCGTCCCTCGTAGTAGTCCTAGCCGTAGTTGTAGTGTGTAACGAGCATACTTACCTGTTTGTGAGCCCTGCTAGCGCCGTAAAGGGTCATCTTCTCTACCAGCCGGATACCTTTTCAGCCGATTGATGTTTCTACTCATTCTTTTAGGGGCGAATCTTCTTAAAGCGGCACTCATTCGTTCATCGTAGTAGTCCTAGTCGTTGTCGTAGTGTGCATCCAGTATACTTTCCGTTTTTGAGCTATCCCAGCGCCGTAAAGACCCATCTTCTCTACCAGCCGGATACCTTTTCAACCGATTGATGTTTCCACTCATCCTTTTAGGGGCGAATCTTGTTAAAGAGGCACCCATTCGTTCATCGTAGTAGTCCTAGTCGTAGTCGTAGTATCTAACCAGTGTACTTACCCGTTTGATAGCCCTGCCAGTGCCGTAAATAGCCATCTTTTCTACCAGCTGGATACTTTTTCAACCGATCGAGGTTTTCACTCAACTTTTAGGGGCGGAGCTCCTTAGAGCGGCACCCATTCGTTCATCATAGAAGTCCTAGTCGTAGTCGTAGAGTGTCACCAGTGTACTTACCCGTTTGTGAGCCCTTCCAATGTCGTAAACAGCCATCTTCTCTACAGGAAGGATACCTTTTCAACCGTTCGAGGTTTCCACTCATATTTTAGGGGCGAAGCTCCTTAAAGCGGCACCCATTCGTTCATCATAGTAGTCCAAGTCGTAGTCGAAGTGTGTAAGCAGTGTTTTTACCGGTTTGTGAGCCCTGCCAGAGGAGTAAAGAGCCATCTTCTCTACAAAGCGGATACCTTTTCAACCAATCGACGTTTCCACTCGACCTCTTAGGGGCGAAGCTTCTTAAAGCGGCACCCGTTCGTCCTTCGTAGCAGTCCTAGTCGTAGTCGTAGTGTGTAACCAGTATACGTTTTTGTTTTTGAGCCCACCCAGCGCCGTAAAGAGCCATCTTTTCTACCAGCCGGATACCTTTTCAACCGATCGATGTTTCCACTCAAACTTTTAGGGGCGAAGCTTCTTAAAGTGGCACCCGTTCGTTCATCGTAGTAGACCTATTCGTAGTCGTAGTTTGTAACCAGTACACTCACCCGTTTGTGAGCCCTGTCTGCGCCGTAAACAGCCATCTTCTCTACCATCTGGATACCTTTTCAACCGATCGAGGTTTCCACTAATCCTTTTAGGGAAGAAGCTCCTTAAAGCAGCACCTGTTCATTCCTCGTAGTAGTCATAGTCGTAGTCGTAGTGTGCAAGTAGTATACTTACCCGTTTATGAGCCCTGCCAGTGCCATAAAGAGCCATCTTCTCTACAAACCGGATATCTTTTCAAACGATCGAGGTTTCCACTCAACCTTTTAGGACGACGCTCCTTAAAGCGGCACCCGTTCGTTCCTCGTAGTAGTCCTAGTCGTAGTCGTAGTGTGTAACCAGTATACGATTTGTTTTGGCGCCCTCCCAGCGCCGTAAAGAGTCATTTTCTCTACCAGCCGGATACCTTTTCAATCGATTGATATTTCCGCTCAACCATTTAGCGGCGAAGCTCCTTAAGTGGCACCCGTTCGTTCCTCGTAGTATTCCTAGTCGTAGTCGAAGTGTGCAACTAGTATACCTACCCGTTTTTGAGCTCTCCCTGCGCCGTAAAGACCCATTTTCTCTACCAGCCGGATACCTTTTCAACCGATTGATGTTTCCACTCATTCTTTTATGGGCGAATCGTCAAAGCGGCACCGATTCGTTCATCGTAGAAGTCCTAGTCGTAGTCGTAGCATCTAACCAGTGTACTTACCCGTTTGATAGCCCTGCCAGTGCCATAAAGAGCCATCTTCTCTACCAGCCGGATACCTTTTCAACCGATCGAGGTTTCCGCTCATCGTTTTAGAGCGAAGCTTCTTAAAGCGGCACCCATTCGTTTATTGTAGTAGTCCTAGCCGTAGTCGTAGTGTCTAACCAGTGTACTTACCCGTTCGTGAGCCCTTCCAGTGCCGTAAACAGCCATCTTCTCTACCAGCTGGATACCTTTTCAACCGATCGAGGTTTCCACTCAACCTTTTGGGGGCGAAGCTCCTTAAAGCGGCACTTGTACGTTCATCGTAGCAGTCCTAGTCGTAGTTATAATGTCTAACCGAACTACTTAGCTGTTTTTGAGCCCTGCCAGTGCCGTAAAGAGCCTTTTCTCTACCAGCCGGATACCTTTTCAACCGATCTATGTTTCCACTCAACCTTTCAGGGGCAAGGCTCCTTAAAGCTGCACCCATTCGTTCATCGTAATAGTCCTAGTCGTAGTCGTAGTCATACTGTGTAACCAGTGTTTTTACCCTATTGTGAGCCCTACCATTGCCATGAAGTGCCATCTTCTCTACCAGCCGGATACCTTTTCAACCGATCGAGGTTTCCACTCAGCCTTTTAGGGGAGAAGCTTCTTAAAGCGGCACCCATTCGTTCATCGTAGTAGTCCTAGTCGTACTCGTAGTGTCTAACCAGTACACTCACCCGTTTGTGAGCCCGGTCTGCGCCGTAAACAGCCATCTTCTCTACCATCTGGATACCTTTTCAACCGATCGAGGTTTCCACTAATCTTTTTAGGGAAGAAGCTCCTTAAAGCGGCACCTGTTCGTTCCTCGTAGTAGTCATAGTCGTAGTCGTAGTGTGCAAGTAGTATACTTGCCCCTTTGTGAGCCCTGCATGTGCCATAAAGAGCCATCTTCTCTACAAACCGGATATCTTTTCAAACGATCGAGGTTTCCACTCAACCTTTTAGGGGCGACGCTCCTTAAAGCGGCACCCGTTCGTTCCTCGTAGTAGTCCTAGTCGTAGTCGTAGTGTGTAACCAGTATACGATTTGTTTTGGCGCCCTCCCAGCGCCGTAAAGAGTCATTTTCTCTACCAGCCGGATACCTTTTCAATCGATTGATATTTCCGCTCAACCATTTAGCGGCGAAGCTCCTTAAGTGGCACCCGTTCGTTCCTCGTAGTATTCCTAGTCGTAGTCGAAGTGTGCAACTAGAATACCTACCCGTTTTTGAGCTCTCCCAGCGCCGTAAAGACCCATTTTCTCTACCAGCCGGATACCTTTTCAACCGATTGATGTTTCCACTCATTCTTTTATGGGCGAATCGTCAAAGCGGCACCGATTCGTTCATCGTAGAAGTCCTAGTCGTAGTCGTAGCATCTAACCAGTGTACTTACCCGTTTGATAGCCTGACAGTGCCATAAAGAGCCATCTTCTCTACCAGCCGGATACCTTTTCAACCGATCGAGGTTTCCACTCATCGTTATAGAGCGAAGCTTCTTAAAGCGGCACCCATTCGTTCATTGTAGTAGTCCTAGCCGTAGTCGTAGTGTCTAACCAGTGTACTTACCCTTTCGTGAGCCCTTCCAGTGCCGTAAACAGCCATCTTCTCTACCAGCTGGATACCTTTTCAACCGATCGAGGTTTCCACTCAACCTTTTGGGGGCGAAGCTCCTTAAAGCGGCACTTGTAGGTTCATCGTAGCAGTCCTAGTCGTAGTTATAATGTCTAACCAAACTACTTAGCTGTTTTTGAGCCCTGCCAGTGCCGTAAAGAGCCTTTTCTCTACCAGCCGGATACCTTTTCAACCGATCGATGTTTTCCCTCAAACTTCTAGGGGTGAAGCTCCTTGAAACGGCACCCGTTCGTTCCTCGTAGTAGACTCAGTCGTAGTCATAGTTTGTGACCAGTACACTCCCCCATTTGATGGCCCTGCCAGTGCCATAAAGAACCATGTTCTCTACCAGCCGGATACCTTTTCAACCGATCGAGGTTTCCACCCTTCCTTTCAGGTGCGAAGCTTCTTGAAGCGGCACCCATTCGTTCATCGTAGTAGTCCTAGTCGTAGTCGTAGGGTCTAACCGGGTACTTACCCATTTGTGAGCCCTGCCAGTGCCGTAAAGAGTCATCTTCTCTACCAGCCGGATACTTTTTCAACCGATCGAGGTTTTCCCTCAGCCTTTTAGCGGTGAAGGTTCCTAAAGCGGCAACCATTCGTCATCGTAGTAGTCCTAGTCGTAGTCGTAGTGTGTAACCAGCATACTTACCCGTTTGTGAGCGCTGCCAGCGCCGTAAAAAGTCATCTTCTCTACCAGCTGGATACGTTATCAACTGATCGATGCTTCTACTCGACCTTTTAGGGGCGAAGCTCCTTAAGCGGCACCCGTTCGTTCCTCGTAGTGGTCCTAGTCGTAGTCGAGGTGTGTAACCAGTATACTTTTTTGTTTTTAAGTCCTCCCAGCGCCGTAAAGAGCCATCTTCTCTACCAGCCGGATACCTTTTCAACCGATCGATGTTTTTCCTCAAACTTCAAGGGGCGAAGCTCCTTGAAGCGGCACCGTTCGTTCATCGTAGTAGACCTAGTCGTGGTCGTAGTGTGTAAGCAGTGTTTGCATCCGTTTGTGAGCCCTGCCAGTGCCGTAAGGAGCGATCTTCTCTACAAACAGGATACCTTTTCAACCGGTCGAAGTTTCCATTCGACCTTTTAGGGGCGAAGCTCCTTAAAGCGGCGCCCGTTCGTCCCTCGTAGTAGTCCTAGCCGTAGTTGTAGTGTGTAACGAGCATACTTACCTGTTTGTGAGCCCTGCTAGCGCCGTAAAGGGTCATCTTCTCTACCAGCCGGATACCTTTTCAGCCGATTGATGTTTCTACTCATTCTTTTAGGGGCGAATCTTCTTAAAGCGGCACTCATTCGTTCATCGTAGTAGTCCTAGTCGTTGTCGTAGTGTGCATCCAGTATACTTTCCGTTTTTGAGCTATCCCAGCGCCGTAAAGACCCATCTTCTCTACCAGCCGGATACCTTTTCAACCGATTGATGTTTCCACTCATCCTTTTAGGGGCGAATCTTGTTAAAGAGGCACCCATTCGTTCATCGTAGTAGTCCTAGTCGTAGTCGTAGTATCTAACCAGTGTACTTACCCGTTTGATAGCCCTGCCAGTGCCGTAAATAGCCATCTTTTCTACCAGCTGGATACTTTTTCAACCGATCGAGGTTTTCACTCAACTTTTAGGGGCGGAGCTCCTTAGAGCGGCACCCATTCGTTCATCATAGAAGTCCTAGTCGTAGTCGTAGAGTGTCACCAGTGTACTTACCCGTTTGTGAGCCCTTCCAATGTCGTAAACAGCCATCTTCTCTACAGGAAGGATACCTTTTCAACCGTTCGAGGTTTCCACTCATATTTTAGGGGCGAAGCTCCTTAAAGCGGCACCCATTCGTTCATCATAGTAGTCCAAGTCGTAGTCGAAGTGTGTAAGCAGTGTTTTTACCGGTTTGTGAGCCCTGCCAGAGGAGTAAAGAGCCATCTTCTCTACAAAGCGGATACCTTTTCAACCAATCGACGTTTCCACTCGACCTCTTAGGGGCGAAGCTTCTTAAAGCGGCACCCGTTCGTCCTTCGTAGCAGTCCTAGTCGTAGTCGTAGTGTGTAACCAGTATACGTTTTTGTTTTTGAGCCCACCCAGCGCCGTAAAGAGCCATCTTTTCTACCAGCCGGATACCTTTTCAACCGATCGATGTTTCCACTCAAACTTTTAGGGGCGAAGCTTCTTAAAGTGGCACCCGTTCGTTCATCGTAGTAGACCTATTCGTAGTCGTAGTTTGTAACCAGTACACTCACCCGTTTGTGAGCCCTGTCTGCGCCGTAAACAGCCATCTTCTCTACCATCTGGATACCTTTTCAACCGATCGAGGTTTCCACTAATCCTTTTAGGGAAGAAGCTCCTTAAAGCAGCACCTGTTCATTCCTCGTAGTAGTCATAGTCGTAGTCGTAGTGTGCAAGTAGTATACTTACCCGTTTATGAGCCCTGCCAGTGCCATAAAGAGCCATCTTCTCTACAAACCGGATATCTTTTCAAACGATCGAGGTTTCCACTCAACCTTTTAGGACGACGCTCCTTAAAGCGGCACCCGTTCGTTCCTCGTAGTAGTCCTAGTCGTAGTCGTAGTGTGTAACCAGTATACGATTTGTTTTGGCGCCCTCCCAGCGCCGTAAAGAGTCATTTTCTCTACCAGCCGGATACCTTTTCAATCGATTGATATTTCCGCTCAACCATTTAGCGGCGAAGCTCCTTAAGTGGCACCCGTTCGTTCCTCGTAGTATTCCTAGTCGTAGTCGAAGTGTGCAACTAGTATACCTACCCGTTTTTGAGCTCTCCCTGCGCCGTAAAGACCCATTTTCTCTACCAGCCGGATACCTTTTCAACCGATTGATGTTTCCACTCATTCTTTTATGGGCGAATCGTCAAAGCGGCACCGATTCGTTCATCGTAGAAGTCCTAGTCGTAGTCGTAGCATCTAACCAGTGTACTTACCCGTTTGATAGCCCTGCCAGTGCCATAAAGAGCCATCTTCTCTACCAGCCGGATACCTTTTCAACCGATCGAGGTTTCCGCTCATCGTTTTAGAGCGAAGCTTCTTAAAGCGGCACCCATTCGTTTATTGTAGTAGTCCTAGCCGTAGTCGTAGTGTCTAACCAGTGTACTTACCCGTTCGTGAGCCCTTCCAGTGCCGTAAACAGCCATCTTCTCTACCAGCTGGATACCTTTTCAACCGATCGAGGTTTCCACTCAACATTTTGGGGGCGAAGCTCCTTAAAGCGGCACTTGTACGTTCATCGTAGCAGTCCTAGTCGTAGTTATAATGTCTAACCGAACTACTTAGCTGTTTTTGAGCCCTGCCAGTGCCGTAAAGAGCCTTTTCTCTACCAGCCGGATACCTTTTCAACCGATCTATGTTTCCACTCAACCTTTCAGGGGCAAGGCTCCTTAAAGCTGCACCCATTCGTTCATCGTAATAGTCCTAGTCGTAGTCGTAGTCATACTGTGTAACCAGTGTTTTTACCCTATTGTGAGCCCTACCATTGCCATGAAGTGCCATCTTCTCTACCAGCCGGATACCTTTTCAACCGATCGAGGTTTCCACTCAGCCTTTTAGGGGAGAAGCTTCTTAAAGCGGCACCCATTCGTTCATCGTAGTAGTCCTAGTCGTACTCGTAGTGTCTAACCAGTACACTCACCCGTTTGTGAGCCCGGTCTGCGCCGTAAACAGCCATCTTCTCTACCATCTGGATACCTTTTCAACCGATCGAGGTTTCCACTAATCTTTTTAGGGAAGAAGCTCCTTAAAGCGGCACCTGTTCGTTCCTCGTAGTAGTCATAGTCGTAGTCGTAGTGTGCAAGTAGTATACTTGCCCCTTTGTGAGCCCTGCATGTGCCATAAAGAGCCATCTTCTCTACAAACCGGATATCTTTTCAAACGATCGAGGTTTCCACTCAACCTTTTAGGGGCGACGCTCCTTAAAGCGGCACCCGTTCGTTCCTCGTAGTAGTCCTAGTCGTAGTCGTAGTGTGTAACCAGTATACGATTTGTTTTGGCGCCCTCCCAGCGCCGTAAAGAGTCATTTTCTCTACCAGCCGGATACCTTTTCAATCGATTGATATTTCCGCTCAACCATTTAGCGGCGAAGCTCCTTAAGTGGCACCCGTTCGTTCCTCGTAGTATTCCTAGTCGTAGTCGAAGTGTGCAACTAGAATACCTACCCGTTTTTGAGCTCTCCCAGCGCCGTAAAGACCCATTTTCTCTACCAGCCGGATACCTTTTCAACCGATTGATGTTTCCACTCATTCTTTTATGGGCGAATCGTCAAAGCGGCACCGATTCGTTCATCGTAGAAGTCCTAGTCGTAGTCGTAGCATCTAACCAGTGTACTTACCCGTTTGATAGCCTGACAGTGCCATAAAGAGCCATCTTCTCTACCAGCCGGATACCTTTTCAACCGATCGAGGTTTCCACTCATCGTTATAGAGCGAAGCTTCTTAAAGCGGCACCCATTCGTTCATTGTAGTAGTCCTAGCCGTAGTCGTAGTGTCTAACCAGTGTACTTACCCTTTCGTGAGCCCTTCCAGTGCCGTAAACAGCCATCTTCTCTACCAGCTGGATACCTTTTCAACCGATCGAGGTTTCCACTCAACCTTTTGGGGGCGAAGCTCCTTAAAGCGGCACTTGTAGGTTCATCGTAGCAGTCCTAGTCGTAGTTATAATGTCTAACCAAACTACTTAGCTGTTTTTGAGCCCTGCCAGTGCCGTAAAGAGCCTTTTCTCTACCAGCCGGATACCTTTTCAACCGATCGATGTTTTCCCTCAAACTTCTAGGGGTGAAGCTCCTTGAAACGGCACCCGTTCGTTCCTCGTAGTAGACTCAGTCGTAGTCATAGTTTGTGACCAGTACACTCCCCCATTTGATGGCCCTGCCAGTGCCATAAAGAACCATGTTCTCTACCAGCCGGATACCTTTTCAACCGATCGAGGTTTCCACCCTTCCTTTCAGGTGCGAAGCTTCTTGAAGCGGCACCCATTCGTTCATCGTAGTAGTCCTAGTCGTAGTCGTAGGGTCTAACCGGGTACTTACCCATTTGTGAGCCCTGCCAGTGCCGTAAAGAGTCATCTTCTCTACCAGCCGGATACTTTTTCAACCGATCGAGGTTTTCCCTCAGCCTTTTAGCGGTGAAGGTTCCTAAAGCGGCAACCATTCGTCATCGTAGTAGTCCTAGTCGTAGTCGTAGTGTGTAACCAGCATACTTACCCGTTTGTGAGCGCTGCCAGCGCCGTAAAAAGTCATCTTCTCTACCAGCTGGATACGTTATCAACTGATCGATGCTTCTACTCGACCTTTTAGGGGCGAAGCTCCTTAAGCGGCACCCGTTCGTTCCTCGTAGTGGTCCTAGTCGTAGTCGTAGTGTGTAACCAGTATACTTTTTTGTTTTTAAGTCCTCCCAGCGCCGTAAAGAGCCATCTTCTCTACCAGCCGGATACCTTTTCAACCGATCGATGTTTTTCCTCAAACTTCAAGGGGCGAAGCTCCTTGAAGCGGCACCGTTCGTTCATCGTAGTAGACCTAGTCGTGGTCGTAGTGTGTAAGCAGTGTTTGCATCCGTTTGTGAGCCCTGCCAGTGCCGTAAGGAGCGATCTTCTCTACAAACAGGATACCTTTTCAACCGGTCGAAGTTTCCATTCGACCTTTTAGGGGCGAAGCTCCTTAAAGCGGCGCCCGTTCGTCCCTCGTAGTAGTCCTAGCCGTAGTTGTAGTGTGTAACGAGCATACTTACCTGTTTGTGAGCCCTGCTAGCGCCGTAAAGGGTCATCTTCTCTACCAGCCGGATACCTTTTCAGCCGATTGATGTTTCTACTCATTCTTTTAGGGGCGAATCTTCTTAAAGCGGCACTCATTCGTTCATCGTAGTAGTCCTAGTCGTTGTCGTAGTGTGCATCCAGTATACTTTCCGTTTTTGAGCTATCCCAGCGCCGTAAAGACCCATCTTCTCTACCAGCCGGATACCTTTTCAACCGATTGATGTTTCCACTCATCCTTTTAGGGGCGAATCTTGTTAAAGAGGCACCCATTCGTTCATCGTAGTAGTCCTAGTCGTAGTCGTAGTATCTAACCAGTGTACTTACCCGTTTGATAGCCCTGCCAGTGCCGTAAATAGCCATCTTTTCTACCAGCTGGATACTTTTTCAACCGATCGAGGTTTTCACTCAACTTTTAGGGGCGGAGCTCCTTAGAGCGGCACCCATTCGTTCATCATAGAAGTCCTAGTCGTAGTCGTAGAGTGTCACCAGTGTACTTACCCGTTTGTGAGCCCTTCCAATGTCGTAAACAGCCATCTTCTCTACAGGAAGGATACCTTTTCAACCGTTCGAGGTTTCCACTCATATTTTAGGGGCGAAGCTCCTTAAAGCGGCACCCATTCGTTCATCATAGTAGTCCAAGTCGTAGTCGAAGTGTGTAAGCAGTGTTTTTACCGGTTTGTGAGCCCTGCCAGAGGAGTAAAGAGCCATCTTCTCTACAAAGCGGATACCTTTTCAACCAATCGACGTTTCCACTCGACCTCTTAGGGGCGAAGCTTCTTAAAGCGGCACCCGTTCGTCCTTCGTAGCAGTCCTAGTCGTAGTCGTAGTGTGTAACCAGTATACGTTTTTGTTTTTGAGCCCACCCAGCGCCGTAAAGAGCCATCTTTTCTACCAGCCGGATACCTTTTCAACCGATCGATGTTTCCACTCAAACTTTTAGGGGCGAAGCTTCTTAAAGTGGCACCCGTTCGTTCATCGTAGTAGACCTATTCGTAGTCGTAGTTTGTAACCAGTACACTCACCCGTTTGTGAGCCCTGTCTGCGCCGTAAACAGCCATCTTCTCTACCATCTGGATACCTTTTCAACCGATCGAGGTTTCCACTAATCCTTTTAGGGAAGAAGCTCCTTAAAGCAGCACCTGTTCATTCCTCGTAGTAGTCATAGTCGTAGTCGTAGTGTGCAAGTAGTATACTTACCCGTTTATGAGCCCTGCCAGTGCCATAAAGAGCCATCTTCTCTACAAACCGGATATCTTTTCAAACGATCGAGGTTTCCACTCAACCTTTTAGGACGACGCTCCTTAAAGCGGCACCCGTTCGTTCCTCGTAGTAGTCCTAGTCGTAGTCGTAGTGTGTAACCAGTATACGATTTGTTTTGGCGCCCTCCCAGCGCCGTAAAGAGTCATTTTCTCTACCAGCCGGATACCTTTTCAATCGATTGATATTTCCGCTCAACCATTTAGCGGCGAAGCTCCTTAAGTGGCACCCGTTCGTTCCTCGTAGTATTCCTAGTCGTAGTCGAAGTGTGCAACTAGTATACCTACCCGTTTTTGAGCTCTCCCTGCGCCGTAAAGACCCATTTTCTCTACCAGCCGGATACCTTTTCAACCGATTGATGTTTCCACTCATTCTTTTATGGGCGAATCGTCAAAGCGGCACCGATTCGTTCATCGTAGAAGTCCTAGTCGTAGTCGTAGCATCTAACCAGTGTACTTACCCGTTTGATAGCCCTGCCAGTGCCATAAAGAGCCATCTTCTCTACCAGCCGGATACCTTTTCAACCGATCGAGGTTTCCGCTCATCGTTTTAGAGCGAAGCTTCTTAAAGCGGCACCCATTCGTTTATTGTAGTAGTCCTAGCCGTAGTCGTAGTGTCTAACCAGTGTACTTACCCGTTCGTGAGCCCTTCCAGTGCCGTAAACAGCCATCTTCTCTACCAGCTGGATACCTTTTCAACCGATCGAGGTTTCCACTCAACATTTTGGGGGCGAAGCTCCTTAAAGCGGCACTTGTACGTTCATCGTAGCAGTCCTAGTCGTAGTTATAATGTCTAACCGAACTACTTAGCTGTTTTTGAGCCCTGCCAGTGCCGTAAAGAGCCTTTTCTCTACCAGCCGGATACCTTTTCAACCGATCTATGTTTCCACTCAACCTTTCAGGGGCAAGGCTCCTTAAAGCTGCACCCATTCGTTCATCGTAATAGTCCTAGTCGTAGTCGTAGTCATACTGTGTAACCAGTGTTTTTACCCTATTGTGAGCCCTACCATTGCCATGAAGTGCCATCTTCTCTACCAGCCGAATACCTTTTCAACCGATCGAGGTTTCCACTCAGCCTTTTAGGGGAGAAGCTTCTTAAAGCGGCACCCATTCGTTCATCGTAGTAGTCCTAGTCGTACTCGTAGTGTCTAACCAGTACACTCACCCGTTTGTGAGCCCGGTCTGCGCCGTAAACAGCCATCTTCTCTACCATCTGGATACCTTTTCAACCGATCGAGGTTTCCACTAATCTTTTTAGGGAAGAAGCTCCTTAAAGCGGCACCTGTTCGTTCCTCGTAGTAGTCATAGTCGTAGTCGTAGTGTGCAAGTAGTATACTTGCCCCTTTGTGAGCCCTGCATGTGCCATAAAGAGCCATCTTCTCTACAAACCGGATATCTTTTCAAACGATCGAGGTTTCCACTCAACCTTTTAGGGGCGACGCTCCTTAAAGCGGCACCCGTTCGTTCCTCGTAGTAGTCCTAGTCGTAGTCGTAGTGTGTACCCAGTATACGTTTTGTTTTGGCGCCCTCCCAGTGCCGTAAAGAGTCTTTTTCTCTACCAGCAGGATACCTTTTCAATCGATTGATATTTCCCCTCAACCATTTAGCGGCGAAGCTCCTTAAAGTGGCACCCGTTCGTTCCTCGTAGTATTCCTAGTCGTAGTCGAAGTGTGCAACTAGTATACCTACCCGTTTGTGAGCCCTGCCAGCGCCATAAAGACCCATCTTCTCTACCGGCCGGATAATTTTTCAACCGATCGAGGTTTCTACTCATCCTTTTAGGGGCGAAGCTCCTTCAAGCGGCACCCATTCGTTCATGGTAGTAGTCCAAGTCATAGTCGAAGTGTGTAACCAGTGTTTTTACCGGTTTGTGAGCCCTGCCAGTGCAGTAAAGAGCCATCTTCTCTACAAAGCGGATACCTTTTCAACCAATCGAGGTTCCCGCTCGACCTCTTAGGGGCGAAGCTTCTTAAAGCGGCACCCATTCGTCCTTTGTAGCAGTCCTAGTCATAGTCGTAGTGTGTAACCAGTATACTTTTTTGTTTTTTTAGCCCACCCGGCGCCGTAAAAAGCCATCTTCTCTACCAGCCGCATACCTTTTCAACCGATCGATGTTTCCACTCAAACTTTTAGGGGCGAAGCTCCTTAAAGCGGCACCCGTTCGTTCATGGTAGTAGACCTAGTCGTAGTCGTAGTTTGTAACCAGTGCACTCACCCGTTTGATAGCCCTGCCAGTGTCATAAAGAACCATCTTATCTACCAGCCGGAGACCTTTTCAACCGATGGACGTTTCCACTCATCCTTTCAGGGGCGAAGCTTCTCAAAACGGCACCCATTCCTTCATCGTAGTAGTCCTAGTCGTAGTTGTAGTGTCTAACCGGTGTACTTACCCGTTTGTGAGCCCTGCCAGTGCCGTAAACAGCCATCTTCTCAACCATCTGGATACATTTTCAACCGATCGAGGTTTCCACTCATCCTTTTAGGGGCGAAGCTCCTTAAAGCGGCACCCCTTCGTTCATCGTAGTAGTTCAAGTCGTAGTCATAGTGAGTGACCAGTGTTTTTACCCGTTTGTGAGTCCTGCAAGTGCCGTAAGGAGCCATCTTCTCTACAAACCGGATACCTTTTCAACCGGTTGAAGTTTTCACTCAACCTTTTAGGGGGAAGCTCCTTAAACGGCACTCGTTCGTTCCTTGTAGTAGTCCTAGTCGTAGTCGTAGTGTGTAACCAGTATACTTTCCGTTTTCGAGGTCTCCCAGCGCCGTAAAGACCCATCTTCTCTACCAGCCGGATACTTTTTCAACCGATTGATGTTTCCACTCATCCTTTTAGGGGCGAATCTTCTTAAAACGGCACCCATTCGTTCATCGTAGTAGTCCTAGTCGTAATCGTAGCATCTAACCAGTGTACTTAACCGTTTGATAGCCCTGCCAGTGCCATAAAGAGCCATCTTCTCTACCAGCCAGATACCTTTTCAACCGATCGAGGTTTCCACTCATCCTTTTAGAGGCGAAGATCCTTAAAGCGGCACTTGTTCGTTCATCGTAGCAGTCCTAGTCGTAGTTATATTGTCTAACCAAACTACTTACCTGTTTTTGAGCCCTGCCAGTGCCGTAAAGAGCCATCTTCTCTACCAGCCGGATACCTTTTCAACCGATCGATGTTTCCACTCAACCTTTCAGGGGAGAAGCTTCTTAAAGCGGCACCCATTCGTTCATCGTAGTAGTCCTAGTCGTAGTCGTAGTGTCTAACAAGTGTACTTACCCCTTTATAAGCCCTGCCAGTGCCGTAAATAGCCATCTTTTCTACCAGCTGGATATTTTTTCAACCGATCGAGGTTTCCACTCAACATTTAGGGGCGGAGCTCCTTAGAGCGGCACCCATTCGTTCATCATAGAAGTCCTAGTCGTAGTCGTAGAGTGTCACCAGTGTACTTACCCGTTTGTGAGCCCTGCCAATGCCGTAAACAGCCATCTTCTCTACAGGAAGGATACCTTTTCAACCGTTCGAGGTTTCCACTCATCTTTTAGGGGCAAAGCTTCTTAAAGCGGCACCCATTCGTTCATCATAGTAGTCCAAGTCGTAGTCGAAGTGTGTAAGCAATGTTTTTACCGGTTTGTGAGCCCTGCCAGAGGAGTAAAGAGCCATCTTTTCTACCAGCCGGATACCTTTTCAACCGATCGATGTTTCCACTCAAACTTTTAGGGGCGAAGCTTCTTAAAGTGGCACCCGTTCGTTAATCGTAGTAGACCTATTCGTAGTCGTAGTTTGTAACCAGTACACTCACCCGTTTGTGAGCCCTTTCTGCGCCGTAAACAGCCATCTTCTCTACCATCTGGATACCTTTTCAACTGATCGAGGTTTCCACTAATTCTTTTAGGGAAGAAGCTCCTTAAAGTGGCACCTGTTCGTTCCTCGTAGTAGTCATAGTCGTAGTCGTAGTGTGCAAGTAGTATACTTGCCCATTTGTGAGCCCTGCATGTGCCATAAAGAGCCATGTTCTCTACAAACCGGATATCTTTTCAAACGATCGAGGTTTCCACTCAACCTTTTAGGGGCGACGCTCCTTAAAGCGGCACCCGTTCGTTCCTCGTAGTAGTCCTAGTCGTAGTCGTAGTGTGTACCCAGTATACGTTTTGTTTTGGCGCCCTCCCAGCGCCGTAAAGAGTCATTTTCTCTACCAGCTGGATACCTTTTCAATCGATTGATATTTCCGCTCAACCATTTAGCGGCGAAGCTCCTTAAAGTGGCACCCGTTCGTTCCTCGTAGTATTTCTAGTCGTAGTCGAAGTGTGCAACTAGTATACCTACCCGTTTTTGAGCTCTCCCAGCGCCGTAAAGACCCATTTTCTCTACCAGCCGGATACCTTTTCAACCGATTGATATTTTCACTCATCCTTTTATTTATTTATTTATTTATTTATTTATTTATTTAAATACTCTCAATGCCATTTGCGGCGTTACAGAGAGGAGTGGTTACAAGTTAGAGATGGCAGTCTTGAATGATGCATGATCAGGGTTGCTGGCGATGGAGGCAGGAAGGTGGTTCCATTCGGATGAAGTCTTCGGCACGTAGGAGTGGAAGTATATGTTGGTATGGCAGAGTGGCACATGGACTTTGAAGTTATGGTCGATGCGAGATGAAACGTAAGAAGGTGACGAGAACAATGTGCCCTTTATTTCAGGATTCATAAAAAAAATTTTGTGAAAGAGACAGAGTCGGGCCTGTTTCCTCCTGTTAGAAAGGGTAGGAAGGTCTAGAGAATTTTTAATTGATGAGATGCTAGCGGTACGGGAGTAATTAGCGACAATGAAGCGAGCTGAGCGATTTTGGATGGCTTCCAGTGCATTAACAAGTGAACAAGAATGAGGATCCCAGATTGATGAGGCGTATTCGAGTTTAAATCTGACTAGTGTTTTATAAAGAAGAAGTTTTAATGAAACAGGTGCTAATGAAAAGTTACGGCGCAAGAAGCCGAGAGTGCGGTTAGCATTGTTAATCACATAACTGACATGATTATTCCATGTTAAATTGTTATCTATGTGAACACCAAGATATTTGTAAGTATTGACAGACGACAACAGAAAATTAGAAATTGAATAAACAGGGCTAGTGCAGTCAGTACTTCCTCGAGAGATCCTCATTATTTTGCACTTGCCAATATTTAGTTTCATTGACCAGAGTGAGCACCAAGATGTAATGTTGTCAAGATCAGATTGAAGTAGTGATGAATCATGAGAGTTAGTTATTATGCGGTAGATGACACAATCGTCGGCAAATAGCCTGATTGTTGATGTAATGCTGGATGGAAGGTCATTAATATAAATTAGAAAGAGTAAGGGTCCAAGGACAGAACCTTGCGGCACACCAGAGATTACTGAACAATTGCGTGAGTCATGATCGTTAGCTGTTACATGTTGGGTTCTGTTAGATAAGAAGCATTCGATCCATCGTAATGTGTTTGAGTCAATATTTAGCATGCTTAGTTTTAGTAGGAGTAAACGGTGAGAAACGGTGTCAAAAGCTTTTTGAAAATCAAGGAAAATGCAATCGATAATGGAGCCAGTGTCAGAAGCTGAAAATAAGTCGTTGGTGAAGAGAAGTAGTTGGGTTTCACATGAGTAGTGTTTCCTAAAACCATGCTGACTGTTGTGAAAGAAGTTATTTTCTTCGAGAAATATAATTAAGTTAGAATAGATTATGTGTTCGAGAAGCTTACATGGAATACTAGTCAAAGTGATGGGCCTGTAGTTAGAAGGATTAGATGAGTCACCTGGTTTAGGCACAGGAACCACCTTCCCCGCCTTCAAGTCACTGGGCAATGAGGCATTTTGTAATGACTGTGAAAAGAGCTGTGAAAAAATGACTGAACAATAAGTGGGCGAATCGTCACTTATTTCACGGGCGAATCGTCAAAGCGGCACCCATTCGTTCATCGAAGTAGTCCTAGTCGTAGTCGTAGCATCTACTCAGTGTACTTACCAGTTTGATAGCCCTGCCAGTGCCATAAAGACCCATCTTCTCTGCCAGCCGGATACGTTTTCAACCGATTGATGTTTCCACTCATCCTTTTAAAGGCGAAGCTTCTTAAAGCGGCACCCATTCGTTCATGGTAGTAGTCCTAGTCGTAGTCGTAGCATCTAACCAGTGTACTTACCCGTTTGATAGCCCTGCCAGTGCCGTAAACAGCCATCTTCTCTACCAGCTGGATACCTTTTCAACCGATCGAGGTTTCCACCCAACCTTATAGGGGCGAAGCTCCTTAAAGCGGCACTTGTTCGTTCATCGTAGCAGTCCTAGTCGTAGTTATAA
Source organism: Rhipicephalus microplus (assembly GCF_043290135.1). Lineage (NCBI taxonomy): Eukaryota > Metazoa > Arthropoda > Arachnida > Ixodida > Ixodidae > Rhipicephalus > Rhipicephalus microplus. The sequence goes on from NW_027464628.1 coordinate 1,589,561, forward strand.
TGTCTAACCAAACTACTTACCTGTTTTTGAGCCCTGCCAGTGCCGTAAAGAGCCATCTTCTCTACCAGACGGATACCTTTTCAACCGATCGATGTTTCCACTCAACCTTTCAGGGGAGAAGCTTCTTAAAGCGGCACCCATTCGTTCATCGTAGTACTACTAGTCGTAGTCGTAGGGTCTAACAAGTGTACTTACCCGTTTCTAAGCCCTGCCAGTGCCGTAAATAGCCATCTTCTCTACCAGCTGGATACCTTTTCAACCGATCGAGGTTTCCACTCAACATTTAGGGGCGGAGCTCCTTAGAGCGGCACCCATTCGTTCATCATAGAAGTCTTAGTCGTAGTCGTAGAGTGTCACCAGTGTACTGACCCGTTTGTGAGCCCTGCCAATGCCGTAAACAGCCATCTTCTCTACAGGAAGGATACCTTTTCAACCGTTCGAGGTTTTCACTCAACCTATTAGGGGCGAAGCTCCTTAAAGCGCCAACCGTTCGTCCCTCGTAGTAGTCCTATTCATAGTCGTAGTGTGTAACCAGCATACTTACCCGCTTTTGAGCCCTGTCAGCGCCACAAAGAGTCATTTTCTCTACCAGCCGGATACCTTTTCAACCGATTGATGTTTCTACTCATACTTTTAGGGGCGAAGCTCCTTGAAGTTGCACCCGTTCGTTCCTCGTAGTATTCCTAGTCATAGTGAAAGTGTGCAACTAGTACAGTTTTCGTTTTTGAGCCCTCCCAGCGCCGTAAGGAGCCATCTTCTCTACCAACAGGATACTTTTTCAACCGACGGAGGTTTCCATACAACCTTTTAGGGGCGAAGCTCCTTAAAGCGGCACCTGTTCGTTCATCGCAGTAGTCCTAGTCGTAGTCGTAGTGTGGAAGTAGTATACTTGTCCGTTTGTTAACCCTGCCAGCGCCGTAAAGAGCCATCTTCTCTACCAGCCGGACACCTTTTCAACCGATCGAGGTTTTCACTCATCCTTTTAGAGCGAAGCTTCCTAAAGCGGCACCCATCCGTTCATTGTAGTAGTCCTAGTCGTAGTCGTAGTGTCTAACCAGTGTACTTACCCGTTTGTGAGCCCTGCCAGTGCCATAAACAGCCATCTTCTCTACCAGCTGGATACCTTTTCAACCGAGCGAGGTTTCCACGCAACCTTTTAGGGGCGGAGCTCCTTAGAGCGGCACCGATTCGTTCATCATAGAAGTCCTAGTCGTAGTCGTAGAGTGTCACCAGGGTATTTACCCGTTTTTGAGCCCTGCCAGCGCCGTAAAGAGCCATCTTCTCTACCAGCCGGATACTTTTTCAACCGATCGAGGTTTCAACTCAACCTTTTTGGGGCGAAGCTCCTTAGAGTGGCACGGGTTCGTTCATCGTAGTAGACCTAGTCGTAGTCGTAGTTTGTAACCAGTACACTCACCCGTTTGATAGCCCTGCCAGTGCCATACAGAAACATCTTCTCTGCCAGCCGGATACCTTTTCAACCGATGGAGGTTTTCACTCATCCTTTCAGGGGCGAAGCTTCTTAAAGCGGCACCTATTCGTTCATCGTAGTACTCCTAGTCGTAGTCGTAGTGTCTAATCGGTGTACTTACCCGTTTGTGAGCCCTGCCAGTGCCGTAAACAGCCATCTTCTCTACCATCTGGATACACTTTCAACCGATCGAGGTTTCCACTCATCCTTTTAAAGGCGAAGCTTCTTAAAGCGGCACCCCTTCGTTCATCGTAGTAGTTCAAGTCGTAGTCATAGTGTGTGACCAGTGTTTTTACCCGTTTGTGAGTCCTGCCAGTGCCGTAAGGAGCCATCTTCTCTACAAACCGGATACCTTTTCAACCGGTCGAAGTTTTTACTCAACCTTTGATGGGGAAGCTCCTTAAACGGCATTTGTTCGTTCCTTGTAGTAGTCCTAGTCGTAGTCGTAGTGTGTAACCAGTATACCTTCCGTTTTTGAGGTCTCCCAGCGCCGTAAAGACCCATCTTCTCTGCCAGCCGGATACGTTTTCAACCGATTGATGTTTCCACTCATCCTTTTAAAGGCGAAGCTTCTTAAAGCGGCACCCCTTCGTTCATCGTAGTAGTTCAAGTCGTAGTCATAGTGTGTGACCAGTGTTTTTACCCGTTTGTGAGTCCTGCCAGTGCCGTAAGGAGCCATCTTCTCTACAAACCGGATACCTTTTCAACCGGTCGAAGTTTTTACTCAACCTTTGATGGGGAAGCTCCTTAAACGGCATTTGTTCGTTCCTTGTAGTAGTCCTAGTCGTAGTCGTAGTGTGTAACCAGTATACTTTCCGTTTTTGAGGTCTCCCAGCGCCGTAAAGACCCATCTTCTCTGCCAGCCGGATACGTTTTCAACCGACTGATGTTTCCACTCATCTTTTTAGGGGCGAATGTTCTTAAAGCGGCACCCATTCGTTCATGGTAGTAGTCCTAGTCGTAGTCGAAGCATCTAACCAGTGTACTTACCCGTTTGATAGCCCTGCCAGTGCCGTAAACAGCCATCTTCTCTACCAGCTGGATACCTTTTCAACCGATCGAGGTTTCCACCCAACCTTTTAGGGGCGAAGCTCCTTAAAGCGGCACTTGTTCGTTCATCGTAGCAGTCCTAGTCGTAGTTATAATGTCTAACCAAACTACTTACCTGTTTTTGAGCCCTGCCAGTGCCGTAAAGAGCCATCTTCTCTACCAGACGGATACCTTTTCAACCGATCAATATTTCCACTCAACCTCTCAGGGGAGAAGCTTCTTAAAGCGGCACCCATTCGTTCATCGTAGTACTCCTAGTCGTAGTCGTAGGGTCTAACAAGTGTACTTACCCGTTTCTCAGCCCTGCCAGTGCCGTAAATAGCCATCTTCTCTACCAGCTGGATACCTTTTCAACCGATCGAGGTTTCCACTCAACATTTAGGGGCGGAGCTCCTTAGAGCGGCACCCATTCGTTCACCTTAGAAGTCTTAGTCGTAGTCGTAGAGTGTCACCAGTGTACTTACCCGTTTGTGAGCCCTGCCAATGCCGTAAACAGCCATCTTCTTTACAGGAAGGATACCTTTTCAACCGTTCGAGGTTTTCACTCAACCTATTAGGGGCGAAGCTCCTTAAAGCGCCAACCGTTCGTCCCTCGTAGTAGTCCTAGTCATAGTCGTAGTGTGTAACCAGCATACTTACCCGCTTTTGAGCCCTGTCAGCGCCGCAAAGAGTCATTTTCTCTACCAGCCGGATACCTTTTCAACCTATCGATGTTTTCACACAACCTTTTAGGGGCTAAGCTCCTTAAAGTGGCAGCTGTTCGTTCATCGTAGTAGTCCTAGTCGTAGTCGTAGTCATACTGTTTAACCAGTGTTTTTACCCTATTGTGAGCCCTACCAGTGCCATAAAGAGCCATCTTCTCTACCAGCCGGATACCTTTTCAACCGATCGAGGTTTCCACTCAACCTTTTAGGGGAGAAGCTTCTTAAAGCGGCACCCAATTTTTCATCGTGGTAGTCCTAGTCGTAGTCGCAGTGTCTAACAAGTGTACTTACCCGTTTGTAAGCCCTGCCAGTGCCGTAAATAGCCATCTCCTCTACCAGCCGGATACCTTTTCAATCGATTGATATTTCCACTCAACCATTTAGCGGCGAAGCTCCTTAAAGTAGCACCCGTTCTTTCTTCGTAGTATTCCTAGTCGTAGTCGAAGTGTGCAACTAGTATACCTACCCGTTTGTGAGCCCTGCCAGCGCCATAAAGACCCATCTTCTCTACCAGCTTGATAAGTTTTCAACCGATCGAGGTTTCCACTCATCCTTTTAGGAGCGAAGCTCCTTCAAGCGGCACCCATTCGTTCAGCGTAGTAGTCCAAGTCGTAGTCGAAGTGTGTAACCACTGATTTTGCCGGTTAGTGAGCCCTGCCAGAGCAGTAAAGAGCCATCTTCTCTACAAAACGGATACCTTTTCAACCAATCGAGGTTGCCACTCGACCTTTTAGGGGCGAAGCTTCTTAAAGCGGCACCCGTTCGTCCTTCGTAGCAGTCCTAGTCGTAGTCGTAGTGTGTAATCAGTATACTTTTTTGTTTTTTTAACCCCCCCGGCGCCGTAAAGAGCCATCTTCTCTACCAGCCGCATACCTTTTCAACATATCGATGTTTCCACTCAAACTTTTAGGGGCGAAGCTCCCTAAAGCGGCACCTGTTCGTTTATCGTAGTAGACCTAGTCATAGTCGTAGTTTGTAACCAGTACACTCACCAGTTTGATAGCCCTGCCAGTGCCATAAAGAACCATCTTCTCTACCAGCCGGATACCTCTTCAACCGATCGAGGTTTCCACCCATCGTTTCAGGGGCGAAGCTTCTTAAAGCGGCACCCATTCGTTCATCGTAGTAGTCCTAGTCGTAGTCGTAGTGTCTAACCAGTGTACTTACCCGTTTGTGAGCCCTGCCAGTGCCGTAAACAGCCATCTTCTCTACCATCTGGATACATTTTCAACCGATCGAGGTTTCCACTCATCCTTTTATGGGCGAAGCTCCTTAAAGCGGCACCCCTTCGTTCATCGTAGTAGTTCAAGTCGTAGTCATAGTGTGTGACCAGAGTTTTTACCCGTTTGTGAGTCCTGCCAGTGCCGTAAGGAGCCATCTTCTCTACAAACCGGATACCTTTTCAACCGGTCGAAGTTTTTATTCCACCTTTTAGGGGCGAAGCTCCTTAAACGGCACTCGTTCGTTCCTTGTAGTAGTCCTAGTCGTAGTCGTAGTGTGTAACCAGTATACTTTCCGTTTTTGAGCTCTCCCAGCGCCGTAAAGAGCCATCTTCTCTACCATCCGGATACCTTTTCAACCGATTGATGTTTCCACTCATCCTTTTAGGGGCGAATCGTCTTAAAGCGGCACCCATTGGTTCATCGTAGTAGTGCTAGTCGTAGTCGTAGCCTCTAACCAGTGTACTTACCCGTTTGATAGCCCTGCCAGTGCCATAAAGAGCCATCTTCTTTACCAGCCGGATACCTTTTCAACCGATCGAGGTTTCCACTCATCCTTTTAGAGCGAAGCTTCTTAAAGCGGCACCCATTCATTCATTGTAGTAGTCCTAGTCGTAGTCATAGTGTCTAACCAGTGTACTTACCAGTTCGTGAGCCCTGCCAGTGCCGTAAACAGCCATCTTCTCTACCATCCGGATACCTTTTCAACCGATTGATGTTTCCACTCATCCTTTTAGGGGCGAAGCTTTTTAAAGCGGCACTTGTTCGTTCATCGTAGCAGTCCTAGTCGTAGTTATAATGTCTAACCAAACTACTTACCTGTTTTTGAGCCCTGCCAGTGCCGTAAAGAGCCATCTTCTTTACCAGCCGGATACCTTTTCAACCGATCGAGGCTTCCACTCATCCTTTTAGAGCGAAGCTTCCTAAAGCGGCACCCATTCGTTCATTGTGGTAGTCCTAGTCGTAGCCGTAGTGTCTAACCAGTGTACTTGCCCGTTTGTGAGCGCTGCCAGTGCCGTAAACCGCCATCTTCTCTACCAGCTGGATACTTTTCCGACCGATCGAGGTTTACTCTCAACCTTTTAGGGGCGAAGCTCCTTAGAGCGGCACCCATTCGTTCATCATAGAAGTCTTAGTCGTAGTCGTAGAGTGTCACCAGTGTACTTACCCGTTTGTGAGCCCTGCCAATGCCGTAAACAGCCATCTTCTTTACAGGAAGGATACCTTTTCAACTGTTCGAGGTTTTCACTCAACCTATTAGGGGTGAAGGTCCTTAAAGTGCCAACCGTTCGTCCCTCGTAGTAGTCCTAGTCATAGTCGTAGTGTGTAACCAGCATACTTACCCGCTTTTGAGCCCTGTCCGCGCCGCAAAGAGTCATTTTCTCTACCAGCCGGATACCTTTTCAACCGATTGATGTTTCTACTCATACTTTTAGGGGCGAAGCTCCTTGAGGTTGCACCCGTTCGTTCCTCGTAGTATTCCTAGTCATATTGAAAGCGTGCAACTAGTACAGTTTTCGTTTTTGAGCCCTCCCAGAACCTTAAGGAGCCATCTTCTCTACCAACCGGATACTTTTTCAACCGATGGAGGTTTCCATACAACCTTTTAGGGGCGAAGCTCCTTAAAGCGGCACCTGTTCGTTCATCGCAGTAGTCCTAGTCGTAGTCGTAGTGTGGAAGTAGTATACTTGTCCGTTTGTGAACCCTGCCAGCGCCGTAAAGAGCCATCTTCTTTACCAGCTGGACACCTTTTCAACCGATCGAGGTTTTCACTCATCCTTTTAGAGCGAAGCTTCCTAAAGCGGCACCCATCCGTTCATTGTAGTAGTCCTAATCGTAGTCGTAGTGTCTAACCAGTGTACTTACCCGTTTGTGAGCCCTGCCAGTGCCATAAACAGCCATCTTCTCTACCAGCTGGATACCTTTTCAACCGACCGAGGTTTCCACGCAACCTTTTAGGGGCTAAGCTCCTTAAAGCGGCAACCGTTCGTTCATCGCAGTAGTCCCAGTCGTAGTCGTAGTGTGTAACCAGTATACTTACCCGTTTTTGAGCCCTGCCAGCGCCGTAAAGAGCCATCTTCTCTACCAGCCGGATACTTTTTCAACCGATCGAGGTTTCAACTCAACCTTTTTGGGGCGAAGCTTCTTAGAGTGGCACGGGTTCGTTGCTCTTAGTAGTCCTAGTCGTAGTTGTAGTGTGTAACCAGTATACTTACCCGTTTGTGAGCCCTGCCACCGCCGTAAAGAGCCATCTTCTCTACCAGGCGGACAATTTTTCAACCGATCGATGTTTCTACTCAACCTTTTAGGGACCAAGCTTCTTAAAGCGGCACCCGTTCGTTCCTCGTAGTAGTCCTAGTCCTCGTCGTAGTGTGTAACCAGTATACGTTTTATTTTGGAGCCCTCCCAGCGCTGTAAAGAGTCATCTTTTCTACCAGCCGGATACCTTCGTCAATCGATTAATATTTTCACTCAACCTTTTTGCGGCGAAGCTCTTTACAGTGACACCCGTTCGTTCTTCGTAGTATTCCTAGTCGTAGTCGAAGTGTGCAACTAGTATACTTACCCGCTTGTGAGCCCTACCAGCGCCATAAAGACCCGTCTTCTCTACCGGCCGGATAAGTTTTCTACCGATCGAGGTTTCCACTCATCCTTTTAGGGGCGAAGCTCCTTAAAGCGGCACCCATTCGTTCATCGTAGTAGTCAAAGTCGTAGTCGAAGTGTGTAACCAGTGTTTTTACCGGTTTGTGAGCTCTGCCAGTGCAGTAAAGAGCCATCTTCTCTACAAAGCGGATACCTTTTCAACCAATCGAGGTTCCTACTCGACCTCTTAGGGGCGAAGCTTCTTAAAGCGGCACCCGTTCGTCCTTCGTAGCAGTCCTAGTCCTAGTCGTAGTGTGTAACGAGTATACTTTTTTGTTTTTGAGCCCTGTCAGCGCCGTAAAGAGTCATCTTCTCTACCAGCCGGATACCTTTTCAACCGATCGAGGTTTCCACTCAACATTTATGGGCGAAGCTCCTTAAAGTGGCACCCATTCGTTCATCATAGTAGTCCCAGTCGTAGTCGAAGAGTGTCACCAGTGTACTTACCCGTTTGTGAGCCCTGTCAGTGCCGTAAAGAGCCATCTTCTCTACATGAAGGATACCTTTTCAACCGATCGAGGTTTTCACTCAACCTTTTAGGAGCCCAGCTCCTTGAAGCAGCAACCGTTTCTCCCTCGTAGTAGTCCTAGTCATAGTCGTACTGTGTAACCAGCATACTTACCCGTTTTGGAGCCCTGCCAGCACCGTAAAGGGTCATCTTCTCTACCAGCCGGATACCTTTTCAGCCGATTGATGTTTTTACTCAACCTTTTAGGGGCGAAGCTCCTTAAAGCGGCACCTGTTCGTTTCTTGTAGTAGTCCTAGTCGTAGTCGTAGTGTGTAAATAGTATACTTTTCGTTTTTGAGCTCTCCATGCGCCATAAAGAGCCATCTTCTCTACCAGCCGGATACCGTTTCAACTGATTGATGTTTCTACTCAACCTTTTAGTGGCGAAGCTCCTTAAAGTGGCACCCGTTCGTTCCTCGTAGTAGTCCTAGTCGTTGTCGTAGTGTATAACCAGTATACGTTTTGTTTTGGAGCCCTCCCAGCGCCGTAAAGGGTCATTCTCTCTACCAGCCGCATACCTTTTCAATCGATTGATGTTTCCACTCAACAATTTAGCGGCGAAGCTCCTCAAAGTGGCACCCGTTCATTCCTCGTAGTAGTCCTAGTCGTAGTCGTAGTATCTAACCAGTGTTCTTACCCGCTTGATAGCCTTCCCAGTGCCATAAAGAGCCATCTTCTCTACCAGCCGGATACCTTTTCAACCGATCGAGGTTTTCACTCATCCTTTTAGAGCGAAGCTTTCTAAAGCGGCACACATTCGTTCATTGTGGTAGTCCTAGTCGTAGTCGTAGTGTCTAACTAGTCTACTTACCTGTTTTTGAGTCCTGCCAGTGCCGTAAAGAGCCATCTTCTCTACCAGCCGGATACCTTTTCAACCGATCGATGTTTCCACTCAACCTTTGAGGGGCAAGGCTCCTTAAAGCTGCACCCATTCGTTCATCGCAGTAGTCCTAGTCGTAGTCGTAGTCGTACTGTATTACAAGTTTTTTACCCTATTGTGAGCCCTACCAGTGCCACAAAGAGCCATCTTCTCTACGAGCCGGATACCTTTTCAACCGATCAAGGTTTCCACTCATCCTTTTAGGGGAGAAGCTTCATAAAGCGGCACCCTATCGTTCATCGTAGTAGTACTTGTCGTAGCCGTAGTGTCTAACAAGTGTACTTACCCGTTTGTAAGCCCTCCCAATGCCGTAAACAGCCATCTTCTCTACCAGCTGGATACCTTTTCAACCGATCGAGGTTTCCACTCAACATTTAGGGGCGAAGCTCTTTAAAGCGGCACCCATTCGTTCATCATAGTAGTCCTAGTCGTAGTCGAAGAGTGTCACCAGTGTACTTACCCGTTTGTGAGCCCTGTCAGTGCCGTAAAGAGCCATGTTCTCTACATGAAAGATACCTTTTCAACTGATCGAGGCTTTCACTCCACCTTTTAGGAGCTCAGCTCCTTAAAGCGGCAACTGTTTGTCCCTCGTAGTAGTCCTAAACATAGTCGTACTGTGTAACCAGCATACTTACCCGTTTTTGAGCCCTGCCAGCGCCGTAAAGGATCATATTCTCGACCAGCCGGATACCTTTTCAGCCGATCGATGTTTGTACTCAACCTTTTAGGGGCGAAGCTCCTTGAAGCGGCACCCGTTCGTTTCTTGTTGTAGTCCTAGTCGTAGTCGTAGTGGGCAACTAGTATACTTTTCGTTTTTGAGCCCTCCCAGCGCCATAAAGAGCCATCTTTTCTACCAGCCGGATACCTTTTCAACCGATCAAGGTTTCCACTCATCGTTTTAGGGGCGAAGCTCCTTAAAGTGGCACCTATTCGTTCAACGTAGTAGTCCTAGTCGTAGTCGTAGTGTGTAACCAGTGTATTTACCCGTTTTTGAGCCCTGCCAGTGCCGTAAGGAGCCATCTTCTCTACCAGCCGGATACCTTTTTAACCGATTGAGGTTTCCACTTGACCTTTTAGGGGCGAACCTTCTTAAAGCGGCACCCGTTCGTCCCTCGTAGTAGTCCTAGTCGTAGTCGTAGTCGTAGTGTGAAACCAGTATATTTACCCGTTTGTGAGCCCTGCCAGCGCCGTAAAGAGCCATCTTCCCTAACAGCCGGATACCTCTTCAACTGATCGAGGGTTTCCCTCAACATTTTAGGGGCGAAGCACCTTAAAGCGGTACCTGTTTGGTGATCGTAGTAGTGCCAGTCGTAGTCGCAGTGTGTATACAGTACACTTACCCGTTTGTAAGTCCTGCCAATGCCGTAAACAGCCATCTTCTCTACCAGCTGGATACCTTTTCAACCGATCGAGGTTTCCACTCAACATTTAGGGGCGACGCTCCTTAAAGCGGCACCCATTCGTTCATCATAGTAGTCCTAGTCGTAGTCGAAGAGTGTCACCAGTGTACTTACCCGTTTGCGAGCCCTGCCAGTGCCGTAAAGAGCCATTTTCTCTACAAGAAGGATACCTTTTCAACCGATCGAGGTTTACACTCAACCTTTTAGGAGCCCAGCTCCTTAAAGCGGCAACCGTTTGTCCCTCGTAGTAGTCCTAGCCATATTCGTACTGTGTAACCAGCATACTTACCCGTTTTTGAGCCATACCAGCGCCGTTAAGGGTCATCTTCTCTACCAGCCGGATACCTTTTCAGCCAATCGATGTTTTTACTCGACCTTTTAGGGGCGAAGCTCCTTAAAGCGGCACCCGTTCGTCCCTCGTAGTAGCCCTAGTCGTAGTCGTAGTGTGTAACCAGCATACTTTCCCGTTTGTGAGCCCTGCCAGCGCCGTAAAGTGTCATCTTCTCTACCAGCATCATTCGTTTTCAACCGATCGATGCTTCTATTCAACATTTTAGGGGCGAAGCTCCTTCAAGCGGCACCCGTTCATTCCTCGTAGAATTCCTAGTCGTAGTCGAAGTGTAAAACTAGTATACTTACCCGTTTGTGAGCCCTGCCAGCGCATTAATGAGCCTTCTCTCTAACAGCCGGATAACTTTTCAACCGATCAAGGTTTCTACTCATCCTTTTAGGGGCGAAGCTCCTTAAACCGGCACCCATTCGTTCATCGTAGTAGTCCTAGTCATAGTCGTACTGTGTAACCAGCATACTTACCCGTTTTTGAGCCCTACCAGCGCCGTAAAGGGTAATCTTCTCTACCAGCCGGATACCTTTTCAGCCGATCGATGTTTTTACTCAACCTTTTAGGGGCGAAGCTCCTTGAAGCGGCACCCGTTCGTTTCTTGTTGTAGTCCTAGTCGTAGTCGTAGTGGGCAACTAGTATACTTTTCGTTTTTGAGCCCTCCCAGCGCCATAAAGAGCCATCTTTTCTACCAGCCGGATACCTTTTCAACCGATCAAGGTTTCCACTCATCGTTTTAGGGGCGAAGCTCCTTAAAGCGGCACCTATTCGTTCACCGTAGTAGTCCTAGTCGTAGTCGAAGTGTGTAACCAGTGTATTTACCCGTTTTTGAGCCCTGCCAGTGCCGTAAGGAGCCATCTTCTCTACCAGCCGGATACCTTTTTAACCGATTGAGGTTTCCACTTGACCTTTTAGGGGCGAACCTTCTTAAAGCGGCACCCGTTCGTCCCTCGTAGTAGTCCTAGTCGTAGTCGTAGTGTGAAACCAGTATACTTACCCGTTTGTGAGCCCTGCCAGCGCCGTAAAGAGCCATCTTCCCTAACAGCCGGATACCTTTTCAACTGATCGAGGGTTTCCCTCAACATTTTAGGGGCGAAGCACCTTAAAGCGCTACCTGTTTGGTGATCGTAGTAGTGCCAGTCGTAGTCGCAGTGTGTAAACAGTACACTTACCCGTTTGTAAGTCCTGCCAATGCCGTAAACAGCCATCTTATCTACCAGCTGGATACCTTTTCAACCGATCGAGGTTTCCACTCAACATTTAGGGGCGACGCTCCTTAAAGCGGCACCCATTCGTTCATCATAGTAGTCCTAGTCGTAGTCGAAGAGTGTCACCAGTGTACTTACCCGTTTGCGAGCCCTGGCAGTGCCGTAAAGAGCCAATTTCTCTACAAGAAGGATACCTTTTCAACCGATCGAGGTTTACACTCAACCTTTTAGGAGCCCAGCTCCTTAAAGCGGCAACCGTTTGTCCCTCGTAGTAGTCCTAGTCATATTCGTACTGTGTAACCAGCATACTTTCCCGTTTTTGAGCCATACCAGCGCCGTTAAGGGTCATTTTCTCTACCAGCCGGATACCTTTTCAGCCAATCGATGTTTTTACTCGACCTTTAGGGGCGAAGCTCCTTAAAGCGGCACCCGTTCGTCCCTCGTAGTAGTCCTAGTCGTAGTCGTAGTGTGTAACCAGCATACTTTCCCGTTTGTGAGCCCTGCCAGCGCCGTAAAGTGTCATCTTCTCTACCAGCAACATTCGTTTTCAACCGATCGATGCTTCTATTCAACATTTTAGGGGCGAAGCTCCTTCAAGCGGCACCCGTTCATTCCTCGTAGAATTCCTAGTCGTAGTCGAAGTGTGCAACTAGTATACTTACCCGTTTGTGAGCCCTGCCAGCGCATTAAAGAGCCATCTTCTCTAACAGCCGGATAACTTTTCAACTGATCAAGGTTTCTACTCATCCTTTTAGGGGCGAAGCTCCTTAAACCGGCACCCATTCGTTCATCGTAGTAGTCCTAGTCGTAGTCGTAGTGTGTAACCAGGGTTTTTACCCATTTGTGAGCCCTGCCAGTGCCGTAAGGAGCCATCTTCTCTACCAGCCGGATACCTTTTCAACCGATTGAGGTTTCCACTTGACCTTTGAGGGGCGAAGCTCCTTAAAGCGGCAACCGTTTGTCCCTCGTAGTAGTCCTAGTCATAGTCGTACTGTGTAACCAGCATACTTACCCGTTTTTGAGCCCTACCAGCGCCGTAAAGGGTAATCTTCTCTACCAGCCGGATACCTTTTCAGCCGATCGATGTTTTTACTCAACCTTTTAAGGGCGAAGCTCCTTAAAGCGGCACCCGTTCGTCCCTCGTAGTAGTCCTAGTCGTAGTCGTAGTGTGTAACCAGCATACTTTCCCGTTTGTGAGCCCTGCCAGCGCCGTAAAGTGTCATCATCTCTACCAGCTAGATTCGTTTTCAACCGATCGATGCTTCTATTCAACATTTTAGGGGCGAAGCTCCATCAAGCGGCACCCGTTCATTCCTCGTAGAATTCCTAGTCGTAGTCGAAGTGTGCAACTAGTATACTTACCCGTTTGTGAGTCCTGCCAGCGCCGTAAACAGCCATCTTCTCTACCAGCTGGATACCTTTTCAACCGATCGAGGTTTCCACTCAACATTTAGGGGCGACGCTCCTTAAAGCGGCACCCATTCGTTCATCATAGTAGTCCCAGTCGTAGTCGAAGAGTGTCACCAGTGTACTTACCCGTTTGCGAGCCCTGCCAGTGCCGTAAAGAGCCATTTTCTCTACAAGAAGGATACCTTTTTAACCGATCGAGGTTTACACTCAACCTTTTAGGAGCCCAGCTCCTTAAAGCGGCAACCGTTTGTCCCTCGTAGTAGTCCTAGCCATATTCGTACTGTGTAACCAGCATACTTACCCGTTTTTGAGCCATACCAGCGCCGTTAAGGGTCATCTTCTCTACCAGCCGGATACCTTTTCAGCCAATCGATCTTTTTACTCGACCTTTTAGGGGCGAAGCTCCTTAAAGCGGCACCCGTTCGTCCCTCGTAGTAGCCCTAGTCGTAGTCGTAGTGTGTAACCAGCATACTTTCCCGTTTGTGAGCCCTGCCAGCGCCGTAAAGTGTCATCTTCTCTACCATCATCATTCGTTTTCAACCGATCGATGCTTCTATTCAACATTTTAGGGGCGAAGCTCCTTCAAGCGGCACCCGTTCATTCCTCGTAGAATTCCTAGTCGTAGTCGAAGTGTAAAACTAGTATACTTACCCGTTTGTGAGCCCTGCCAGCGCATTAATGAGCCTTCTCTCTAACAGCCGGATAACTTTTCAACCGATCAAGGTTTCTACTCATCCTTTTAGGGGCGAAGCTCCTTAAACCGGCACCCATTCGTTCATCGTAGTAGTCCTAGTCATAGTCGTACTGTGTAACCAGCATACGTACCCGTTTTTGAGCCCTACCAGCGCCGTAAAGGGTAATCTTCTCTACCAGCCGGATACCTTTTCAGCCGATCGATGTTTTTACTCAACCTTTTAGGGGCGAAGCTCCTTGAAGCGGCACCCGTTCGTTTCTTGTTGTAGTCCTAGTCGTAGTCGTAGTGGGCAACTAGTATACTTTTCGTTTTTGAGCCCTCCCAGCGCCATAAAGAGCCATCTTTTCTACCAGCCGGATACCTTTTCAACCGATCAAGGTTTCCACTCATCGTTTTAGGGGCGAAGCTCCTTAAAGCGGCACCTATTCGTTCACCGTAGTAGTCCCAGTCGTAGTCGTAGTGTGTAACCAGTGTATTTACCAGTTTTTGAGCCCTGCCAGTGCCGTAAGGAGCCATCTTCTCTACCAGCCGGATACCTTTTTAACCGATTGAGGTTTCCACTTGACCTTTTAGGGGCGAACCTTCTTAAAGCGGCACCCGTTCGTCCCTCGTAGTAGTCCTAGTCGTAGTCGTAGTGTGAAACCAGTATACTTACCCGTTTGTGAGCCCTGCCAGCGCCGTAAAGAGCCATCTTCCCTAACAGCCGGATACCTTTTCAACTGATCGAGGGTTTCCCTCAACATTTTAGGGGCGAAGCACCTTAAAGCGCTACCTGTTTGGTGATCGTAGTAGTGCCAGTCGTAGTCGCAGTGTGTAAACAGTACACTTACCCGTTTGTAAGTCCTGCCAATGCCGTAAACAGCCATCTTATCTACCAGCTGGATACCTTTTCAACCGATCGAGGTTTCCACTCAACATTTAGGGGCGACGCTCCTTAAAGCGGCACCCATTCGTTCATCATAGTAGTCCTAGTCGTAGTCGAAGAGTGTCACCAGTGTACTTACCCGTTTGCGAGCCCTGGCAGTGCCGTAAAGAGCCAATTTCTCTACAAGAAGGATACCTTTTCAACCGATCGAGGTTTACACTCAACCTTTTAGGAGCCCAGCTCCTTAAAGCGGCAACCGTTTGTCCCTCGTAGTAGTCCTAGTCATATTCGTACTGTGTAACCAGCATACTTTCCCGTTTTTGAGCCATACCAGCGCCGTTAAGGGTCATTTTCTCTACCAGGCGGATACCTTTTCAGCCAATCGATGTTTTTACTCGACCTTTAGGGGCGAAGCTCCTTAAAGCGGCACCCGTTCGTCCCTCGTAGTAGTCCTAGTCGTAGTCGTAGTGTGTAACCAGCATACTTTCCCGTTTGTGAGCCCTGCCAGCGCCGTAAAGTGTCATCTTCTCTACCAGCAACATTCGTTTTCAACCGATCGATGCTTCTATTCAACATTTTAGGGGCGAAGCTCCTTCAAGCGGCACCCGTTCATACCTCGTAGAATTCCTAGTCGTAGTCGAAGTGTGCAACTAGTATACTTACCCGTTTGTGAGCCCTGCCAGCGCATTAAAGAGCCATCTTCTCTAACAGCCGGATAACTTTTCAACTGATCAAGGTTTCTACTCATCCTTTTAGGGGCGAAGCTCCTTAAACCGGCACCCATTCGTTCATCGTAGTAGTCCTAGTCGTAGTCGTAGTGTGTAACCAGGGTTTTTACCCATTTGTGAGCCCTGCCAGTGCCGTAAGGAGCCATCTTCTCTACCAGCCGGATACCTTTTCAACTGATTGAGGTTTCCACTTGACCTTTTAGGGGCGAAGCTCCTTAAAGCGGCAACCGTTTGTCCCTCGTAGTAGTCCTAGTCATAGTCGTACTGTGTAACCAGCATACTTACCCGTTTTTGAGCCCTACCAGCGCCGTAAAGGGTAATCTTCTCTACCAGCCGGATACCTTTTCAGCCGATCGATGTTTTTACTCAACCTTTTAAGGGCGAAGCTCCTTAAAGCGGCACCCGTTCGTCCCTCGTAGTAGTCCTAGTCGTAGTCGTAGTGTGTAACCAGCATACTTTCCCGTTTGTGAGCCCTGCCAGCGCCGTAAAGTGTCATCATCTCTACCAGCTAGATTCGTTTTCAACCGATCGATGCTTCTATTCAACATTTTAGGGGCGAAGCTCCTTCAAGCGGCACCCGTTCATTCCTCGTAGAATTCCTAGTCGTAGTCGAAGTGTGCAACTAGTATACTTACCCGTTTGTGAGTCCTGCCAGCGCCGTAAAGAGCCATCTTCTCTAACAGCCGGATACCTTTTCAACTTATCGAGGGTTTCCCTCAACATTTTAGGGGCGAAGCACCTTAAAGCGGTACCCGTTTGGTGATCGTAATAGTGCCAGTCATAGTCGCAGTGTGTAACCAGTACACTTACCCGTTTGTGAGCCCTGCCAGTGCCGTAAAGAGCCATGTTTTCTAACAGCCGGATACCTTTTAAACCAATCTAGGTTTCCACTCAACCTTTTAGGGGCGAAGCTACTTAAAGAGGCACCTGTTCGTCCCTCGTAGTAGTCCTAGTCATAGTCGTAGTGTGTAACCAGTACACTTACCCGTTTGTGAGCCCTGCCAGTGCTGTAAAGAGCCATCTTCTCTACCAGCCGGACACCTTTTCAACTGATCGATGTTTCCACTCAACCTTTTAGGAGCGAAGCTCTTTAAAGCGGCACCCGTTCTTACATACGTAAACACACACACGTGTGTTTACGTATGTGTGCAAGTGTGTCTATATGTGTGCATGTGTTTGTATGTGTGTGCTTGTGTATGTATGTGTGTATGTATGTGTGTATGTGTGTATGTATGTGTGTATGTATGTGTCTATGTATGTGTGTATGTATATGTGTGTGCATAAGTGTATGTATGTGTGTGTATGTGTGTGTATGTATGTGCGTATGTGTGTATGTATATATGTGTGTATGTATGTGTATCTGTGTATTTATGTGTGCATGTGTGTATGTATGTATGTGTGTATGTGTGTGTGTATGTATGTATGTATGTGTGTATATATATGTATATGTGAATGTATGTGTGTATGTGTGTAAGTATGTGTGTTGATTGATTGATTTGTGGGGTTTAACGTCCCAAAACCACGATATGATTATGAGAGACGTCGTAGTGGAGGGCTCCGAAAATATCGACCACCAGGGTTTTTTAACGTGCACCAAAATCTGAGCACACGGGCCTACAACGTTTCCGCCTCCTTCGGAAATGCAGCTGCCGCAGCCGGGAATCGAACCCGCGACCTGCGGGTAAGCAGCCGAGTACCTCAGCCACTAGACCACCGCGGCGGGGCTATGTATGTGTGTATGTGTATGTATGTGTGTATATGTATGTGTGCATGTATGTATATGTGTGCATATATGTGTGTATAAAGGCTTGTATGTGTGTATGTATGTGTGTGTATGTGTGAATGTATGTGTATGTGTGTGTGTATGTATATGTGTGTGTGTATGTATGTATGTATGTATGTATGTATGTATGTATGTATGTATGTATGTATGTATGTATGTGTGTGTGTGTTTGTGTGTTTGTATATGTGTACTCGTATGTGTGTATGTGTGTATGTCTGTATATATATATATATATTTGTAGAAATTGGCTTGAGCGGACAAACGTGCGAAAACTTTTATTACTCCTACGTTTCGACCGGGGTCCGGCCTTCGTCAGGGAATACATTGCAAACGTCAACGTGCTGCTTATATACATTGGGGGCCGCCAACACGTGTCTATTTAATATAAAATGTCACATATATGACAGTGGCAAACAAATCAACATGCGAAACAGCGCGATGTGATAATGACAGGACTATATCACGAAATGATGATATATGGTGAAGCCTGGGCAGCAAAAAAGGGCGTTTTTCACAGTCACGGAAAGGATCAACATAACAAGGGTGATTATGTACCACGAATGCATTTAACAATATTGCGTTATAACAACTCGATGAACCAACAAGAAACATAGGTAAACAACCAGCAACAATGCGCCAAAAGAATTAACAAAAAACAGGTGTAAAGCAACGAGAACTGCAATATAAAGAAAACATAGGTGAATTATGTGGCGACGGTGATTTGAAAAAAAAAACTTAGGAAAAAGTGAGATACATGGCAGTCATGAGAACGAAATATAACAGAATTGTGTGTAACAGGCTGAAAACTGATGAAAGCTGCAGACATGTGATAGGGAATTTAGCCTTGTCCGTGACATAGTGATCCCGTTGCTGAACATGCGCCCAGGAACGTGAGTTTTCCTGCGCTTTCGTTAATGCCGAATGACAGTGCTTTAAATTTGTAGATGAGAAATGATTCGCGTGCTTTCCGTTCGTGGTGAGACTTAAAACCACATTCTAATATGGTTGCTGTTAGGTTATCGATTGAATGTCCTGTCGCATTCAGGTGGATAGATAGGGGTAGGTTAGGAAAAGTTGTGGTTGTGACATGCGCCTTGTGGTTAATAAACCGCAGTCTGAATGGTGTCGCTGTCTGGCCTAAGTACTGAAGCATATATATATATATATATATATATATATATATATATATATATATATATATATATATATATATATATATATATATATATATATATATATATGTGTGTGTGTGTGTGTGTGTGTCTGTGTGTATGTGTGTATGTATGTGTGTGTATATGTATGAGTGTGTATGTATGCGTGTATGTGTGTATGTGTGTGTTTGTGTATATATGTATGTGTATGTATGTGTTTATGTGTATATATGTGTGTGTATGTGCGTAAGTATGTGTGTGCATGTATGTGTGTAGGTATTTGTATATGTGTGTGTATGTGTGTGTATGTATGTGCGTGTATGTATGTGTGTATGTGTGTGTATGTGTGTATGTATGTTTGTATGTATGTGTGTATGTGTGCATGCATGTGTATGTGTGTATGTATGTGTGTATGTATGTGTATATGTGTATGAGCGCATGTGTGTATGTATGTGTATATGTGTATGAGCGCATGTGTGTATGTATGTGTGTGTGTATGTGTGTGTAAGCATGTATGTGTGTGTATGTATTTGTGTGTATGTGTGCGTATGTATGTTTGTATGTGTGTATGTGTGCGTATGTATGTGTGTATGTGTGTATGTGTGTTGGTATATGTGTAGGTATGTGTGTATGGATGTATGTATGTGTATGTGTGTATGTGTATGTATGTGTGTATGGTTGTGTATGATTGTGTGTATGCTTGTGTGTATGTATGTGTGTATGTATGTGTGTAAATATGTGTGTGTATGTGTATGTATGTGTGTATGTGTGTATGTATGTATATGTGTGTATGTATGTATGTATGTGTGTATGAGTGTATGTATGTGTGTATGTATGTGTGTGCATATGCGTGTATGTGTGTATATATGTGTGGGTGTACCTATGTGTGTATGTATGTGTATGCATGTATGTATGTATGTGTGTGTATTTGTGTGTATGTGTGTATGTAAGTGTGTGTATGCATGTATGTGGGTATGTATGTATGTGTGTGTATGTGTGTATATGGGTATGTATGTGTGTGTGCAAGTGTGTATGTACGTATGTGTGTGCACGTGTGTGTATGCGTGTATGTGTGTATGAATGTATGTGTATGTATGTGTGTATCTATGTGTATGTATGTGTGTGTATGTATGTGTGTGTATGTAACTGTTTGTATGTGTATGTGTGTGTATGTATGTGTGAATGTCTGTATGTATGTGTGTATGATTGTGTATGTATGTGTGTATGTATTTTTTGTGTGTGCATGTATGTATGCATGTATATGTATGTGTACGTATGTATGTGTGTGTATGTATGTATATGTGTATGTGTTTATGTATGTGTGTATGTATGTATGTATTTATGTATGTATGTATGTATGTATGTATATGAGCGTATGTATGTATGTGTGTGTAGGTATGTGTGTATGCGTGTATGCATGTGTGTGTATGTATGTGTGTATGTATGTATGTATGTGTGTATGATTGTGTATGATTATGTTTATGCTTGTGTATATATGTGTGTATGTGTATATCTGTGTGTATATGTATGTATGTATGTATGTATGTATGTATGTATGTATGTTTGTGTGTGTATGAGTGTATGTATGTGTGTGCTTATGTGTGTATGTGTGTATCTATGTATGTGTGAGCATGTATGTGTGTATGTATGTATGTGTGTAGGTATGTGTGTATGTGTGTGTATGTATGTGCGTGTATGTATGTGTGTATGTGTGTATGGGTGTATGTGTGTATGTATGTGTATATGTATAAGTGTATTTGAGTATGTATGTTTGTATGTATGGTATATGTGTGTATGCATGTGTTTGTGTGTGCGTATATGTGTATGTATGTATGTGTGTATATGTATGAGCGCATGTGTATCTGTATGTGTGTATGTAAGTGTGAGTATGCATGTATGTGGGTATGTATGAAGTGTGTGTGCATGTGTGCATATGTATGTGTGTGTATGTGTGTTGGTGTATGTGTGTGTGTGTATGTATGTGTGTGTATGTATGTCTGTGTGAAAGTGTGTATGTATGTATGTATGTGTGCGCACGTGTGTGTATGTATGTTTATGTGTGAATCTATGTGTGTGTATGTATGTGTGTATGTCTGTGTGTGTGTTCAATGTCAAAGCAGTGGTGGTTGCGGAAGCGAACACTCATCTAATGGCTGTTCCTGCCTTTTACAGGGGCTAAAGGTACAAGTGAGCTCATCTTTGGTAAGATCCTGCTGAGAATGAAGGAATCTGGGATCGACGTTGTTGAACTTAAGAGAGAAGTTGACTCGCTGAGTTCCAGTGTTGAGCATTTGAATGGACTTCTTGAGGATATGCGGTGCAAAAATTCTGCGTTGTCCGATGAAAATACGCAACTCCGATCCCAGAACCAATCATTGACCCGCAGGGTCGAGGAGCTTGAGCAGTACTCTCGTCTCAGCAATGTCGAGATCAAGGGCATTCCATGTACCCAAGGAGAAGACTGTGTTGAAATCCTGAAAACAGTGGGGGACAAAATTGGTTGTCCCATTTTGCCCTATGATCTCGATATTGTTCATCGCGTGCCTACCCGATCTATTGACAAGAAAAACATCATTGCTCGATTTTGTTCTAGAACCAAGAAGGCCGATTTTGTTAGCAAAGCGCGTAAAGCCAGGCTCTGTCTTAGTGATATAGGGTTGTCTAGTCAGTCCAAATTTCCCGTATTTGTAAATGAGCATCTCACTGCCTGTAACAAGACTCTCTTCTCCAAAGCTCTTTCATTGAAAAAAGAAAAAAAATGGTTGTTCCTGTGGACTGACAACTGCCAAATTAAGGCCAGGAAAACAACTACTAGTAAAGTTCTACGCATTCGGGACGAATCTGACCTAAACAAAATAGTATAAAGCTGTTTGTTCATACTTTGGATAGTACAATCATGGCTTCCGTACTAAAACCAGATCAATTGCACTCTTTTCTGAATGGATTTCATTCCATTATTCACTTTAATGCAAGAAGTCTTCATAAACGGTTTGACATCATTGACGGTTTCCTCACTTCACTTTCTTGTTCATTTTCAATGATTGCCATCACTGAAACTTGGTTGTCTGACGATGACAAAAATCTATATTGCTTTCATAACTTTAATTCTGAATACTGCAACAGAATAACCAGTAATTACGGTGGTGCTGCCATATTTGTTTCTTCTGGAATAGCTTATCGAAGAAGACATGACCTATTCTTAACCGTTGATAACTGTGAGTCTGTTTGGGTTGAAATAGATAACTGCTTTTTGACTGGTGACAATAAGAACCTCATATTTGGTTGTGTTTACCGTTCTCCTTCATCACCAATTAGTGATTTCTGTACTAATCTCGACCATATTTTGCATAAAATTTCAATAGAAAATAAAAATGTTGTCATAATGGGTGATTTCAACATTAACTTACTAGATGAAGGATCACCCATCTGTATCAACTATACTAGTCTGCTTCATGGTTACGGATATGATTGCCTGATTGACGCTCCCACGCGTGAAGATTTTTCAGGCTCATGTACACTCATCGATCATGCTCTCTCTAATTTACTAGACCCACCAGAGGCAAAAGTTTTACACATTGACATCAGTGATCATTACCCCATCATCCTACGCTTCAATACTAATGCTCGACCGCATTCCTTTTCTCACACAAGATATGTGCTGGACAAAGAAAGTTTTAAAACGGCTGTTGCTAACACTAACTGGACTGAAATTAAGTCAATAATCAACCCACAGAAAGCTTTTTCTAAATTTCTTTCACTGATTTCAACGCATTTAATGAAATTCACTTTCAAAACAAAATGTAAAAAAATCATCGCTTTCTCTCATAATCCATGGCTTTCGCAACAGCTATTAACAGAAATGCGCAAACGAGATAACTTGTATAGAAAAACTAAAAAACAACCTTTTAATAAGAACTTAAGTGCCCGATATAAAATCTTCTGCAATGCTCTTAACTACAAACTTAAAACTGCCAAAAGACTTTATTTTGAAGAAAGAATCCAACATGCTTCTAGCACTAAAAAGAAATGGGAGATTGTGAACTCTTTTTTAAACAGGAACTCGAGACAAGACGAGGTACGTCGAATTATAATTGATGGAGTAGAATATGATTCCCCTTCAGAAGTAGCTGAGGCTTTTAGCAACTTCTTCTTCCCTGATAATACCAATTCTCCTACAGAAAGCATTAATACTTCTCGCTTACCCCACTCATTCTTTTTATTTCCTACAATACCGGATGAAATAACTGATGTTATTCGTAATTTAAAAATGACTAGTGCTGGCATAGATGAGATCCATCCTGCTAACATAAAATCTATTGTGCATATAATATCAGACATTCTTTCATTTATTGTTAATTTGATGTTCAAGAATGGTGTATTCCCTTATGAATTGAAGCGTGGCAAAGTTATCCCTGTTTTTAAAAAGGGGGATAAATCATTACTAAACAACTACCGTCCTATTTGTATTTTACCATTCCTTGGAAAAGTGGTTGAGAAACTCATTGAGACACGACTAACTAAATATCTTTCCAAGTTTAACATTATCTCTTCCTCTCAGTTTGGTTTTCGCCATGGCTACTCAACAGAGATGGCGCTTATCCATCTTACTGATCAGATAAAAAAATTAATAGACGAAGGATGCCTAGTTGCCTCAATATTCATCGATCTAACAAAAGCATTTGACAGCATAAATCATAATATTCTGTTCACTAAACTGGAGTCCATTGGCATTTGCGGCCCTGCTCTTTCATTACTAAAAAGCTACTTACACAACAGAGTTCAAGTTGTTTCTATTTCCAACGTCTATTCCCGACAGCGAACCACTAACATTGGTGTGCCCCAAGGCTCCATTTTGGGGCCACTTCTGTTTTTGATTTATATTAATGATTTGCCCAAGTGTCTGTCTTCATCACAATGCATTTTGTACGCCGACGATACCACCATATTCACCTCTCATAAAGACATCTCATCTCTTGTAACCATTTTGAATGCTGACTTAGAAAGTATTTTCAAATGGTGTAATACTAATATGTTGTCTATTAATGCTTCTAAAACCAAGTTTGTTGTTTTCACCTCACACCAGCGGAATGTAACATCAGCACCTAATATTACTTTTGGCCCCCACTCTATCTCTCCTTGCTCATTTTCTTCCTTCCTTGGCATCCTTCTAGATTGCAATTTAAAATATCAGAGACATATTGCTCACATAAAAAAAAAATTAGCATATGGTATAAGAGTCTTGGTCAAAACGCGCCCGTACTTCTCACGCAGCACATTACTATCCCTCTATCACTCTTTCGTACATTCTCATTTTACCTACGGTATAACATGTTGGGGCAATACTTACAATACTCACATTTCGTCTCTTCAAATCGTCCAAAATCATGCTATTCGACTAATTACATCCAGCCCACGTTTTTCTAATGCTAAATCTTTACTACATGAAAATAACATCCTTACTCTCACTGAACTTACTAAATTCAACCTTGGCATTTTTTTCTACAGACTTCTTAATAATCAACTTCCCCCTACCATTTTCCCGTCTTCTGATCTTGTTATTTATAGTAATACCCGATTTGCACTAAACAACAACTTCCTTCTACCCAGTATACGTACTAATTATGGCAAACAAACTGTTAAATTCACTTCTATCTCATTGTGGAATACTCTTCCACTTAACATAAAATCTATCAGTTCATTTCATCAATTTAAGAAACAGTATAAATTGTATTTGCTTCATGCGGACTAGCCATAAGACTTACTGCTTGTTTTATTTGACGTATGCTTTTGTTTGGTCTGTTTTTTGTATTTCTTTTTATTTGTTTTTTTTTATTTCCTTTTATTATTTAGTTTTGTATATTGATTGTTAAACTGTTCTATCGCTTTTTTTTTTGTACTTCACACCTTTATTTTTTTTTTTTTTCTCTATTTTTTATGCGTTCAGTTGTACGCTTTGATTTATACTTACGCTCCTGTTGCTTAAATGTGTTTAATAACTCATTGCATTTGTACAGGAGGTCCCGATACAGTCACTTGACTATGGGACCTCCTTCTGTATACTAAATTCCTGTCACTTGTACCGAATTTTATTAATAAAAAAATTTTCTGATTTCTGATTTCGTCCTAGACAGGCCAGGGTCCATAGTGACTGCTGCAGCACCTGCCATTTCATCATCCACGTGTCAACGTGGAACGTTGTATTCTGGATAATCTGGCCGCATCATATCTACCGTTCCCAGCATTCCTGTCGTCGTCCTGCGCCTGCGTGGATCTTCAGTCTAGGCATCTAAAGCAGTGACAGGAGGCACGCCCGCGTCAAAGCAGTGGTGGTTGCGGAATCGAACACTCGTCTAATTGCTGTTCCTGCCTTCTACATGTAAGTTGGCTTTACGCAACCCTTGGTATTGAGCTCTGTCTTATACCGCAACCACTGCTGCTGCTGCTGCTGCTGCTGCTCTTTGTACTATTCGCACGCTCATGTGTTCACGTGTGTTCTTCAATAAGTTTCCTGCTTGTGTTATCACGATGCCTACGAAAGCCGAATTAGCTAAGAGAATCGAGGACCTTCAGGCAAAATTTGACTGCCGATTGACAAAGCTCGTGGACAGAATTGAGGGTGACGTTACGACGAAGCTTCGAGAGACGGGATTTGATCTCGGTGCTCGAAATTCAGAGGTTAAAGGTATGGATGCTGGCCTTAAGCACTGCTTAACGACATTGTAGAGACTGTCCGTACTCAACAACAAGAGCTTTGTCCTACTAACAAAGCTTTGAAAAATTAGAATGAGACTTTAAAGAAGAAGGTGGCGGACCTGGAGCAGTACCCTCGGATGAACAACGTCGAGATCAAGGGCGTTCCTTCTTCCCAAAGGGATGACTGTATTGCCATTGTTCAGTCGATTGGTAACAAAATCGACTGTCTTGTATCATGCACTGATCTTGACGTTGTTCACAGGGTGCCAGCTAAGTCTGGACAACAGAATATTGTGGCCCGTTTCTCTTCACGAGAGCAAAAGAATGAGTTTGTTAGGAAGGCGCGTAAAGCTCGCCTGAATACACGTGCTCTTGGTTTTTCTGGAGAGGGCACCCATGCTGTCTTTGTTAATGATCACCTCTCGCCGGATAACAAGAGGCTTTTTGCTAAAGCACTTGTTCTCAAAAAAGAGAAACAGTGGGCTTTTCTTTGGACTGATAACTGTCAGATAAAAGCAAGGAAATATACTGACACCAGGGTATTTCGCATAAAATCAGAAATTTACCTGTTCATTATCTCCTTGTTATATCATACATTAGCAATTGTAGCGTCTATCCAATTGCAGGATGGCGTATAGTTCACCGTCTGAACTCTCATCACGGGTGTCTCAACCATGTAGGGCGTTAATTCACTTTAACGCTCGAAGTATAAGAAAAAATTATATTACCTCATTGCTATTACCTAATAGCAATTAATATTAGCTCATTGCTGTCGGCCATTGGTCACCAGTTCTCTATTATCTGCATCAGTGAAGCGTGGCTATGTGAATATGACAGGGACCTGCTTAAGTTTCCTTCCTATTCTTCTGAATACTGTCACCGAATCGACGATGCACATGGTGAAGCAGCTATTTTCATATCCTCATGCCTTCACTATCATGGGCGACTGGACTTGGCACTAAGTATTCCTGGTTGCAAATCGGTGTGGATCGAACTTCATTAGCCACATTTTTCGCAAGATAGTAAGAATTTAGTTGTTGCCTGCATATATCGCTCTCCGTCGTCATCTGTCGTGGAGTTCTGCCTATCTTTAGGAGAGGCGTTGAAAACTCTGTCATTAGAAGGGAAACGGGTGATTATTTTAGGAGATATGAATATCAGTCTTCTTGATGACACCAACGCAAATGTTTCTGAATACATTTCCTCCTTCAGTGGGTATGGCTTCGAGTGCCTCCTAACTGCAACAACTCGTGTTCTACTTCATGGCAATGGCACTATTATAGATTACATTTTGTCTAACTTCATTAGTCCTCCTGAAGCAGCTGTCATCGAGGTGCCTGTCACAGATCATTATCCTATTTATGCAAGCATAGGCATCTCCAATTATAATAAAATAAGCCAATGCTTCAACAATATCCTAAATACTGCATCATTCATTAACATCATCGAGCAGTGTGATTGGTCGGCAGTTAATAAATGCAATAATGCTGAAATAGCCAGCAACAATTTTCCTCTATCATTTGAAATGCAGTCACGGCCGCTTCAACATTAGTAGTAAGCAGAAAAAAGTACGTTGTCCCAATTAATCCGTGGTTGACACCTAACCTGTTAAAATGTCTGCGGAAAAAGGATCACTTATACAAAAAGACAAAAAAGTGCCCTTTCATTGTTCACCTTCAAAAGTGCTATAAAGAATATTCAAACACATTAGGAAAGTTATGTAAAGCCGCTAAATTAATGTATTTCGAAGATCAAATAAAGCGAGCCGAAAATGACGTTAAGCCGCAGTTGAAAACTGTAAACAATTTTCTTGGCAGGACTAGGGTATATTCAGATATAACCTTGATTCACTCAGAAAAACGTGTGATCGATAACCCATCTGATATCGCGAACTCTTTCAATGACTCATTCGGCACTGATATTTCTCAGTCGACAGCATCCCTCGAACACACTTGTTCACGATTACCACATTCATTCTTCCTTTATCCGACGTCACCCGAGGAAGTGTTCACCGTTATCAATAGTATTAGGAATACGAGCGCTGGTCTCGATAAGTTCATTGCTGCCGACATGAAAATGATAGCTCATTTATTCTGTGATGCATTATGTCGTATTATAATTCTTGTATATAGAACTGAGTTCTTCCCTACATCTCTGAAAAAAGCAAAAATTATTCCCGTTTTTAAAAAAGGCGACAAGCGTTTAATCTCCAATGACCGGCCTATAGCAATTATTTCATTCTTCAGTAAGGTCATAGAAAAGCTTTTTGCGGGACGTTTACGGTGTTATCTAGACAAGTTTCACATTCTTTCTAACAAACAGTTCAGTTTGAGGCCCGGTTACTCAACTGAACTTGCCACGATATCGCTAACAGAGGAAATTAAATATGCTATTGACAGCGGTAGTGTTGTTGGACGCGTTTTTCTTGACGTTTCAAAAACATTTGATTCTATTTTGCATGACATTTTATTTCAGAAACTAGAATCAATTGGTGTATCTGGCGTCCCACTGGAACTAATTCGTAACTATCTGCGTGATCGAGAACAGGTGGTATATGTGTCCGGTACCTTTTCCAACCCTAAAACCATAAACATCGGTGTTCCAGAGGGTTCAATTTTACGCCCACTTTGATTTTTAGTTAATATAAATGATCTTCCTCAATATCTAGCACATTCGTCCTTTATACTCTATGCGGACGATACCACTACACTAACTACAGATAAAGACGTTGACTCCATGCTGTTTAAACTAAATACCGACCTGATAAATATCCGTAAATGGTTCAAAAAGAACAAATTAAACATAAATGATAAAAAGTCAAACTTCGTTGCATTTTCGTCACCTAATTGAATTATACCTAGGAGCCCCTCTGTCTTCGTAAGCGATACTCAAATTCATTCTACCTCTAGTACAATGTTTCTCGGGGTCAAATAAGAGGAACATTTAGAGTTTAATTCACATGTTTTAGAGCTTACGTGGAAAGCCACGTATGCCATTCGAATATTTCTAAAAGTTCGCCCGTTCTTTCGCTTTGAAATATTGTTGTCACTTTACTACGCTTTCTTTCACAGCAACATAATCTATTGCATTTCATCATGGGGAAATACGTATGCCACTCATTTATAAGCCATCCAAAATCTTCAAAACCAAGCGTTGACAATAATAACGTTCAGTGGCTTCATGTCCAATGCATCATCCTTACTCTGTTCGCATGGAATTTTATCACTTCAGAAGCTGGCTAAATATTTTCTCGGCAGTCTCATTTACAAATATGTGAAAGGAAAACTTCCGATTCTTTTACTACACTCAAGTCAGTTTCCTCAGGCATCATCTACTCGTTTTGCAAAGGCTAATAACTTCCTTTTACCCAAACCTAGACCTAATTATGGCAAGCTTACCACAGAATTTTCATCTGTTTTCCTGTGGAATTCATTACTTTTGAAGATCAAAATTAGATCCCTCGAAATGTTTAAAGAAGGCTTTGTCTTCGCACTTAATAAATTCCTAGTGCATGATATTATAAAAATTGAATATTATTGCATTTTTCTGTTAGCTTTTTGTGCTCATCGGTACACCTTGTATATCTTTTGTTGGCTATTTCGTGTTTATCTGTACATTTTGTATATCTTAATTTTTCTATCTTTACCGTAATAATGCTTGATATTTTACAGAGTGAATGTTATTGCATTTTCTTGTTATTTTTTGCATACTTAGCTGTACATTTTTTATATCTTACGTTCGCTATTTCATGCTTATCTGTACATTTTGTATAGCTTAAACTTTCTTTCCTTACCACTCTTTACTATTGCGTTGTATCTCTCATGTATGATTTTATAGGAGGTCTCACTCACAGTCTCGCGACTTTGAGACCTCCTTCTGTATTTGTACATAGCACATGCACTTGTATCACTTGCATGTCAACTCCGAATAAACTGAATAAACTGTATGTGTGTGTATGTATGTGTAAGTGTGTATGTGTGTGTATGTATGTGTGTGTGATTGTGTGTGTCAATGTAAGTGTGTGTGTATGTGTGTGTATGTATGTGTGTATGTATGTATGTAAGTATGTGTGTATATATGTATGTATGTATGTATGTATGTATGTATGTATGTATGTGTATGCATGTACGTATGTGTATGTATGATTGTATGCATGTGTGTGTATATATGTATGTGTGTATGTATGTGTGTATGCGTGTGTGTGTGTGCGTGTGTATGCATGTGTTTATGTGTGTATGTGTGCGCGTATGTGCGTAAGTATGTGTGTGCATTAATGTGTGTATGCATGTATATATGTATGTGTGTGTAGGTATGTGTGTATGTGTGTGTATGTATGTATGTGTGTATGAATGTGCATGATTGTGTGTATGCTTGTGTGTATGTATGTGTGTATGTATGTGTGTATATATGTGTGTGTATGTGTATATCTGTGTGTATGTGTGTGTATGTAAGTATGTAGGTATGTATGAATGTGTGTGTATGTATGTATGTGTGTGTATGTGTGTATGAGTGTATGTATGTGTGTGTATGGATGTGTGTGCTTATGTGTGTATGTGTGTATGTGTGTGTGTACGTATGTGTGTATCTATGTATGTGTGCATGTATGTGTGTATGTGTGCATGTGTGTGCGTATGTGTGTATGTATCTGTGTGCATGTATGTGTGTGCATGTATGTGTGTGCATGTATGTGTGTATGTATGTATGTGTGTAGGTATGTGTGTATGTGTGTTTGTCGGTGTGTGTATGTATGTATGTGCGTGTATGTACGTGTGTATGTGTATGTATGGGTGTATGTATGTGTGTATGTGTGTGTATAAGTGTATTTGTGTATGTATGTTTGTATGTATGTGCGTATGTGTGTATGCATGTGTTTGTGTGTATGTATATGTGTATGTATGTATGTGTGTATATGTATGAGTGACTGTGTATCTGTATGTGTTTGCTTGTGTATGTATGTGTGTATATAAGTGTGTGTACACGTGTATGTGCGTATGTATGTGTGTGAGCATGTGTGCGTATGTATGTGTGTGTATGTGTGTTGGTATAAATGTAGGTATGTGTGTATGTATGTGTGTATGTATGTGTGTGTGCAAGTGTGTACGTATGTATGCGTGTGCACGTGTGTGTATGTACGTGTGTATGTATGTTTGTATGTATGTGTGTATGTGTGTATGTAATTGTGTATGTATGTACGTGTATATGTGTATGAGTGAATGTGTGTATGTTTGTGTGTGTATGTGTGTGTATGCATGTATGTGTGTATGTATTTGAAGGTATGTGAGCATATGTATTTGTGTATGTGTGTTGGTATGTGCGTAGGTATGTGTGTATGCAGGTATGTATGTGTATATGGTTGTGTATGATTGTGTGTATCCTTGTGTGTATGTGTGTGTGTAAATATGTGTGTGTATGTGTGTATGTGTGTATGTATGTCTATGTGTATGTGTGTATGTATCTATGTGTGTAAATGAATATGTATGTATGTATGTATGTATGTATGTATGTGTATGCGTGTGTATGAGTGTATGTATGTGTGTATAAATGTGTGTGCTTATGTGTGTATATATATATATATATGTGTGGGTGTACCTATGTGTGTATGTATGTACGTGTGTGCATGTGTGTGTGTGTATGTGTGTCTGTATATGTGTATGTGTTTGTATGTGTGTGCGTGTTTTTGTATGTGTGTATGTATGTGTATATATGTGTATGTATGTGTGTATGTATATGTGTGTAAGTGTGTGTATGTATGTATGTGTATGTGTGTAGGTATGTGTGTGTATGTATGTGTGTGTATGTATGTGTGTATGAATGTGTGTGTGTGTGTTTATCTAAGTGTGTGTGTATGTGTGTGTATGTATATGTGCATATATATGTGTGTGTGTGTGTGTGTATGTGTGTATGTATGTGTGTATGTATTTGTGTATGTATGTGTGTATGTATGTGTGTATGTATTTGTGTATGTATGTGTGTATGTATGTGTGTATGTATGTGATTATGTGTGTGTTTGTGTATGTGTGGATGTTTGTGTGTGTGTGTTTGTGCATGTGTATGTATGGGTTTATGTGCGTATGTGTATATATATATGTGTGTGCAGGTATGTGTGTATGTATGTGTGTAGGTATGTGTGTATGCAAGTGTGTGTATGCATGTGTGTATGTATGTGTGCGTATGTATGTGTGTATGTGTGTATGTGTGATGGTATATGTGTATGTATGTGTGTATGTGAGTATATGGGTATGTATGTGTGTGCAAGTGTGTATGTATGTATGTGTGTGCACGTGTGTATGTATGTGTGTGTGTAGGCATGTATGTGTGCGTATGCGTGTATCTATGTGTTGTATGTGTGTGTATGTAAGTGTTTGTATGTGTGTATGTGTGTGTATGCATGTGTGAATGTGTCTATGTATTTTTGTGTATGTATGTATGTATGTGTGTATGTATGTTTCATGTATATGTATGTGTATGTATGTATGTGTGTGTATGTATGTATGTGAGTATGTGTGCATGTATGTGTGTATGTATGATTGTATGTGTGTATGTATGTATATGAGTGTATGTATGTGTGTGTATGTATGTATGTATGTATGTATGTATGTGTAGGTATGTGTGTATGCGTGTATGTATGTGTGTGTATGTATCTGTGTATGTGTGAATGTGTGTGTATGAGTGTATGTATGTGTGTATGATTGTGTATGATTATGTGTGTACTTGTGTGTATGTATGTGTGTGTATGTGTATATATGTGTGTATATGTGTGTATGTATGTATGTATGTATGTATGTATGTATGTATGTATGTATGTATGTATGTATGTATTTGTGTATGTGTGTGTATGAGTGTATTTATGTGTGTGTGTATGTGTGTGCTTATGTGTGTATGTATGTGGTTTTACGTATGTGTGTATCTATGTATGTGTGTGCATGTATGTGTGTGCGTATGTGTGTATGTATGTGTGTGCATGTATGTGTGTATGTATGTATGTGTGTGTAGGTATGTGTGTATGTATGTGTATGTGTGTGTATGTATGTATGTGTGTGCGTGTATGTATGTGTGTATGAGTGTATGTGTGTATGTATAAGTGTATTTGTGTATGTATGTTTGTATGTATGTGTATATGTGTGTATGCATGTGTTTGTGTGTACGTATATGTGTATGTATGTATGTGTGTATATTGCCACATGGTTTGCTAGGCTCAGATCGAAGAGTGAAAGAGGACAAAGACGATCTCTCTGAGCCACTGCTTGGCTAGTCGGCTCAATGAGCCCATTATATCAAGTTGTCGTGAGTAACGTGACAAGACTGGTGGAGTTGCTGGGTACAACGTCTCACGATCCACCCGTTGCCCAAGACCCCCTCAAGCAGCCGCAACACAAGCCCTGCACCCGTGGACACTCCTGTTCATAGAGTAAGCCGCCGCCAACGAGGCCTGCCGCCTGAGACACCAACCACTGACGCGGCGACTATGACTTCGACACAAGATCCCGTGCGAGCTCCGACACCTTCCACGCCAATCTACTGCACCATCCAGAACCCGCTCATGCCTACCCCTTTCAC
Source organism: Rhipicephalus microplus (assembly GCF_043290135.1). Classification (NCBI taxonomy): domain Eukaryota; kingdom Metazoa; phylum Arthropoda; class Arachnida; order Ixodida; family Ixodidae; genus Rhipicephalus; species Rhipicephalus microplus. Next base: position 1,621,866 of record NW_027464628.1, read on the forward strand.
GGAGAGCAGCATGAAGATGTTGACGACTGGCTGAGTGAGTTCCAACGTGTCGCAGCGATCAATTACTGGGATGATGCCGCGAAGCTCCGGAACGTGTACACTTGCCTAAAGACGGTGCCAAGACGTGGTTTTTGAACAAGGATGATGTTCTGACATCTTGGCGCGAGTTCCAGCGTCGCCTCCTGGAGACCTACAGGAGTCCCGACCGCCGCGAACGGGCGGAGCGTGCACTTCAATCACGCATCCAGATGCCCAACGAGACTGTCTCGATGTACGTCGAGGACATGACACGGCTTTTCAAGCGAGCGGATCCTGCTATGGCAGAAGAAAAAAAGTTGCGCCACCTCATGCGTGGTGTGAAGGAACAACTTTTTGCTGGTTTGGTGCGTAGTCCCCCCAAAAGTGTTGCTGAGTTCCTTACTGAAGCGGCAACAATGGAGCGAGTATTGCACCAACGTTCTGCCCTGTTTGACCGTCAAGTGAATGCTGTCTCAACTCCCGAAATTTTCGCCACCCCTGGGAGCAAGAGCCCCGAATAGATTCGCGAGGTCATCCGATCTGCCGTACGGGAAGAAATTGAAAAGATGTACGGGACAAGGCAAATCGATGTTGGTTCTATCACCAGTGTCATCCGTGACGAGGTCCAGCAGGTGCTGCACGCCCATCGTTTTCCACCCACGTCGCTTGATCCGGAAACAGCTCCTGTGTCTACTGACAGTCGCCGTCGTACGTATACGGAAGCCTTGCTATCTGACACTCTTTCTGGTCAAGTAGTCCCGACCCAGACAGTGCCGCACGTCCCGATTCAGACAGTGCCGCACGTCCCGATCCAAACAATGCCATACGTCCCGATCCAGACAATGATGCCATCAGTCGTGATTCAGTCAGCGCACGGTGATTTGGACATCGATAGTCGCCGTGCACCGACGCGCAAGTCTGATCTCTGACGTACGCAAGACAGACGACCCCTCTGCTATCATTGCGGTGAGGCTGGTCTCATTTACTGCCAATGCCCATACCGGCAACTTGGACTGCGCGGATTTTCCGTCCATTCCCCTCGTCTCCGAATTGGTCAAAGGCCAAGAGATATCGAACAGTATCTCGCGCAACAGCGTGCACCCTTTACACGACGGCATTCGCGGTCACCATCTCCGAGGAGACCCGCAGCCACTGGGCCACGTTTCGGTGTGACGGCTTGGGAACGCTCCCCGAGCCCTCGTCGGGAGGCTAGCGAAAGATCTCAGGAAAGTGATCACGCCATGGAAATGAACGCGAATTCGAACAGCTGGAGGACACGTTGTAACACCACTGGGTCGCTGTACTGCAAGAGTGAAAATTCGTGCGTCAAGGTTTGTGCTCAGCTGCCTCGTTCTTCGCGACTGTTCGCGTCAGCTGATTATCGGCATGGACTTCCTTCGGGAATACGGTGCCATCATAAATCTCCGTGAGCGCATCGTGACCTTCTCGACTCAAGGCGCAACAGATCGAGACGCTGATAACTGCCGTAGACCTGCGCTGCGTGTTGCTGACGACAGTGTGACGCTGCCACCTCGAGCAACTGTTCCCATCGAAGTCACTTGTGAAGACTTCGAAGACGGCGACGTGGTGGCTGAAAGCAACCTATTACTTCTGCTGCTCCAAGGTGTATGCACCGCCCGAAGTGTTGTGCGCGTCCGTGACGGAGAGTCAACGATACTAGTTACAAACTTCAATTACGAGCACCGGCATCTTTTCCGCGGAACCACCCTTGCTTATGGAGACCCTGTTGCCGACGTCACGGAGTGCTTCGCGTCCAAGGAAACGCATGAGGATGAGGAATTTCTAGACCGCATCGACATTAATTCGACGCTGTCAGACGAAAGTAAGGCTGCACTTCATGACCTTTTACGGGAATTTCGACGTTGCTTCGCCTCTTCTAAAGTCCGTCAAACACACCTCACGAAGCATCGAATTCTTACCGACAATGACGTCCACCCCATTCGGCAGCAGCCCTATCGCGTTTCTGCCAAAAAACGCGAGGCTATTCAGACACAAGTAAAAGAGATGCTCGATCCATCCAGCCATCCAGCAGCGCTTGGTCCTCGCCAGTCGTTCTAGTAAAGAAAAAAAGACGGAACGCTGCGATTCTGTATTGACTACAGGAAGCTTAATAGCGTCACAAAAAAGGACGTCTACCCGCTTCCACGTGTCGACGACTCCCTCGACAGGTTACGACGCGCGAAGTATTTTTCGTCCATCGATCCAAAGAGTGGCTATTGGCAAATTGAAGTGGATGAACGAGACCGAGAAAAAACCGCGTTTGTGACTCCAGACGGACTTTACGAATTCCGAGTTCTTCCCTTCAGCCTCTGTTCTGCACCAGCCACTTTTCAGAGGATGATGGACACAGTTCTCGCTGGCTTGAAGTGGCAAAGCTGCCTTGTCTACCTCGATGATGTGGTCATCTTTTCCGAGAGCTTCGAAGAACATCTGAGGCGTCTGAGAAAGGTTCTGGAAGCCATTTGCACAGCTGAACTCACGCTGAAACCTCAAAAATGTCATTTCGGCTATGAAGAGCTGAAATTTCTGGGACATGTCATTAGTGCGGATGGAGTGCGACCTGATCCTGACAAAACTGCTGCTGTCGCCGCTTTCCCTGTTCCATCAGATAAAAGAGTAGTACGCCGTTTCATCGGCTTGTGCGCGTTTTATCGCCGATTTATCGCCAACTTCTCGAAGATAGTTGAACCTCTTACGCGACTCACCCGAGATGCCGTGCCCTTTACTTGGGGCGCAGAACAAGATATAGCGTTCACAGAGTTACGACAGAGAATGCAAACACCCCCTGTTCTTGCCCATTTTGATGAGGACGCTGCTACAGAAATTCATACAGATGCCAGCAACGTCGGACTTGGCGCTGTCCTTGTGCAACGACACGGCGGCGTTGAGCATGTGATAGCTTACGCCAGTCGTACTCTTTCTCGAGCCGAGACCAACTATTCTACGTCAGAAAAAGAATGCCTCGTAGTCGTGTGGGCGACGACCAAATTTCGGCCCTACCTCTATGGTCGTCCCTTCAAAGTGGTGACTGACCACCACTCGCTCTGCTGGCTGGCAAATCTCGGAGATCCATCCGGCCGTCTCGCACGGTGGAGTTTGCGTTTGCAGGAGTTTTATATTACGATTGTGTACAGGTCAGGGCGCAAACACGAAGACGCCGACGCGCTTTCTCGAGCACCTGTGGGGAACGCTGTCAGGGGCTCCGAAGATGAACATGCCTTTTTCGGAGCAGTTAGCGACTCCGAATTTATGTCGAAACTGCGGGCAGACCACGAATTACGCCCAGTCATTGATTCCCTGGAAGGCCGAAACTCTCAGGTCCCTCCACACATTGCTCTCGAACTGTCCTCTTTTTGTCTAAGAAGAGGCATTCTTTACAAGAAAAATGCCCGTGGTAGCGACAAAGCCTTCCTACTCGTTGTTCCTACCGACATGCGTGATGAGATCCTCCTTGCGTGCCATAATGAGCCCACGTCAGGACATTTGGGCTATTCGCGAACACTCGCCAGAGAACGCCAACAGTTTACTGGCCGCGACTATCAACTAGTGTACATCGATATGTGAAAGGCTGCCGTGAGTGCCAGCGCCGCAAGACTCCGCCTATGAGACCCGCGGGCCTGCTCCAGCCGATCGCACCACCACGGACACCGTTTGACCTCGTGGGAATGGACCTTCTCGGGCCCTTCCCTTTGTCGTCCTCTGGGAACAAATGGATTATAGTTGCGACGGATTATCTTACTCGTTATGCCGAAACAAAAGCGTTACCCCGTGGCACGGCCTCTGAAGTCGCGAAGTTCTTTGTGCACCAAATCGTCCTACGGCATGATGCCCCGTCATGCGTGATTACGCACAGAGGGACGTCGTTTACAGCATGAATGATGGAGGACATTTTTAAACTGAGCTGCACAAGTCATCGAAAAACAACGGCTTATCATCCGCAATCCAATGGACTGACAAAGAGGCCTAACAAGACCATAGCGGATATGCTGTCAATGTACGTGGACGTACAACACAAAACCTGGGACGAGATTCTTCCGTACATCACGTTTGCTTGCAATACGGCAACGCAAGAAACAACGCGATTTCCGCCTTTTTGACTTGTTTACGGACGCAAAGTGCGAACCATGCTCGATGCTATGCTTCCGTGTGACCAAAGCAATGAACTTGTTCAAGACGCTGAGCAATACACGCAATACGCCGAAGAAGCTCGTCAGCTAGCTCGCATAAACATCAGTCACCAACAAGATGCAGACGCACGACGTTACAACCTCCACCATGCGTGTTCCAAGAGAGATTCCAAGAGAGAGAACACGCACCTCTGAGTGGGCATTGGATCGCAGCAGTGATGCCGGTGACTGACAATCCCCTTTGTCTTTTTGTTCAGCTGGCTGCAATCCTTGGAACGTGCCCTGCTGCCTGCGCGGATCGACTGTGACTGCCTCCTGAGATCGACGCATGTCCCTTGTTTGACTCGTCACCTTGCGTCGACCATGGTTGGCCGCCTTACGCAACATTGAAACCCTACTACGCAGAAGAAGCCAGTGTGACATCGTCATCAAGGCAGACGGACCATATAACCGGCTGGCGGAACCCTTCGCCCTTCAGTGGGCATTGGATCGCAGCAGTGATGCCGGCGGCTGACAACCCCCTTTGTCTTTTTGTTCAGGTTGGTCCCGCCCCACCCCTTTTTGCTAAACGCTCAAACAACCTCTTTCTGCTGCTGTTCCCATGCCCAAGTGTTCTTGCCTGCACCGTTGTGGAGTGTGTTTTTGTTGCTAAAATGTTGTTGGTCAGCGCAGACGTCGAGCTCAACCCTGGTCCCCCGAAACAAGACCCTAGCAAACAGAGCAGTGACGTTCTTCTGGCTATTCAAGATTTAACAAAACACCTTGACTAACGGCATGACACCCTCATGAAATCCATAGACGAAGTGAAAGAAAACCAAAAGTTACTTGAGTCCAAAGTGTTAGAATTGACCACTCGGCTAACTGATCTAGAAAAACGAGTCGATTCGTTTGAAGAATTTCAAGATGGCTCTCACGTGCAGGAAATGATAGCCACTGCCGTTCGAAGTGAACAGGCTTCGCTCCGAGCGCGTCTGGATGAGTTCAAGGATAGGTCTCGTCGTGAGAACCTGATTTTCTACGGAATTGAAGATTCAGCGTCAGAAACTTGGGCCGATTCTGAAGAAAAGGTCCGATTGATTCTCACCTCTACGTTAAACTTGGAGCTACCTGACGATGCTATCGTGCGTGCTCACAGGCTAGGAACGTTTACGCAGCTTAAAACTAGGCCCGTGATAGCACGTTTCACTTCTTCCAAAACTAAACATAGTGTTTTGTCTCAGAAGTCTAAGTTTCGTGACACAAATACATCAATCTGTGAGGATTTCTGCAAGGCTACACGCGCCACCCGGAAAAAATTAATCGACTTCGCCAAGTCAACTGGTCACAAATTTTCTCTTAAATACAATAAAGTGGTCATTGGCAATAAAATATACACCTACTGCGCATCTTCAGATCGCGTGTGCGAAATAGGAACGGACTCGCGTGACCCCTCAAATCCTCCTAATCGCGATGATCCTGTCATCAGAGGCCCATCTTCTCCACTGTAGCTAGATGCTAACACAAGTTGTAATACCTCTAACCCTGACTGTTGTTTTTTGCTTTGTAATATCAGAAGTGTTATCAACAAGCGTGATGCCTTGTCTTCGTTAGTAAACACGTGCCTTTCCGATGTGATAGTTTTGACCGAAACCTGGCTGTCGTCAAAAGTTGAAAACTGTGAGATCCTGCAGTGCGACAAAAAATTTTCCTTTTTTAGGTGTGACCGTGGCTCGTGTTCTGGTGGCGGTGTCTTAATCGCTGTTTCAGAGGAATTCATGTCTTTTAAAATTCCCATTGTATGTTCCCTTGAATTGGTGTGCGTTCGAATCCGCATAAGTCACAAAGATGTCATTGTTTGTGCCTGCTATCGCCCTCCGAATGCGCCATCTGGTTTTTCCAATGATTTTCATGACGTCTCGAGTGACTTGCACGTGAGGTTCCCTGCCACACCAATTTTAATCCTAGGTGATTTTAACTTTCCTGATATTTCGTGGAACAACTCCCATTTATCGCCTGGCTCTGGCTCCTCTGAAAGCGCCTGCTTCCTTAACACATGCGCGCAATTCAATTTAACGCAGCTGGTTATGTGCCCAACTCGCATCACACATTCAAGTGCTTCAACTTTAGACTTAGTTCTGACTTCTCACCCCGATCTCGTGCAATCGCTTTCTGTTTTGCCAGGCCTCAGTGATCACGAAGCAATCGTTTTCAACCTCCCCTGCGCATCGCCCCGTAAACAAAAAAGTAAAAAACGATTCAGGGACTACAGTAGAGCTGATTATGAAACCATTAATACTGAACTTGAACATTTCACCTCCGTTTTTCTAGAAGACTTCAACCAAAGATCTGTCAACGATAACTGGATGCTGTTTAAAAATAAAGTTGCCGAACTCGTTTACAAGTACATACCACTACGCGAAATCGCATGTAACAGTCAATCACCGTGGTTCACGCCAACATTGAAACGCCTGTCCAATACAAAGAAGCGCGTTTACCGCCAAGCCAAGCGTTCTAATTTATCTGAAAGATGGGAGGTTTACAAAAAGGTAGCCGATGAATACGGGCGTGCTTTATCCGCGGCAAAGGAGTCCTTTCTTCAGCAAACACTACCGTTAATTCTGCAAAACAATCCCCACAAATTTTGGCAGATCGTTAATGGGGGCGATAGGAAACAGATTGAACTTACCACTGACACGGACGAAGTAATTTCCAGTGAGAACGTTTGTATCACCCTTAACCATGCATTTTCTTCATTCTTTACGAACACTACTCCTGCCGCCCTTCCAGGTGTTCAAGCTCGCGATTTCATTGTGATGAATTCTGTACACGTTGACCGGGCTGGCATACGCAAGTTGATCCAAAAGTTAAAAATTTCGTCGTCACCAGGCGTCGATGGCATTTCTTCTAAATTTTTGAAAAACACTGACGTTCATTCCATAATTATTCTGTCGAGACTTTTTGATCAGTCATTAGAAGAAAGTGTTCTCCCAGAGGACTGGAAGGTAGGGAAGGTGGCTCCCTTGTTTAAATCAGGAAACGCTCATAGTCCCGGGAACTATCGCCCCAATTCACTAACCAGTGTACAAGCAAACTTCTCGAACATGTAATTTACACCCACGTCGTGAGTTATCTTGAAAGTAACGCCTTCTTTAGCATTCACCAACACGGGTTTAGGAAATATTATTCATGTGAGACACAGCTTCTGGCCTTCACTAACGATTTATTCTCGGCTGCTGATCGTTCATCTACTGTTGATTGTGTCTTCATAGATTTTTCAAAAGCCTTTCATACCGTCTGCCACAAGTTACTTCTTCTGAAACTAAACGCGCTAAATATTGATGCTAACGTCTTAAAGTGGATTGAATGTTTCTTATCTAACCGCACCCAGATTGTAACTGCTAACGACCTTTGTTCCCCGACTAGCCCTGTAACGTCTGGCGTTCCGCAAGGTTCAGTTCTTGGTCCCCTACTATTCCTTATCTACATCAACGACTTACCTAAAGACATCTCATCATCGATCAAACTATTTGCCGATGACTGTGTAATTTACTGTGAAATCCGGACTAACGCAGGTAATCTTGCCCTTCAAACAGACCTGGATCACATTTCATCATGGTGCGACGCATGGTTAATGAAGCTAAACGTTACTAAATGCAAGGCTATGCGAAGTTTCCGTTGTATTTCTCATAATGTACCGTGCGACTACTCACTTAACCACAGCAATCTCGATCTGGTTTCGTCCTACAAGTACCTAGGAGTATATATTTCTAACAATCTCTCTTGGAACACGCATGTCGATTATATTACAAACAATGCGAATCGCACGTTAGGTTATCTGCGCAGAAACTTTTCTTTGGCTCCGCCTAACCTTAAACTTCTGCGCTATCAAACATTAGTCCGACCCGAACTCGAGTACGCGTCGTCAGTCTGGGATCCACATACCAATTACCTCGCTGACAGCATCGAGGCGGTTCAAAATCGCTCGGCATG